>NC_140966.1:73047887-73205387 GCF_056783735.1 Eptatretus burgeri
CTTATGGCCTTATCCTCGCCGAAACAATCATTCATTTTTTTATTTTTTTATTTTATCACATGAGAGCACTGAGCGAAGTTGCACTCCATCCTCTGGATCATCGCTCTTGCCCAACACTCTTCCAGTGATCTGGGGAGGGGAAACAAAAGGTTCCACAAAAACACAACACTTATACTTTACATTCCTACTTTAAGCCTTAACGACACTATTCATGGGATATTTACACTTGACCGCATCCCCCAGTGGATGCTAATAGACCCAGCGTTACCTGGGGAGCCAATTTTCAAATTTGCTTGTCCCAAAATTATGCGGACATCATGCCCTTGCTGCACATGTCAAGTTGTGCGGGATTGAGTGGGACTCACACATCTTCACAACACTCACACCATGGTCATCATCACATTTCTAGGTCATGGTCCCCATTTTAATGATGCAGGCTGAATCCCATCATGGCCGTGGGGTGGGTTACCACAAGATGATGGGGGCATCTCAGGTGCAACCATGCCCACAGGTAAGCTTTAGTCCAACCCGGACGTTTCTCCGCCCCGCTCCCTTCGATTCCCACCCCCCTGGTAGCCATCAGCTCTCATCCCGTACAACACACTGGAAGGGGTCTCACTGGCTCCTCTGGCCTTCCTGGGTCGCCAAGGTCCTACCCGCCTTGGTCGCCCAACCAGACCCTCTCCCAGTTGCCTCCAGACACTGTCACCATTAGCCACCAGGGGTGAATCTCCTTGAAGGGGGTCGCAATTCCCGCTCACTGTGAGCTTCAGCAATCCCTGTGGACAAGCACATCATCCCCACCCACAAAACCCACATGACTCCCCCACCCCATCGGCCTTACATGTGACACCTGCATTTCTAACACTTCACCAACCATGACCTTCCCTGTTACCACACCATGTCCAATAAAAAATCAACGTGTGCACCATACAATTCACTTCTAAACTTGAAACAACTCGCACAGCACTTCTCACCCGATCCACGCACCAGCCATTGCACAGCCACTCGTGCCCGCTTGGTTACCAATTACCCACTGTCCCTATTGTCACTCTAAAACCCAGCAGAACTTACAAACCCATGCCAATTTTCCCACAATTCACTTTTTTCACCAAAGGAGGCACTTTGCCCCAATCTCAGCAGCCGAGCATGGCCCTATATGCTCAGCCCGATCTAGTCTCCCCGACCCCCGACAGTGATTTCCGGACTCGACCTATGTAAGGGCACCTCGGATAGACCTGGCAGTTCAACAGGAGGATTCATCCTCTCCGGGCTTGAAAGTCGATTGCAGGGTCCCTCCATCGCCGGGTACCGGCAATATCGTTGGAAGTGTCCTCTTCGCCCGCACCGGAAACAACTCCCCATAAAAGGCCCCGTGGGTATCGGTGTAATGTCTCTTCCAGTTCCGGAATCCCCTCGGCCATAATCAAATTGCTCCATTGGCTGGGCTGGACCCCGCCGCTTTGGCGCACCAACTACCGAATTACCCCTGATCAAACTTGACAGTTTCTGGCAAATTTCCTGAAACATTTGGGTAATGCCAATTTCTCCCAGCCCCTCTCCTTGATCCTGAATCTCCGCCTGTCAGACCGTCACCGATGGCCTCTCTGGCACCTGACCCGGCCGCCTCCACGAGGCCAGCCTGGCTGCGCACTCAGCCGTTCGATGAACGGTGGGTGGATCCTGTAACTCCACTAGCGCTCGGACCTCAGGGTCCGGAAGAGCAGCTAAAAATTTCTCTAGTGCCAGTCTGTCCCATGCCTCCACTGTTAGGTCCCGATACGCAATCCTAACTGATTGGTAAATGTCCTGTACCAGCTCCTGCACTGTCTCACCCGGCTTTAATATGCGGTGCTGGAGCTGGGCCCGCACCAGATCACAGTTCGCTGCGAACCCAAACCGACGGCTCAACGCCTCGCAAATGTGAGAGCTGGTCAACATCCCCTCCGCGATCACGTTTAACACATCTGCGGCTGGTCCCCGCAACGTTGCCACCAAATTCCCTGTACGTTCCTGCTCATTCCACCCGTTTAGTCGGGAAATACACTCAAATTGCGTCAGAAAAGCTTCAAGGCTCCCTGACCCGTCAAAATTTACCAGGGGGATCACTTTTACGGTGGCCCACTTCCCAGTTTCTCCTTTGTCCGAATCCAGCCCAGGGATCAAACACCCTTGTGGCTGCGTATCCAATTTCGGAGCCCACTGTGGCCAAAGATGTTTTGTAGTGAGGGTCTCATGGGCCAATTTTGCCTCCTGTTCCAAACGTTGAATGGACCGTTCACCTCTTCCCGCAGGATCTTCTGGGCCCGCACAACCTCCTCCAAGGCTCCGTCGCGAGTTTGTAGCTGCTCCTCAACCAACCCCAACACTCTACTTACAAAAGACGGCTCTACTAGGCCTTTATCCAAGACTTCATCTTGGCTCATAATTTTATCTTGTTCGTCCAAACGAGCCTCCAATCCTTTTACCTCCTCCGCCAAATTCATCCCTTGCTTCCTCAGCTCTCCCCACTCTTCTACTTGCAGCTGCATACGAGCATCCACACAGGCACGATGACGTTCCAGGCTTTCATCCACTTTATCAACCCGAATGTTCGTTGCATCAATTTTATCTACCAATTTTTTTCGTATATTTTCCCCCTCCAATGTAATTTCTACCTTTGTTTCCTCCAATCTATCCTCGAATTTACTTTGTATTTCCCCCAATTGAACATCCACACACTCCTGCATCTCAGTTTTCATTTTCTCCATCTTTTCCCCCAATTCATCCCTCATTAAATCAATCCGTGCACCCAACTGTTCCCCCATTACCCCCAATTGATCTGTCATTTCTGCCCTCTGTGTCACGAATTGATTTGCCATTTCTGCCCCCTGTGCCGTCATTTCTGCCCTCTGTGTCACGAATTGATTTGCTATTTGTGCTGTCATGTCCCCTATTAAACGTTCCAACATTGTCTGGATCGACATCGCGCCGGTTTCCGGTGCTGCCGGCTCCATAACGGGCAATGAAGCACGGTCCACGCTCGAAATGGGGGAGGTTTCAATCCTACCCCCGTCTCTCCCTTCTTCCCCCAACTCGCTGCCAGACACGTGGCCTTCCTCCTCAAACATCTGCACATCCGCCATGGTGCAGAAATCCCGTTTGCCGCCAATTAAATTTAATTTGAAAAATCCCGCCAAAAATTTCCCGTGCTCTTGCGCTTTTCTGGAGTAATTTTTTATTCCAATTCGTGGCGAGATTTCAGTCCTGGTATGTTCTCCCGATACCAAATATAATTTAGAGGGGTTCGAACATCCCACTTCTGACACCAATGTGACGTCCACGGGACTTGAACAGTCCCGCCAACGTAGAATGAGCCGAAACGATGGAGGCGGTTTGTTTTTTTATAACCCAAAGATGGCAGTTTTAATCGCTCTACCGCAAACGGGACGAGGAAGGTGGCACGAGTCGTTTTTCACTGAGTTAATAACGTTTATTTCTCTAACCAGAAATGATAAGACACGGCAAGAGGAGGGATCCGGGGCGATTCGACGGGATGGTGGTGTGGGTTCGGGCATGGGGAAAACACAAACAATTCCAATGGATATACAAATCTCAAACCCTCAAAAGGCACCAGGTACACACACACACACACACACACACACACACACACACACACACACACACACACACACACACACACACACACACACACACACACACACACACACACACACACACACACACACACACAACGTAGCTAGTCCTGGTGGTCAGGCTGGCCTGTGGTGTAGACTCAACAGTCCCTGGACTGGCGTCGGACGAGCTGGCGTTGCGCTCGTCTGGTGCAGGAGACACCATGGTGCTGTAGACCTCCTGCTGTAAGCCCAAGTCCGCTCACAGCCGCCAGGGAGCCAGTTCTGGTGCCAAATTGCGAGCAGGAGAGGGATGCAGGTCCGCCCGCCGTTCGACCCCGTACTCCGAGCCAGCAGAACCCCAGAGCCAACCGAGGTGAGGCACGAGGCACAGCTAGGCCACGAGACACGATCAATCCAGGATCAAATCAGCGCAACAAAACAGCACGCTCCCAGCACAACAGCCTCTACCAAAACGGTTTTTCTTTACCGATCTTCTTCCTCCTCCCCTTTTCCCCGAACAGAACCTTTTTATCCTCGAGTCCTCGTCACTTCCAATCGAGCCGTTTTATTGGCCCTCTGCAGTCGCCTTCCGCCAATCGTGATCACGGGGCGAAGCCATCCGCAGCACTGTCCTGTGACGTCACGGCAAGCCTCCAGGGAATACTAACAGGGTTTACGCAGACACACTTACCCTATCCCGTCTCCCTATCTAATTACGTGACAATTATCATTTCCCCCTTGAAGAAATGGACATTTTTTTTTTTTTTTTTTTTTTTTTTTTTTTTGTATACCTTGGTCGAGGCTCGTATGAGAGCTAACACACAACTCACAGCAAGGAGGCATGAGACAAGAGGGGTGGGAGTGGAAGGGACAAAACATTGGGGAACAGACACAGGTGAACTGTGGAAGGGAGAGGGATGGGGATGGGACGGGGAACATGGCGAGGAGAAGATGGACATTACAGGGACTTTCAGGAAGGAAAGCAGGAGAATTGAAGGAAGTGGGCATGGGTGGATTATCGGGGGTAGAAAAGATCGAGGATTTGGATGGGGGAAGATAACAGCCGCTCGTGAACAGCTGTTTTGAAAGCCTGAGGGAAGAATGGGAAAGAATAGAGTGAGGGAAGTTTATTCCAAAGGCGGGAAAAAAGAGGAATGAAAGAGTGAAGATGAGCAGTGATTCGTGATTTTGGTAGTTTTACCAGAAGGGGGTTGTTGGCGGACCTTGAGCGCCCTGTGGAAATGTGGTTGGGACAAATCGCAGAGAGAGCAGGGGGGCAAGGCTGGAGAGGAGTCGGTAGAAGACAGAAAGACCACCGACCAACCTGCGGTGATTGAGTGAGAGGCCCAAAGACTCAGCTTCATTGCGGGAGATGCCAATGATCTTAAAAGCCCTGGTTTCGACAGCGTGAAGTTGAGAAAGGTGGGAGGCAGGAGCACCAGCCCAGAGGGGAGAGCAGTACTCCATCAGGCTACGGACAAAAGCTTTGTAAGTAGTCAGGAGCTCAAGAGGGCCGAGGAAGGACTTTGCACGACGGAGGATTCCCAGTCGGCGACTGGCTTTTGGAGGCAAGGTTGGAAATGTGACTTTCCCAGGAAAGGTCATGGCAGATAGTGAGACCCAGAAGCTTGAAAGAAAAGACTTCTTCCAGAGGATTGTTGAGAAAGTGGATGGGGGTTTTGTAAACGGTCCTTTCGAAGAGACATAGTGAGAGTGTGAGATTTGTGTGGATTGGAAAGACATGTTCCACGTGTTGGACCAGTTTGTGATTTTATCCAGATCTGCAGTGAGCGAAGAAGCTGCTGCTTGCCGGTCTGAGGGATGACAGATGGTACGGCAGAGGGTGGAGTCGCCGGCAAAGAGAAATAGAGGATTTTCCAGAGAGTCCGAGAGATCATTGATGAAAACCAGAAAAAGAACAGGGCCCAGAACGCTACCTTGAGGAACTCCAGCCTGCACAGGAAGAGGGGATGAAAGAACTCCATTTAGGGCCACACGTTGATCAAGTACAGGAGAGGAAGTCTCATGCAGCCATGAGTGGAGATGGCCTTGAATACCATGGGAAGAGAGTTTGGTGAGTAGGGCAGGGTGCCAGACTGTGTCAAAAGCACGTGATATGTCCAGGGATACGGCTCGGATTTCCTGTCTGGCATTGAGGACCTCCATCCATTGATGGGAGAGCAGTAGCAGCATATCCAGGGTAGAGTGACCTGGTCTGAAACCAAATTGATGATTGGAAATCAAGCCATTGGAGAAGAGGAAGGATTTCATGTCTGAAGCAATGATGGATTCCATAACCTTGCTGATGATTGGGAGAAGGCTGATTGGTCTGTAGTTACAGGGATCTGTTTTTGCACCTTTTTTATGCAGGGCAGTGATGTTAGCAGATTTCCAAGCAGATGGCAGATGACCTTGGGAAAATGAGAGGGTGAATAGAACAGAGAGAGGGTGAGCAAGAGCAGAAGAGCAGGCTTTGAGGACACGTGGGCTGATGCCGTCTGGACCGGTTGCAGAATCTGACTCGAGGTTTGAAAGCAAGCTCTCCACCTTGTCAGGAGAAAAGGATACAGAGTCCAGGGACAGTTGGGTGCGACTGGGTAAAGTGGGTAGAGATAGTGATGGGTTTGGGACACAAGATTTATCTGCAAACACCGAGTTTAGACATTCAGCTTTATCACGTGTGGAATCAGCAGTGCGGCCATTTGAGGTAAGGGAGGGGATGGAGGGGGAACATACACCAGAAACAGATTTGATTAAACGCCACCAGGATTTTGAGGAGGGAGAGAGGTCTGAGAGTTCAGACTTGAGATGAGAAAGATGTTGTTTTCTGGCTCTCCTGAGGGTAGATACACACTTGTTCCGAGCTTTGTGGAAAGAACTGAGATTGCTCCTCAGTTGGGTTTGCTTTCCATGAGGCAAAGGCAAGTTGTTTCAGGACAACTGCCTCGCCACAAGCTTCAGTAAACCAAGGGCGGGAGGAAGGGTAAGACAACTGAACACGAGAGGGGATAAATCTGTGCATGAGGGAGAGCAAGTTTCTTTGAAAGAATTCCCAGGATGAGTTGATGTTTGAGAAAGTAGTGATAGGAGACCAGTCTGTAAGTTTGATGGCTGCTCGGAGACCCTGCCAGTCGGCTTGAGTGAAATGCCAGACTCGACGGCGGTGAGGTGGTTCTCTGATGACAGCCAGAGAGATGTCCACTTTAACAAGGACGTGGTCAGAAGAACCAATTGGAGCGAAGGAAGAGCAGCAGATATTGTCAGGGACAACTAGACAACTTATCTAACTAGATTATCTAACAACTTATCTAACAACGACAACATTTACTAGACAACTTATCACCACTGAATTCCTACTTATTACATCGAGATCCTGGTAAACTCGAACAGCGTGGCATACCTAATTAAACATCCTAATTACCCTTTGAATGCATACCCCCCCCCTCAGACGTAACAATATATATAGATCGATAAATACATATATATATATATATATATGTATATATATATATATGTATATATATATATATATATATATATATATATATATATACACATATATATATATATATATATATATATATATATATATATATATATATACACATATATATATATATATATATATATATATATATATATATATATATATATATATATATATATATATATACATACACACACACACACATACAAAAATACCTTTTTGCACAAACATACATGTATACACATGTATACAGTTAAGCCCAAAATTATTCATACCCGATGAAAAATCTGAGAGTTTTGCATTTATCTCATACCAACAAGCTGGAGTGGTGGAACTTTCACTTCACCCAAGGACATTTAGTTGGCATGTACAAATCCACATATATTTTGGCTCAACATTATTATAATAACAATAGAAATGTTAAGATTTCTGTTTTTATGCCTGTCCAAAATTATTCATACCCCATACCAAGTCTCAGAATTGAGGCCAATGTTTGTGATAATGCACATGCTTTTGATATTCCTCAGATTATTTATAATGTGATGCAATTATTCCAAAATGTGTGCATACAATCTGAATGCATTACAAATGTGGTCTATTGAAGGTACAGTGAGGAATGTAACAGAACAAAACTCTGCTTTTTGATGATAAATTAAGGGGAGCTGATGCAATCATTCTCAGGTCATTGTCAGCATGGCGAAGAAGAAAGAAGTCAGTGAGGACCTTCGGTTGTGCATTGTGAATGCTCAAAGGAGGGGAAAGGCTACAAAGCTTTTTTGAAGCAGTTCCGAGTGCCAGTTGCCACCATACAAAGCATAATTAGGAAGTACAAGGAGTTCCACACTGTAAAAAAAAACATTGAAGGACGTAGTCGGAAACCAAAGGTGTCGCCTCGTCTGGCAAGAAAAGTATGGCGAGAGGCCAACAACAATCCATGGATCACTATTAAGGCTCTCCTGAACAACCTTGGCGAGTCTGGGACCAAGATATCAAGGCAGGCACTCCAGCGGACATTGCACAAAGGGGGTCTCCATGGATGCCCACCAAGAAAGACTCCACTCCTCCATCCCAGGCACAGAAAGGCTCGTCTAGCCTTTGCAAAAGCTGACCTGGACAAAGATCCAAGCTTTTGGTCCTCAGTTCTGTGGTCGGATGAGACGAAAGTGGAGCTTTTCGGGCACAGAGATGTTGCTTTCGTTCGGCGAAAGAAAGGTGAAGCATACAACCCTAAGAACACAGTCCCAACCGTCAAGCATGGAGGCGGGAGCATAATGCTTTGGGGATGTTTCTCAGCCAGTGGGCCCGGCAATCTCGTCAAAGTGGATGGCATCATAAAAAAGGAGGAGTACATCAATATCCTTGAGGAAAACATCAAACAGTCCACAGAGAAACTTCACCTTAGGGAGCATTGGACGTATCAGCAGGACAACGATCCAAAACACACTGCCAAGTCAGTCAAGAAATGGTTCTGGGATAATGATGTAGACGTTCTGGAGTGGCCAAGCCAAAGTCCAGACCTCAACCCAATCGAGAATGGATGGAGGGAGCTCAAGACCAGAGTGATGGCAAGGAAGCCTTCCAACCTCAAAGACCTGGAGACCTTCGTGAAGTTGGAGGGGCCAAAATCCCTGTAGAGACATGCAAAAAGCTTGTGAGCAAGTATAAAAACCATTTGGAGGCTGTAATCACAAACAGAGGCTTTTCCATTGATTAATGAATGTGACTTTGAACTGATCTAAGCAAGGGTATGAATAATTCTGGACATGATTTTTTTTTGTAAATCTATCAATAAAATACCCCCGAAACAATGTATTTCTTGAAATGTCTCTTGCAGTGATTCTTTCTGCTGTTTGTCACATTATTATGTAACTGAAGCCAGAAGAAACTCATTCCTCAAATAACAAGATTCAAAATACTCCAAATTTGGTAAGGGTATGAATAATTTTGGGCTTAACTGTACATATAAACTGTATACACAAAAATACAAATAAACATATACATATATACTGTATATACATATATACATAGATATAGATAAAGACATATATATATATATATATATATATATATATATATATATATATATATATATATATATATATATATATATATATATATTTTGGCACACCCCTTTTTTTGTTCCACCATCAGATTTTTGTTACTGCATGAAATGAAACAAGCTTTGACATATATAGTAATGATATTATTGTCTTCCTTAAGAGGCCCCTAAAAATTAGTTTTGATGATTATGGTAGTTAAACAGTTTATGTTCTCCATTTGCAAAATGGGAGGAATTATTGCACAAAAAAGAAATAAAAATGTTTCCCATTTTTTAGAGGACCACTAAGATGAGTTCGGCTCATAGAATCACGCTCCATTTGGGGAGAAAACAGTTGAGTTCATACCTGACGTATTTGCACTTTCCATGTGCCATAGTTTCTTCACAAAACCATGACTTTCTGACTAAGTACAAAGTATTTCTTTGCTGTTTTTATACATGGTTTGTGTTTTGAAATTTTCATCAACCGATACCCGCTGGCCAGCCGGACAAACTGGCAACAAAGTATCGCCCGTTCAGTTACAGTTAAACCCAAAATCATGATCATCGTTTTAGTGTGAATGTGAGTACTGACAGTGTACTTGGGTCTTTTCCGGGTGGGTGCGGGATTGAGCACGTGCACATAAAAATCTCGGGTCTCCGCATAGTGGCGTACAGGCTTAAGTCGTACTTCTGTTTACTACCGTAGAAAATCACAGAACCATCCGATCGACATGCTGGTCACAGTTTCAGAATCAGCTAAATTCTACAACATATGAATATGTAGAGGAAACTGATCCGGCCTTTTGGATCACTTTAAAGTCGGGTGCCCTGTAATTTTAATGCGCTCTATGGATCCTCCGGAACTCACGAATGGTACACGTTGTGTAGTCACTAAACTCCGTGGTAATGTCATCGAAGTGGAACTACTGCGGGACAGTCGAAGGGGAAAACCTGAATGATAACACTGAACAACAAAAATTTTTTACTGGAGATGTGTAAAATGATTTAGACTAATTTGGGTACGCTAATTTCAAAAATCATAACCATTTTGCTGTATCACGTCAGGATTTTCAGTAACAGAAATATTCCCATTGCCTAGAAGTCAGGATTTCAATGAAATTTACAAAAAATCATTTATTCATTTATTTCATCATGAATGCTTCAAAATTATAGAAATTACAGAAAAACTCCACTAGAATGTAATTAAAAATGCTTTAGGCATTTGGCTTTGCGTTTGTGCTGCTCTGTGTCAGTTTCACGATGCAGGAACCAGCAGAAATCGCCCATCATGTTCGGGTTGTGCCGCCCTTGGTAATGCGTCTCCATGAGTGAAATCTCTTGGTGGAATCGCTCGCCGTGCTCGTCCGAGACTGCTCCCAAGTTGTCAGGGAAGAAGTTCAGGTGCTGGTGTAGGAAATGGATTTTCAGGGACATCCTGGAGCCAAGTTTCTTGAAGGACTCCAGCAGCTGCTGCACTATTTCTTCATAGTTGTCCGCGCGCTCGTTCCCCAAGAAGTTGTCCGTCACAGCTTTAAAGCTCCTCCACGCTGCCAGCTCTTTGGGGTTTAGAGTTGTCGGAAAAGTTTCGTCCTTCATAATCTGTCGGATTTGCGGTCCAACAAAGACACCAGCCTTGATCTTGGCCTCCGACAAGGTGTTGCTAAACTTTTCCTTGAAGTATAAAAACCCACGCCCATTCAGATCCATTGCCCGTACAAAACTTTTCATCAAGCCGAGCTTTATGTGGAGTGGTGGAAGGAAAACCTTGGCTGGGTCGACAAGGGCGACATGCTTCACGTTGTGTCGACCAGGTACATGCTCTTTTCGCTCTTCCCAATCTTTCTTCGTCCAGTGATTCTTGTCGTCTCTGCTATCCCAGAGACAAAGGAAGCACATGTATTTCGTGTAGCCTGACTGCAGCCCTAACAACAGCGCCACCACTTTCAAGTCTCCGCAGATGTGCCAGTTGAAGTCATTGTACTTGATGGAATCAAGCAGCTGCCGCATAGTCTCATAGGTCTCTGTCATGCCGAACGCGTGAGCCAGTGGGACTGATGGTTTCTCGTTGCCATTGTGGAGCAAAACAGTGGAGCAAAACTCCACTGTTTGTGGAGTGCAAAACATTTTTGCTCCATTGTGGAGCAAAACAAAAAAAAAACTCCACAATGTTCTTCCCCGAGTCGATGAAGAGGCGCCAGTCTGCAGGATCGTGATCACACCCAAGTTCTTTCAACAGATCGTTGATGTCACTGCAGAATGTCATCGTGTCTTCCATCTCAAAGAACTCAGCCATGTCTCTGTGACGTGCTCTGAACAAGGATATCTTGGTGTTAGGTTCAAGTAGATTCCACTGCTGCAGCCTTGATCCAAGCAGCTCTGCCTTCGCCTTTCACAGCGAGAGATCTCTTACAAGATCATTTAAGTCTCCCTGGTTCAGAAGGTGTGATTCTTGAGTGTCGGGTTCAAAAGGTTCATCATCACCATCCTCTTCACCACTGCTTACAGCTATGTTCTGATCAGCTGGAGGTGTTGGAACGGGGTTCTCGTCATCATGAGGCACAGGTTTACGAGCAGAGACGCAGTCAGCGTACTTGATGTGACCGTTATTCTTCTTGTTGAAGCCGGCGATGCTTGTGCAGCAGAAATAACAATCATCATGATGATTCTGCGGCTCACGCCATATCATGGGCACCGCAAATGGCATGCTCGCGCGCTTGCCCACCAACCACTGAGTCAAGGTTGTGTGACAGCTTGTGCAGCAGATGTGTGGTGCCCAGCTCTGTTCTTGGTCCCCACCTTACACCCGAAGTAGTGAAAGTAGGCGGCCTTCATTTTCACTGCTGTAGATATACTTCGCTGTTGATCTTTTTTGGTATACCGACCACAGACATAACAGAAGTTGTCAGGATGATTGGTACAGGAACGCCTACTCATCTTTATCTGAAAGAAAGAAATATAACACAAGTTAACAACAATTGCACGAAATAGACATGTTAAAGACATATGTAAATTTCATTGAAATCCTGACTTCTAGGCAATGGGAATATTTCTGTTCCTGAAAATCCTGACGTGATACAGCAAAACGGTTATGATTTTTGAAATCAGCGTACCCAAATTAGTCTTAATCACTTTACACATCTCCAGTAAAAAATTTTTTTTGAAATTTGTTGTTCAGTGTAATCAATGGATAAAAATGATATAATATATTGTTTAAAATACATTCATGCTATCTGTCTTTTACCATATGTTGCCAGTGATGCCTGTCGAAGACGGGCACCTTCACTAATATATATATATATATATATATATATATATATATATATATATACATACATACATACATACATACATATCTTCTTCTTCTTCTTCTTCTTCTTTCGGCTGCTCCCGTTAGGGGTCGCCACAGCGGATCATCCGTATGATCCGCATAGTGATTTGGCACATGTTTTACGCCGGATGCCCTTCCTGACGCAACCCTGGTCGCCTCTTACGACACAGGGATATGGTACACCTATTTTAACCGGGGTATACACCGGCCCAGTATACTGGTACTCATTTCGTCGACCTCGGAAGGATGACAGGCTGAGTCAACCCCCTGGTGTATTAATTCAGTGGCTCAACGGGGCTTGAACTCAGGACCTTTTGGATCCCAAGCCGCTGCCCTAACCACTGCGCCAACACCAGGCTTATATATATATATATATATATATATATATATATATATATATATATATATATATATATATATATATATATATATATATATATATATATATATATATATATATTGTCGCGGATTCGCGCCCGCCGGCGTGCGGACGGCCACGTAACTCGAATCGCGGCACGTCGCCCACCGGACGGACAATCCAGTCGTGACCCTCTCGGACTAACGCCGGGAACCAGTCACGGGTGGACCTTTCGGTCTCACCGCGATCGAGCCAATCGGCCCCCGCGTGGGATAGGGTTGCTCACCAAATTTGACCTACCTAAGTACCCACACGGAGGGTAGACCGGGCGATCGCACCTCGCCGCAGGTCGACTTCGGACATGGGCCACTTAAGCGACCAGTTCCGTACTATCGGGATAACCGAGCGGTGTTATCGTCGGCCTCGACGGTTCGATTAATTATCGGGCGTATTCAGCCCACTACCAACCCTTTATGTGAAGCAAGATGAGGATTCAATGAAAGAAATGACGAAGCGAAGCGGGAGTACAGTTCAACATAAAGCACATTTATTCGCGATGAACGGAAAGCACACATATACAATTCCACCAAAAGCACATAGAAAAGAAGAAGACAAAAAGCAAATGCGACAATGCAGATCAAATACCGATTACGCGAGCACACGGCAACACTTATACAATTTTACTTCACAGACAGCGCCGACAACACACATTCCCAAAGCAAAAGAAAAGAGAACCACCCTCCAGGACGAGGGGGTAGGCGGGCCTGGGGCCGAGACCGTGTCGGGCCTACCCGTCTGGTGATGAGACGCGGAGCGGCGGTGGTGCCTCAACTCCGCGGGCCTCGCGGACAGTGTCTGGTAGGGGGTGGGAAGGGGGCCCCCTTGGTCGCACTATCTCAGCGCGGGGGGAAACAGGAGGGGGTTGCTGATGCTCGGGGAAAGGAGGATTTTTACTCTGTCTCGGGTCCCGCGACGAGCGTCTCCACCTCGACCAGGTCGCGCCGTCGGCCTCCTGGTGTGCAGCTCCCGGCACCGACGCGAGCACCCCCTCGTCTGCCTTCGCCGCCGCCGCCGCCTCTCCACAGCTCCGTCCTCTTCGCTCAGACTCCAACTCCGAACTCTTCCTCCTGCGAACTTCCCTGCTGCACCCTTTCCAACGCACACCCTTCGACTCCAACGCACACGACGACCCCACTTTTCTGACGAACGCAGCCGCTTATATAAGCCCCGTGGCTTCGCCTTTGACCCCCTGCCTTCGACCTTTCACCTCGCTCCCCATTGGCCCGAGAAAAAGTGGGCGTGAATGCATTTTGATCCATGAATTTGCATATAGCGACCGCCCTCCAACGCCCTGGAGGCGGGGCCAAATCGCCCCTTGCTCACCGATTGGACGGAACAAAAGTGGGCGTGAGTCGTTTTTGATCTGTTTTTGGAGCGGAAAGTCCGTGGTTTTGTACACGCTGTTCGGCGCGCGCCCTGCACGAGTCCAATACCGGTACCCACAAGCGGCGCAAGAACGGTGGCGATGCAACGGTTGCGAGGTGTGACGGCAAAGGTCGTGGCTGCCGTGGTGAAGCGGCGCCGCGGTGGGTGGTTGATGTTGTGATGACTGTTGAGACGCGGTTGGCGGTGGTAACAATGGCGGTTGGTCCAAAATAAAGATAGCAAAAGAAAAACGGCTATCCTGAAGAGTCGCAGCACGCATGAATGACATTTATTCCCACTAGACAACGGGTTTGGGCCTAACTACACATATACTTACCGAGATATCTCACCTAAGGGACCTGAATGGTGGTTTGCGAATTTGGTAACCACAACAATATATATATATATATATATATATATATATATATATATATATATATATATATATATATATATATATATATATATATATATATACATATATAGATATTGTTGCGGGCCGGGGTCCGGTGGCGAGAACGACCGCTCGGTGGGGAAAGTTACGTCGATTCCCACCGGATTCTCCGGAATTGTAGGCCGTCGCTCACGGATGATTCCGTGAGGTGGTGCGTCGCTTAACCGACCGTGGACGCCAATACCTCCACCGCATAGCGTAGGGTCTTTTTGTCGAGAACCAATTTACCTAATTAACCACGCGGTGTCGTCTACCGGGGAACCACGCCCTCGGTACATCTTGCCCGAACCGGATCACTCCACCAACTACCTTTCTGGTTCGGATGCAGCTGAGCGGACTCGCCAATAATGTACCAGTGAGGATGAACAGATTATCGGGTATAAAAACCCGGCTAAACTTCGATCCGAACCATGCTGGACCAATGAAGGAAAAGACGGAAATGAACTGGGAACATTTCTACAATCATTTATTTACAAATAATTTACAAGAGAACAAGAAGCGAATACTTCTATATCGCGTGGCTGGGGGCAGTAAAAGTCGAGGTTAAGAATGATGAAACAATTTTGCAGTTATAAAATTTAAATGTAAACACGGTGAATTAGCATGCATGATGGGAAGAGTTGTGATGTTGGACAAATTTCTATTTATAGCCCTCAGATCAAAGGGACGTACTCGGCCATAAGTGTGACAGAAGACGTGACAGAAGACACAGGACAGAATAGGTAATTATATAACAGCGCGATGTCGCCGCGCTGTAACGAGAGTAACAACGCTGCACGTCAACAACTAACGGAACAGGAAGATTATCACTTCCTGCTCAGAAAATCAACTTCCGGCATCACACAGAAAACGATTCAGCACAAAAAATGTCGCTCTTCCGCATTAACCCCACCCACAATTCACCCGGAAATCTCCGCCCACAATACACCCGGAAATCTCCGCCCACATCACACCCAACAATAAGTGTGACAGAAGACACAGAACAGAATAGCCAATTATATAACAGCGCGATGTCACCGTGCTGTAAAAAGGACACAGGGCAGACTTACACGGGAATTCAAGGCAGGCGCGATTTACAAGGATTCAAGCACTTGCACAATTTCTACTTAAAAGATGGGCCCACACACTCAGATGTTTTATTGGAAGACCCCCGCAGCCAGAGAGGGAGAGACGAGCTGGGGATCACAGTTCGGCGGGGTACCTGCACACTGGACGTAGGGGGTGCTCCGCGGTGAGTTACCTGTCAATAGTGGTGTGTCTCGGCCCACAGTCAAACGCGCAGGGCTCGTGCCTATGGAGGAACCCGTGTGGAGCAGTCGGAGTCCACGGGCAGAGATCAGGGTCGTGGACGGGACCCACGAATGCCAGCAAAAGAACCAGCCAACTCCACGAATGAACTACGAACCACCAACAACACGACACGACGCACCCAACCAACGTGCTCCTTTTTCTCTAATCCCCTCAGACGTGCTCCTCTCTTCTCCAATCTCCTCAGACCTGCTCCTCTCTTAAGAAGAAACGAAAGGCAACAACAGAGCCCCCGTCCAGGGCGGAGCTCGGTGAAGCACACATCACTCCGCCTTGATTAGACAGGGTTCCAACGGGTCCACCCTTTCTGGGCGGGGGATTTGGCCATACCCGGAGAAAGCCGCCCTTCCCCTCCACGCACGTTTGAGGAAGATGGACGTGGTGCAACTGCCTCGACCATCGTCGGAATTCCGCCTTAGGCAATATGGTGCGCTGTGGCCTGCAAACCGAGGGCTGCAAGCGCAATGGTACCGTTGGATGTTTCGTTGGAGGATATGTGGTTTGTTGGATGTGATAACCGAGATGAAAGAACCTCGCAACGCACACCTTTGATTCTCCCATTAGACAAAAGGAGGGGTTCTATCTCACATGTACTTAACGGCATAACTAACTTTTGGGACCTGTATGTTGAATGCACATGGTTTCCAGATCCGTAACAAAATATACATATTTACATATACATACATGCATAAACATATATATATATATATATATATATATATATATATATATATATATATATATATTTCCATATATCTTCTTCTTTTTTCGGCTGCTCCCGTTTGGGGTTGCCACAGCGGATCATCCGCGATGATCCGCATAGTGATTTGGCACACGTTTTACGCCGGATGCCCTTCCTGACGCAACCCTGGTCACCTCTTACAACACAGGGATAATATATATACATAAACATACACATTTATATATATATATATATATATATATATATATATATATATATATATATATATATATATATATATACATGTATAAACATATACACATATATATATATATATATATATATATATATATATATATATATATATATATATATATATATATATATATATATATATATATATATATGAATAAATTGTTGCGGCTCTCGGAACCATATGCATACAACATACAGGTGTCCCGAGTCAGTTATTTCATTTAATATACGTGTAGTTAGGTCCCTACCTTTTGTCTTGTGGGAAGACGAGGGAGTGTGGTACGATGGGCTATGGTTAGGATTAATAAATCATTTTTCCCTTTTTTGGTTCGTGGGCGCCAGCAGTGACCACTATTTTTGGTTCACAGGCACCAGCAGTGACCACTATTTTCGTTGTGTCTGTGTGTCTGTCTGAATATTACTTAACGCGTGCACATGAGAGAATAGGAAACAACAAAAACAACACAATACCCTGCCAATTGTGAATCCGTGTCGTTGGCTATGCCCCTTTTGCTTCTGGTTTTTTTTTGTTTCTGGTTTTTGTCATGGGGAATGATGCATGCCGGGAGATCATGACCGGAAGTGTTTATTTATTTATTCAATTATTTTTTTCCCAAAGTTAATTTTATACTTCCGAAAGTGATTTTTTTCATGACAGGAAGTGTTTATTTTGTATTTAACATTACCGGGAGTGATTTTGAAACTCTTTCAGGAACTTATATTTCCTTTTATTCTTGACCAGAAGTGATCGTTTATTTATTCAATTATTTTTTCCCAAAGGTAATTTTAATAAAGATATCTCCCGCATCATCAAAAAATGATTTTCAATCGTGATTTACATTATTTGATCGCTGATCCCGAATCCAGGCCGAAGTAACCGGAAATTGCGTCAAAATCATCAGCTGTGCGGCGCTTACACGCACCACGGTATAGTTGGCAAGTATACAGTTGTGAACACGTTATAGGTAAAGTCAGAAGTGAATGTAAGAAGAATTCTACGTTCGCTTCTCGGCTTTGCCTATTCCATATTAGCGAATGCAGTGAGCTTCATACTTAACGCGTGCACGTGAGAGAATAGGAAACAACAACAACAACACAATACCCCTGGCTATTTGGAATCCGTGTCGTTAGCTAAGACCTTTTGCTTCCGGTTGTTGTTAAACGCTGTGCGGTGTATAAACACGATTGGGTTTTATTTCTATCTTGTGAATATTACTTTACACGTGCACATGAGAGAATAGGAAACAACAAAAACAACACAATACCCTGGCAATTGTGAATCCGTGTCGTTGGCTATGACCATTTTGCTTCCGTTTTTTGTTTCTGGTTTTTCTCATGGGGAATGATGCATGCCGGGAGATCATGACCGGAAGTGTTTATTTATTCAATTATTTTTTTTCCCAAAGTTAATTTTATACTTCCGAAAGTGATTTTTTTCATGACTGGAAGTGTTTATTTTGTACTTAATATTACCGGGAGTGATTTTGAAACTCATTCCATAACTTTTAATTTCTTTTATTCTTGACCAGAAGTGATCGTTTATTTATTTAATCAATTATTTTTTCCCCAAAGTTAATTTTAATAAAGATATCTCCCGAATCATCAAAAAATATTTTTCAATCGTGATTTACATTATTTGCTCGCTGATCCCGAATCCAGGCCGAAGTAACCGGAAATTGCGTTAAAATCATCAGCTGTGCGGCGCTTACATGTACAACGGTATAGTTGGCAAGTATGTAGTTGTGAACAAGTTTTATGTAAAGTCAGAAGGGAATGTAAGAAAAATTCTACGTTCGCTTCGAGGCTTTGCCTATTCCATATTAGGTTCTTCAAAATATATAATAAATCAACACAAATGACATTTGTATTGTATTCCTTTGTAAATGCACATCACATGGAGTATTTATCACCTCTGAGAAACCTACAAAGAGAATAACAATGACAGATCTCCCATGTTGTTACAGTCGAATGGTGGCCATTTTGGAAAATGGCCGCCAAAGCTGACCAAGGCAAAATCTCAAGTGGCTCCACATCCAGAATTGTTCAGAATACATTAGTCAACATATGTACCAATTTTGGTGCTTTTATGAAAAGTCGAACAATTGGTTTGCTCTGCTGCTGTACTATTTGGCTAATTAACCCTAAATCACTTGAGCAGCAAATTATTTGTTTGGAAGGTTATAAAATAATTGCAATAGGTTTCACCTGCATGTAATCAGTGGTTGAACATGAAAATTTAGCTCCTCCACTTATCCAAGGATTTCTCAGGTGCAACTCACTTGGTCAACTAACAAGGCAACCATGAAGACCAGGTTCTTTCCAAAGAAGCCAGACATAAAGTGGTGGAGAAGCACCTTTCAGGAGAGGGTTACAAAAAGATTTCAAAGTCACTCATCATCCCTTTGAGTCTGGTGAAATCCATCATTAAGAAGTGGAAGACGTATAATACCACCCAGACTCTACCCAGATCAGGTCGCCCATCCAAACTCAGCAGCTGGGCAAGCAGGAAACTGGTTCAGGATGTCACTGAAAATCCATCAATTACTGAAAGATCTGCAAGGCTCTATGTCTGAGATGGGGATCAGTGTTCATCAATCAACAATGTCCCATTTCCTTCCCAAAGCTGGTCTATATGGGCAGGTGGCAAGGAATAAACCATTACTAAAAAGACGCATCAAAAAGCTCGTACATAGTTTGCAAAAAAAGCATATTTATGATACTACAGGGCACAGGCATGTGGAAAAACGTTTTGTGGTCAGACGAGACAAAAATTGAACTTTCTGGTCCAAATTCACAGCGTTACGTCTGGTGCAAGCCTAACACTGCAAAGCATCCAGTCAACACCAACCCATCTGTCAATGGTGGTGGTGGCAGCATCATGTTGTGGGGCTGCTTTTCATCAGCAGGGACTGGGAAACTTGTCAGGATAAAAGGGACAATGGATGGTGCAAAGTACAGGAGAATCCTTGATGAAAACCTGCTCGAGTCAGCCATGAATCTGAAACTGGGTAGGTGATTGACATTTCAGCAGGATGATGATCCGAAGCACAAAGCTAAAGCCACACTGGAGTGGCTGAATGAGAAGAAAATAAATGTTCTTAAGTGGCCCAGTCAAAGTCCTTTCAACATTCTTGGCGAGACTTGAAGATTGCAGTCCATTGACGATCCCCATCAAACTTGGCAGAGCTGGAGCAATTTTCACATAAACAATTTGGAAATATTTGACCATGTCACTGTGCAAAACTGGGAGAGACCTACCCACAAAGACTCATAGCAGTCATTGCTGCAAAGGGTGCTTCCACCAAGTTCTGACATAAGAGGCTGAATATTTTTGCAACCAGTGAATTTTGATTTGTACATGTTTTTTGCAGGTATTCCTGACACGTAACCTTCTTGAACTATAACAGTGTTTAGTTTGATCTCTTCAGTTGTGAATAAAATGGTGTATTTGGAACAATTGTTTCTACATAATTTGTAATTCATCTATATGCGACATTGTTGATGGGGGATGAATACTTTTTCAGACCACTGTATGACAAGATCAACTCTGTCCCTTACACTATTGTTTATGACACAAAGCTGACATGACTAACCATTAGTCACCTAGATGTTCATCCCCATTTCCTCAATGGTGGGTTCACGGTGCAACATGGGTCTCAGAATCCCTTTGGAAAAATCCCTGCAGATAAAGTGATGGGGAAAAAAACCTGTGCACAAGGACACACAGACACGTGGTGGTACCAAGAGGTTTAGTCTAAAACCCAAAGCCCTCAACCAGTACTATATGACCACAGAGTACCAAAGCAGATTTATACGAAAGTAGCGAGATGTGGTGAGCCAAAAAAATTCCAAGTTCACTCATGCAGATCTTCATGTAATCAGAATCTGCAAGGATCATGCTGATAATGAATGAAGCCTTAATCGATATTCTAGAGTATGGATGGATAAATCCCATGAGTGGGGAACAACTCCAACTTGTCAACATCTCAAATGGGTGGGTAGTTTCACCAAACATCGCAAATGTTGCTCAACAAAAGCACATGAAGTTGGGGAGAATGTATACCAAAACTTCAAGTTGAATCACCTTGAGACTGATCCTCCCACTGAGACATTCCATGGCTAGCTCACCAAACAGGGGGTAAAAAAAAACTTTTCTGAAATGACCAAGAAGAAACTGGTGGTGAAAACCAAAAGCAAGGAAATAATTCCACAAGCTGAGAGAAACTTGTTTGCGCACATGATAAATGCTGCTGCGAGAAGCTGAGAATTGGATCGATGAGAAGTGCAAGCACATCAACTAGGTCCTATTCCTTGGCCTTTGGCAACTCCAAATGGATCTCTGTCAAAGACCAACAAAACAGCCTTTGCAAAAGTGGTAGTTCAGAATATAGGCACAGCTGAAACAATCCCTCTGCCATTTGCCTGTATCATTGATGGGATGAGTCTGGTAAAGTGACTTGAGGGAGAGAATCACACATTTTGACAGCTTGCGGGCCAGGCTCTGGTATTAGCACCACTTGAAGGTGTGGATTCCAGAGAATTTATGTCGTGTTTGACATCGAGCCATAAGTCTCCATAAAGAATGCCGAGAGATGCAACTGTGGAGCAAATGAGAGTTTGCACTATAAAAACATAGCCATGGGCCATTCGATTGATTGAGTGGAGAAAATTTTTGAGCAAGCCATCAAACGGAACAAACCTTATCAAATTAGTGGTCGACGAATGGAAGAAGCCAAAACACAACGGCAGGCTGGGTAACAACATTGTTTATGCCACATGTGAGGAGCACTGCTTTACGTTTACATAAGACAACTGGCAAGGGATCAGTCAGCTAAAGTTTACGCTTGAGGACGCGGACGCGCATATTCTGCTACATAAGGCAAATGCAGGAAGCGACGAGACATCAATGCAGAATATACAGACATCCTTGTTCTTGCCATTGTCTTCAATCACAAAATAGCTTGCATGCTCTTCCAGAAAGTGGGGACTCGAAGTCGACAAAAATTCAGTGCTGTTGATAACATAGTAAGCAACCTTGGTACTGGGGTATGTAAAGCACTTATTGGTGTACACACGTTCACAGGATGATATTCAATCAGCATCTTTTTAGATGAAGGAAAGATAGGTGCACTGAAACTTAAAAAAAGAAAGGGGAGGGTGGCAAGTGCCTCAGTGAGTTTGGGCAATCATGGGAGCTTTCATAAGAACTCCTTGGCAAAATCGCAGTCTTCACATGCCATCCATATATCTCCAATGGAAGTTAATGAATGCCCGTTCCAGCTCTTCTCTGCCAAAACATGCGACAAGAACTCTGCACAGCTGCTCCCATGTATGGATTGTTTATCTCTGCATGCCCAGGCAATAGCCTCATGGTATGTGATTGCTGCTGTTCCTGTGATGCCAAGAGCTG
Source organism: Eptatretus burgeri (assembly GCF_056783735.1). NCBI lineage: Eukaryota > Metazoa > Chordata > Myxini > Myxiniformes > Myxinidae > Eptatretus > Eptatretus burgeri. The sequence goes on from NC_140966.1 coordinate 73,070,253, forward strand.
CCCATGTGTTGGCAATAGCCTCAAATGCACACAGATGTGTTGGTTGCAAACCTGCACCAACCAGATGGTAGAGACAGAGGACGATGATACCTTGCCAGATCTAGAGCTCAGTGACGATGGTGATGATGATGAAGATGTTCCATTGAATAAACAGTATAAAGCAGTGTTTTATATGATTGTCAGTTCACATTGACATTAAGACACAGCATAAGAATCAATTTGTTGATCCGTTTGTCAGGAAAATACGCAAAGTAATTTACTGCTGTGATGTCGTCATTTGATGCAATGAGCTTTTGTTATATTCCTCAATAATGAATGACCTAAATAAATGGTGTGGAAAGTTTCTACTCTCAAGAAATTAGAATAAATAAAAAGTGAGCTTGGCGATATCTCACCGCAAAATTTTGCGCGGAAAGGAGATTAGGGTACTGCTCTGAAAGTGTGCCTTGGTATCCTTAAACTACCGATTTGTAACTGTCATCACAAATGGATAACATCGAGAGACGTAGAGCTCTTTAACCTTTTGAACCCTGAGCTCCTTGGACTTTCAGCTCCCTCACCCTGGCATCCCTGGAGAAAAATTTGGCCGCTCGGATATATGGAGGTTTGAATAGTGGACGGTAAACCGGCCACAAGGGTTCAAAGGGTTAAAAAGTCACGACTAGAACTTTGATTGAAAATGTCTCGGTCAATTATTACGTCCCTGTGAAGCCATAACATCATCAAATTAAATTAGATTGACTTGATTCAATAGCCCAGGACTTGCAGGTAAAGTTCTGAAAGTTTCAGCCTTTAACCACAGCAATAATGAAAAGATTTGACAACAGTACCCCACCACACCAATCAGTTTCGGGAAGGAGGAGAGGGAGGGAATCATAAAGTGTGATAGTACTACCCTTAAGCTACTGATCTGCAAATGTTATCACAAATGATGAACATCTACAGACATGTAGCTTTTCAAAAAAAGAACATTACTAGATCTTGTCGTCTCAGGTGGTACCTGTTGGTGCTCTGGCAATGCTCCATCACCTACCATGAACGTTCAAATAAGAAACTGAAATTCTGTAACTGTGGTGATGCTCATCGTGCTATAGTGAAAGTGTCTAATTTATGAGAAACCCAAACAAACCAAGGCTGCCAATCATCTAACTAACATATACTCTAGCAAATACAACCTGTCGCTTCGCTGACGGGGACAATAATGGGGGGAGGGGGGAGAAAGAGGGAGGGAGAGAGGGGAGGCAGGTGTAGGGTGAAAGGGGGAGGGGAGGCAGAGAGGATGGAGAAGGGAGAGCGGGGGCAGAGAGGATGGAGAAGGGAGAGCGGGGAAGGGGGAGGGAGAGCGAGAATGGGGGGGGGGGAGGTGGGAAGAGCGACACCTCACCAAACGTTGCTATTTACTGCAGGAGTGAGGGGTGTATATGTGAGAGAGAGAGAGAGAGAGAGAGAGAGAGAGAGAGAGCGTGAGAGAGCGTGAGAGAGCGTGAGAGACAGTGAGAGAGAGTGAGAGAGAGAGAGACAGAGAGAGAGAGAGACAGAGAGACAGAGAGACAGAGAGACAGACAGACAGACAGACAGACAGACAGAGCGAGAGAGCGACAGAGCGACAGAGCTGTGGGGTGGGAGTGCTGCATTTTATGAGGGGACAGAGTGAGAGAGAAGAAAGAAAGGATGGGGGAGAGGAGGGGGGAAAAAAGACAGGTGAGGGATGGAGGTGGGGTTAGCAAAGAGAATGAAAGAGAAGAGAAAAAAAAACGTGTCAGAACAGCTGTACACACAACGACACAACAGAGTTTGTAAAGTAATCCACTGACACATCTGCAAAAACTTTGCTATTCCAATTCCAGAAAATTTGTGGGAACATGAACCAAAAGCAATCACTGAAAACATTGAAGTACCACTCACCTACGACCTCACGATTCCATCGAAAACAAAGCATTGTGACCAGATATCTTACATAGGTACAAAAAAAGAAAGAGAATGAGGCATTGCTAATTGAGGTGTTAATACCGGTAATTTTGGCCTAACGATGCAGAAATCAAAAAATGACCAAATACCAAGACCTCAAACATGAAGTGAAAAGATCCTGGAAGCTGAAGAATGCCAAAGTTGAAGCAGTGATGATGAAGAATCTCATGGGAATGATGATGAAGAACCTCACAGAGATATTAAAAACCATCCCTAGGAATATTACGACAACAAACTGCAGTTGAAAGCTGTCTGGGGCTCAGTAATGATCCTGAAGAGAGCCCTCGGCACAAAACTTTGAGAACAGAAAACTTCACAACTTGGTCCATGAATCGTGACCCCTTACTGAAATAAAGGTGGATACTTTGAGCCTGCCCTGGGAGGCAGGCTCCACTCCACTCCACATTCTGAAACTCACATATATGAAGATAGCAATCACCAACACACACACACACACACACACACACACACACACACACACACACACACACACACACACACACACACACACACACACACACACACACACACACACACACACACACACACTTCCGTTCTGGTGATGCAGTTTATACACGTACACATGCATAAAATACATTAAAATGAAAAACAAAGATTTACCTAAAAACAGAGTTTTATAAAAGAGGAATTCAAGTGGAAAATTGGTGAAATTCAATTGAAAAATATATCAAGGCACAGAACACAAAATGTTAATTTATGCTTTATGCCATCATAGCCAGAACAATCATGTCAAACACGTGATCGGATGGACCTTATTGTTTTTATATACGTGTCGATGTCGAAGTGAGGGTGAATTATATTAAAAGATTGCATAAAAGGTGAAACAAAATGTTGTCCTGTAAACATAAAATTGCACATTTTCAGCGTAAGAGACACCTCCCGAGACACCAACCACACTGCACTGCAGGGCCCAATACAGGTGGAAACGTACGTTTGTCTTATTGATGCTTCATTGAGAACAAGGATGCTTTGACCGAAACGAACAACCAAGCAGTTTGGAGAGCGCTCGCCAAGTGGCTTTTGCACACATTAACCGCGGATCACCACACATGAAACATACAACTGCTGGAGACACTCGACTTTTTTTTAACGTTTTTTTTTATACCAGATTTGCTTTGATTCCCTTTAGAGCACTTCGTGAAAACTCCAAAAATATAAACACAGATCTGGCAGATGCTATGGATAGGCAGTCCCTCTTGACTCTCGAGGACAGGGCACGAGGTCTGCCAGTGAATGCATTAAATCAACAGCTCAATGAAATTGGTTCATTTTGTTACGTTCCTAAAATTTTTGTTTTATCAATACAATTCTCCAAACAGGAGAAAAAGATAAGTTTAATGCTTTGGAAATTTCACATTTTATTGTGTGTGTATGGAGGAGGGAACATATCCTTGCTTGCTTGAAGTAAATAGGTATATTGGCTTAGTTATAAGACTCGTTATTTCTTTAAATTATCAGATTTCACAACAGATTTTGACATTTCTTTAGTCCGGACGATATTTGATCCTCAAAACCGAAATAATATTTCGATGACACTTTAATTAGTCCGTGTGAGTAGAATGTGGAAAATCGTATCATGTAATGCATGAAATCGCTCCAAGCTCCGAATTTGAAAACTACAGTACTTACAAAAGCCGCGTACACGTTCCATAGCTATGATGACCAGGCATTCGATACGAGTGAGGAAAGTGGAAAAAAAACCAAAAACTTTATCGTTCAGAAATCATTGTGGCCTGTTCCAAGTCAAGTTATGGTTGAGCAGGCCAAAAAAACATGGCGGCTTCAGACCCCAGCGGGGTTTCTCAGGAAACGCCTTAAGACCCAGAGAGTGAGGTGGCCGAGGATTGCCTGATGAAGGGAAAAAATTAAATAAGGCCCTCAATTATCTTCAAAAGGGGAGTTTTAATTAACCCAAACATGCAATTTTCACTCTTGCACTTCCCTGGAGTTTTCTTTGGATGCTTGGAAAGTTTTAGGCTGATAGGTTTCATGGTTTTTGAGTTATGAAGGACACACACACACACACACACACACACACACACACACACACACACACACACACACACACACACACACACACACACACACACACACACACACGCAGCCATGCAGTTTGTCCTCGACTTGTTATCGAAGTGCAACAGACATTAAATAAAGTTGATGATTAAAAATATAAATTAATTTTTTTGTAAATACATGAACGAGTAATAAAAACATTTTATTCTGTGTGCGTGAAACAAAAAGTGGTGTTAAGCAATTGGTTCACTTTGTCCGTCTGTCTACTTATGTCAGTTTATGATCGAGGAACAACTAAACTTCAATTGAAAGTTATATTTTGAACACAGTTCGGAAGATGAATCAGAAAACAAACCTGTAGTTTAGCACTACTTTGGCTCTGAATTTGTCCCGATTGCACATGCACAGAGACAAATGAGATAAAAAAAATTTAGTCTGTCTGCTTGTTTGGCAGTGAAACAAAGTTGAAAATCATTCCAAACAGGAAAATTACAGTTTTTAAGGACGTCATAAAGGACACAAACAACAGGCACGAATAACTAATGTAATGTTTTAAATAAGGTGGTGCGAAAAACGCTGCATCAACGGCGGAAAACATCCACAACCTTATTGCAGCTCGCAGACCCCGCCCATGTCGTATTTTCTCAAAACTGCGTGGGGTTTGGTGTTCTATGAACTCTGTTTAAAAATGTGAAAGGATGTTGGGATGGATTACCAAAAAAAATGTAAACACAGTAGGGATGGTAACAAATGATCATACAAAACCATCCCTACATCCTTCTGTGAATAACTGTTCTCTCTGCAAATGACACCATACATTTACATAGATTTGGTTAGCTTAATTGTGGTGTGTGTGTGTGTGTGTGTGTGTGTGTGTGTGTGTGTGTGTGTGTGTGTGTGTGTGTGTGTGTGTGTGTGTGTGTGTGTGTGTGTGTGTGTGTGTGTGTGGTTTAACATTTAATTGGTCAAAGTCACTTCTGGAAATAATAAACATACACTGTCTTTATAAATGAATGCAAGGACGGATAGGGGACAATCAATCAACAGAGGGTGCATTCTGCATCCATCTTGTCCACCCCAGACATCCTCTCCTGCCCCCTCCCACCCCCATTCCTCCCCTCTCTCTTCACCTTCTACCCTGCTGGTGGTGTTTCCCCCTCTCTCTACTGCTCTTTTGCATGTGTCTCTACGGTTTCCTTTACGTCCTGTTTTGCGTGTTTTGTGTCCCTTTTTGTCTGTTACCTCCTCATCCGTTCAGTGTGCTAGCTCTTCGACAAGCCTCGACTATGTATACAAAAAAAGACATTTTTTAAGGAAAGATGTGATGATGGTTTCATATGATAATTTATTGTGCCTATCCCTATCTTGTGTATGTACTTTTTGGCATTCCATCCTTCCATCGTTTTACATTAAAAAAAAGCATTGTTTTATTACTTGTTTCAGTTAGATTGTCCATAAATTGTCCATGTGAAATGTTTTTGTGCTTTTATCACAAAGTGAACATTGTGTATGTGCTTAATAGTAGGCACTCTATTACTGTAATTAATTATTTTGAAAGATTTATTTATGTATATTAATGACATCTATTTATTTATCATTCTATTCAAACTCAGAGCCTAATAGAAACCTTGACATAATTTTATGAAGATTTCTTATGTTAAGAGAAGCGAATAATGGGTTTGCTTATCTTAGTAGAGGTTAGGAGGAGTGAGGATGTAACGTTTTTGAGAGGGTCACATCAAAAGGTGAATGTCGTCGATGTTAAATCATCCATCATCTAATAAATAAATGCCATTTTTCTGTGTGTGTGTGTGTGTGTGTGTGTGTGTGTGTGTGTGTGTGTGTGTGTGTGTGTGTGTGTGTGTGTGTGTGTCTGTCAATCCATCTGTGTGCAACACCAATCACACCAAAACTATGGTGCCAATTGCCACCAAACTTGGCACACTTACCCAGTTTGACTTCGTGGTGAACATGGGTTACTTGGTTTCATCCGGACTCACGGGGGTTCGGAAGGGAAGGTCGACGAAAACGTTCTATGTAAATGTGTATCGTGTAGTGCCACTCGGTGGTGGTGGCAGAGGGTATTGCAAGTCAACTGTGTAGATAACTTGCATTTTCGCAATGTACACGCTCCCAGAGAGTGGGATTCCCCAAAGCCAACTTTCACACATCAAAGGAGGTAGGGGAAGGGGGGGGGAGGTGGGAGTCCAGAGGGAGGGGAAAGGATGGGGTGGAAGTCCAGAGGAGGCAGGGGTGGGGTGGGAATCTGGAGGGAGAGGCGTGAGGTGGGATGAGGGAGGAGAAAGGGTGGGAGGGGTAGGAGGAGGGACCCGGCATTGCACAGCAATGCCAGGCAGCCCTGATTGTCATAGAATATTCCTCAAACACATAACCCCAACACCACCCCCCCCCACCTTCCAACCTCCTGCCCCCCACAATTACTCTGGTGATGTCCCAGTTCTCCTGCCCCCTTGCGCTCCCCAGTGAAATTTGGTAAATGGAAAAGATTGGACGTGTCTCATCGACAAGGAATGGACTGAGAAATTGAATGGGGGGGGGGGGGTGGATGTAGCACAGGCATGATGGGCAAAATAACCTCCTCGTGTCAAAGCTCCTTGTGTTTGCTTGTGACGTCAGCAATGAAAGAGGAACACAAAACCAGAATAAAAAGTTAACTGTTTTCATGACTGTTCATCTGACTACTTGTGCTCGCAGAGACTGAACAAACATCTCTACCATGTCATTATATTCCGCTGCTTTCAGAAGCCTTTCTCATTAATGATAGGTATCACTTGTCGAGAGATGGAAAACTCAGGGTCGAAGGTAAATATATCATTGTTTTTGTTCCAAAACCTTTTACCATGATGGCACAGTTTGAGCCTCGGCTCCATTAGGAAATTACACAAACCTGATCAATCAATCTTCTGATGATAGTTACTGGGAATATTTTTTTGACTGTTCATGTTAAAAATCACGAGTAATTTGTTCGGAAATCCAGATGGCCTCTTGACTGTATGGTCTCTTTTCACTGGCTGCACCAGAGTCAGCGACCTGAGAGATACGACAAGAGGCCACACTCAAACCATCTACACAGTGCAAAGGTGTGCAGAAATATTTCCCCATATTTCACATGCAGGTGTGTGTGTGTGTGTGTGTGTGTGTGTGTGTGTGTGTGTGTGTGTGTGTGTGTGTGTGTGTGTGTGTGTGTGTGTGTGTGTGTGTGTGTGTGTTTCATGAAGCGAAATTTTAAAAAAGGAGTAATTAATGGCGTTTTCAATATTTACCATTTCATTCACTGACCAGATACTGCTCTGTGTTTATTGTGCCTCAAACGGAGCGACAGCAAAAGGAAATAAAAGTCATCTTGTTGCAAGACGGTGGAAGAGCTGTGGTCAATATCAAAGAGTGATTGTGATGGTGTTGAGCCTGGAAGGTGAAAAAGTTATTTGTGATTAAAAAAATAAAAAAACTCTAACTTGGAGAAACGCTTGGTCAGTGTGCCTCTGGCCTCTTGGGGACAACATATGGTCTAATGGATTGTTTAGAGAGAGTTTTAAAATTGGACACCAATGTGGCAACATCTGGTAACAATACGCTCGAAACAATTTACCTTTTAAATTAGTAAAGCGTCTGCTTGCACGTTTCCAATCTCAACATGACAACAATATGCGTCTTGTCACTTGCTTTTACCAGCTTGTCTGCCGCGTGGCATTGCCTGTGAAGATGATTATTATTCATGAAAAGGCATTTCAAAACGACCGTGGTGACGTCTTAAGGTGATTGAGGCACAGGTAAAGGCCATTTGGCCCATCATACCTGCGTCATATTCCCACCACAGGTCTCCCGCATGTTGTGTGCATCAAGAAGCTAAACCCAAGCAGGTAGGCCTGGACCCAGGGCCGCACTCACATCGGGGCACATGGGGGGCACCCCTCGATAGTTGAAAAGCAATTTTTTTTTTTCATCTGAAAAAATTTTTGATACGTACTTACAAAGGTACCTGGCGTTGCTGGGCAATGCCGGGTCCCTTCCACCCCTTCCCCTTTCTCCTCCCACCTCACCCCTCTCACTCAATCATTGATACAAACAAGTGTGCTTGTATCATCGATGACAATAATGAAGATGAGTAAACATGTTCATACAAACTACTGGTTGCACTGTTGAACTATTTTGTTCTACTGCGACAACCAGTGATGATGCAAGCTTTCCCTTGCATTCGGTTGCTTCATATTTCACCCTGATGATCAACCAAGCTGATATTGTTTGAAACATGTATTCGTACTTTGTTACACTTGTTACTTCTCCATCAGTGTATAATAATTTTTCCAACTGTTGATTAAATGAATGTTCACAAGATAAATGATGAAACAATAAAATGAACTGAACTGATAATTGAGGTTTCATAAACAGTTTTGGTGATTTCTGGTCACAAAACCGTTTCCTCTTGCGTACATTGTCCATCATGCAGCCTCAAGAGGTTATCTCAAAATATATGAAATGGACAACCATGAGGCATTCATACCAGCGATTCATTAGGCTTGCATTATTATGAAAATATACTGTTTGACTCGATAATTTATTTCATTTACATTTTCGATGATTTTACAACTAAAATGACCTCATTTTGACCTCTCAAGGTCATCAGAGGTCAAATATTAGGTCATCAACTGAAAGAGGATAAGATTTTTGATGATTTTACAACTAAAATGACCTCATTTTGACCTCTCAAGGTCATCAGAGGTCAAATATTAGGTCATCAACTGAAAGAGGATATAAGATTTCTGATATCACAGTATGTTTCACAACAGCTGGTTACCTTCATGGATTATGTAGTTATAGATATTATTTGGTAAACAAGCGACACCAAAAATCTCACCTGTTTTACAATTGAGTACCTGCCTTCAAACCCCGATCCTGGTGGTTTCACAAGACAGGTGACTGAACAGGCATGTTGATTCTGAATCTACGGACATTAAACTGAAATAAAAATTGAGGCCTGCAAAGTATAGGAAGAGGTCTCCGGTCCATCCGAAAATGAAGGCTTTTTGGCCATGTTGATCCCAGACTATTGGTTCAAAACATAACGACAATTTTATTTGTTATGTTGGAACTCATTGCTATGTTCGATGCATTCCTAGCCAATCACATTTAGGAATTTAGTCAGAAGGGCAAGGGGAAAAAAAAATCATATCTTTCTTCAACAGTCTATGAGGAAGTGATAAGAATCATGTCAGAAAAAAATCAGGGCCCATATCAATAACGAAATTGAAATAGCAAAGTATTTCTCCATTTATTTACACTCAACAACTGACCTCAACCAAGTCGATCAACAAACAATCATCGTGAGATACTGTACGTCGTGGATGGGGATCCTGTTGAACGATACCTTACATTTCTGCAACCTGACAGTCAGAAGGCCTTGTCATTAGCTCAAGTTCAACGAGTTCAATTCCTTCAAAAGCAGTCTATCAACTTCTCAGAATATCATGGGCAGTCATACATGTTGGAACAGTATTCTGGCCTGCAGGCTCAACTCGAAACAGTTCACCCTCTTGCACAGTACGTGCCTTGTGCTGGTCATTCACTGCACCTTGTTGGCATTCGAAGGTGTTTTGTGATTTCTCCAAAAGGTCTACACGTACGTCTCAGATTCAGAGCATGCCGGTGGATTAACGGTCAAGTCTTTGTCTGACAGCCGATGGTCAGCCTGAGCAGATGCACCAAAAACACGAGCCGGTGGCTACAAGATCATTCAAACAGCCTTGACAGATATTGCAAGAGACCCAGAGCAGAAGCCCAATGCCAGATATGAAGCGAAAAACTTGGCTACCATAATGGATTCCTTTTTCATCTGTGGAATACAATTCTAGTCCATTTCCACAATTCGAGTAAGGCACTACAAGCTTCAGATGTAGATCTGAAAATAGCTGTCGGTCTTATGTCTTCTCTAAAAGCATTTCTCAAATTGTTACGTGACCACTTGAAGGACTTTGAGAAGGAAGCAAGATTAATTTCAGACAAGTAAGAATACAAAGCAACCAGGAGTCGTGCTGTTCAGAGGAGTGGACTATATGACTACAATGAGTCGTCAGAAGAGACGGTCTTCTCAGTTCGAGAATGCTTCCACTGCGAGACATTCTTGGTCACAATAGACAGGCTCATCACAGATTTGGCAGCCAAATGTTCTGCGTATGAAATGGTCTACAGTCACTTCAAGGTTGTAATGGATTCCTGTAACCTGAACCAGGAGGAGCTCAGACGCAAGGCTGGAAACTGGCACAAGAGTATTCCACATACACGACATGGCCAAAATTATGTGGACACCTGCTCGCCCAACATCTCATTCCAGAATAATGGGTGGAGTTGTGGACAAGGAATGTTTCTTCAGTAACAACTCCAGACAGTAACGACTCGAGATTTATTTGTTCCATTGAATATGGAGTTGCCCCCCCCCCCACCTTTTGCTACTATAACAGCCTCCACTCTTCTGGGAAAGCTTTCCACTAGATGGAGATTCAATAAAAGGAAGGAGACGAAACAAAGCAGGAAACAGTTCAACAAGCAAGCACTTTATTTACACACACACACACACACACACACACACACACACACACACACACACACACACACACACACACACACACACACACACACACACACACACACACACACACAGACAAGCACGTATTCACAGTCAAGACAAGATGAAACAAAAGCAAAAGCAATACGACCGAATAAAAGGGAATTATTTACAACACTTAAGCAGTTCTACTTGCCGGGACTCGGCGCCACATCACTCATTCAAAAAGCAAAGGAAAGAAAGCCACCCTCACAGGCAAGGAGGCAGACAGGTCCGTAGACCAAATGTGCGTGGAACCTGGAGGAGCGGCCAGGTCCACGAGACCGAAAAGGTCTTACCTGCGTCCTCGTGATGCGATGGCGGGCAAGCCGTAATGTCCGCGTTCCTGCGCCCCGACTCCGTGCCCCTGGCGTGGTCGGTGAGCCCTCTCCGGCGTGCTCTGCGCAAGCCGTTTGGTTCGCACCACATTTAGGGTGGGGGAGGAACGGGGCCCCCGGCACTATCTCAGCGTGGATGGGGGGGGGGAAATCGTTGATGCTCGGGGTCGGGAGAGGGGAATGGCAGACGCTCCGTCCCGCCAGCGGGGTCTCAGGACTGCACCAACAGAAGACCTGACCAGACCACCAGGCGAGACAAGCCAAGACGAACGACGAGACCAGCTCCAGGACGAAGAGAAGCGAAGTGAAGAAGAAGCAGAAGAAGCCGCGAACCACCCCGTGTGCACGCCTTTATAGCCGGAGGGAGGGGCGTGTATGCAAATTCCCGGATCAAAATGCCTTTGGAGGCGGGGCCACGCCACCCCATGGTCAGCCATTGGTCGGGCAAAAAGGGGGCGTGAGCCTCTTTTGATCCGCATTTCTGCCCAAACGGAATTTACATACACGCGCTTGGAGGCGGGGCCAAGCCGCCCCACGCTCGCCCATTGGACGGAGGAAAAGGGGGCGTGAAGCATTCCTGATCCGAATTTCTCTATGAGAGGAACGCATTCGGACCCGCGGCTCGACGCGTTCGGCATCAATGACCGAACAGGCCCTGGACAGCACGATGTTTGGTGTTGACTGGTGGTGTGGTCGATGGTTGTAGGAGATAGGCGAAGGTGGTGGTGGATTTGCTGTGGTGGTTTGGTGGTTGGCGGGCGTCGTTTGGGAATGGCGGTGAAGCGATGTTTGCGGGATGGAGTTGTTGAGGTAAAGAGGCGAAGGTGGTGGTGTTTGCGTTGTTGGCGGCTTAATGGTCCAAAATAACAATAGAGAAAGAAAAATGGCTAACTCAAAGCGTCGCAGCCCGGATGAATCACACATAGTCCCTCTAAACAACGGGTGTGGGCTAACTACACATGAACTTATCGATATATCTCACCTGAGGACCCTTTATGGTGTAATGCGAATTTCCACAGCCGTTTATATATATATATATATATATATATATATATATATATATATATATATATATATATATATATATATATATATATATATATATATATATATATATATATATATATATATATATATATATATATATATATATATATAGTCATGCGCAGCTTAACGACTTTCCGGGCAACGACGGATCGCATATACGATGGATCTGCCAGCTCTGAAAAAAATGAAGAAAATGAAAAAAAATGTAGCTGAAAAATTCCTATCGCCGAGTGATGCAGCCAACGTCGCGCTTCCAGTCATATAAAAATAGCACGTACAATTATGTACATTGTACAGTACATAATACCTCATAATGATAATAAACGACAGTTTGGCCCTGTCGTAATGCGATCGTTGAGGTCCATAAAATGTCCGCGAAAAAAAACAGGATCGTGTAAATCGGGATTCAAGGAAATCGGCTTTCAAACTGAACCAATTTTTTCCGAAAATATATATCACAATTGACAGGAGCTCGTTTCTTCATTTGTAAATTATAACTGAAATGAAGACGAGAGAAGAACCTTCAGAGTGGAGGCTTTATTCCATTTGATTGAAGCCGCTTCTACGGGCACACCAGGAAAAACAAACGCAGCATGGAGTACAAGCAGTAAGGTACACACGCGCAACTAATCACCGCAAAATAAATCAGTATTATATATCAATCAGTGTTCTCATCATTCAATGAGCACCAAGTGAGCCGCCGACATAAAACGGCAATGCCCCAGGGACAAAACCCCGCGGAGCCTTATTCGTCAGTTTCACTTGGAGCCTTATTCGTCGACCTCTCCGGGAGTAAACGGCAGTTTCACTTGAGGGAGACTCCCGATCCTCTTGGTGAGCCTCGACTTGTGCCGGGGATGACTCCTCGATCGCCCTCGGGGGGAACACGGCAGCCCCGTCGCCTGGCGGAGTTCCTGGGGGGGAAATGTCAGAAGGAGGAGAGCCAGGAGGTGGTGTACCGGCGGGAGGAGTACCGGCGGGAGCCAGATGGCGAACCGACACAGTGGTCTCCCTGCCATCCGGGAGCCTGACATGAGCATACTCTGGATTAGTGTCAATGAGTTCGACCCCCTCCACCAGCGGTTCATACTTGCTTTGTCGTACCGGGCGTTTCATGAACACTGTACCGGGGTGGGTCAGCCAGTTGGGCACCGTTTGACTGTCAACATAACGTCGTTGGTGAGTAAACATACGTTCGTGAGGAGTGGCATTTGTGGACGTGCAGAGCAAGAGCGTATGGAATTCATTGCGTCAGGAAGAGCAACCTCCCATCGCTCGGGGCCCAGTCCTCTCGATTTCAGCGCCAGAGTTATGGCTTTCCAAATAACTCCATTATACCTTTCCACCTGCCCGTTCCCCTGTGGGTTGTAACCCGTCGTTCGACTAGTTGCTATGCCGTGCTCTAATAGGAATTGTTTTAGCCCGGCCGACATGAAACACGGCCCTCTGTCTGAATGTATGTACGAAGGTCTCCCAAACATAGCGAAGACGTCAGAGAGACATTTACGACAGTGCCCGAGGTCATATCCGAGCACGGAAACGCGAAAGGGAACCTTGAATATTCATCAACAACGGTGAATATGTATCTGTTGTCTGTCTCGGTGGGCAGGGGCCCTTTGAAGTCGATGTTTAGTCTCTCGAAGGGGGAAGTAGCCTTGATCAGTCTGCCAGATGCCGCGCCAAAGAATCTGGGTTTTAGTTCAGCACAAACAGGGCATGAAGCATTCATTTGTTTAATATCTTCAACAGAATAGGGAAGATTTTGTCGGCGTGCGAATTGTGCCATCCTGGTTACCCCTGGGTGGCACAGAGACACATGGAGGTCTTGCAAAGCCTGACTGATTGTTGCCGAACTGTAGACCCGGGAGAAGGTATCTGCAGCAGGGTTTTCCTTCCCGGGCCGGTAAACAATGTCGTACCTGTAGCAGGCTAGGTCTATCCGCCATCTCATAATTTTTCATTCTTAATTTTTCCCGTTATTTTTCCCATCAAACATGAAAGCCACGGATCGTTGGTCCGTAACGAGCGTGAAGTGGTTTCCCAGTAAATAATGTCTCCATTTACGCAGCGCTTCGGACGATGGCGTACGCCTCCTTCTCTATTGCCGAGTGTCTCTGCTCGCTTCTAGAGAGAGTTCTCGAGAAGAAAGCGACCGGCCGCCCAGACTGATTAAGTGTTGCAGCTATGGCGTGATTTGAAGCTGCCGGTTTCCACCACGAAGGCACCGAGCTGTCGATCGATAAAACCACGGACTTACTGATATCATCCTTGAGATCGTGGAAAGCTTTCACGACAGCGGCATCTGGTGGAAAGTTTTTGCAATGCACTAGGGGATATATTTTCTCGGAGTATTGCGAAATCCATCTTGCATAGTAGCGAACATCCCGATCACCCGGCGCATTGTCTGCAAGTCCTGAGGTGGTGGAAGCTCACGGAGCGGGCGCAATCGCTCAGGATCAGGCTTAATTGTGCCGTTGGCTATCGTGTAGCCGAGAAGGTCAATTGACCTTGCCGAGAATACGCATTTCTCGTAGTTGAGAGTCAGATTATATTTTCCAGCAATGCTCAAGAATCTGTCCAGATTCCTATCATGTTCCCTCTGATCCCTACCGCACACTGTGACATTATCCACGTAAACAAAAGTGTCTTCGAGGTTTTCATCTGAGATGATGTCGTCCATAACCCGTTGGAAGCAAGCTACTCCATTCGTGACACCGAATGGTATCCTTCTGAACTGGTAGAGGCGCCGCCCTGCCTGGATATGCAGTGTACGGTTTGTCTTCCTCTCGGATGGGAATTTGATGATAGGCGCCGCAAGTCGATGGTACTGAATACCTTATAATTGGCCACGCGTTCGACCATCTCATCTATGCGCGGCAGGGGTAGGCGTCGAGTTGGGTGAAGCGATTGACCGTTGGGAATAACTCACAACCATCCGTCTCTTATGGTTCTGACTGCTGGTCACTAACACCTGTGCGCGCCATGGCGAATCGCTCGGTTCTATAATTCCCTCCTCCAGTAATCGCTTGGTTTCTGAAGTGATGAAATTCATGTCAGCAGTGGTATATCGCCGCGATTTGATCGCTATCGGTTTGCAGACCGGCGACAAGTTAGCGAACACCTCGGGGGACGTCACCTCCGCGGTGGTCAGCGCATTTAAAATTAGACGAGGCTTGCTTCCTCCAAAGGGTATTTCGATGCTCGTGTGCTGCTTGAGGACATTATGACCCAGAATTACGTCTGCGCACAAATCACGAAGCACCAGCACCTTTACATCCCGATGCGTGTACCCTTTTACGTCCAATTCAACATTGCAGTACCCTCGTACGCGGGATTGTAGTGAGGTGGCGGCCATGCATACCGTATTGTCAGTCGGGTGGATTACCCATTTCCTGCCCTTCACTAGCGAGCTGTTGACGAAACTTTCAGAGCTACCGGTATCAATCAGTGCCTCAGCCATATGCCCGTTAATTCGCACGTTGATGATAGCCTTGGATAGATTCCCCGGAGAGGCTGCAGTCAATTTACTCGGGTGTTTACTCGACGAATACCAGCTCCTCGGGTGTTTCTCCATCCCTCATGTCTGGCTGAGTCTGTGCCAGTGGGGTTCCTTGGGTTCCCATCGTAGCAGCGTTCATGAGCAGCATCGGTGTCCCAAATGACTCAGATTGCTGCTGAGCCGTATCCATCGCTCGAGCCTGATCGACTACCTTGTCAAGAGTGGGTTGCGCTTTCTCTAGTAAGCGTTGCCGTATGTGGGCTGATCTGAGTCCTTGGATGAATGCCTCCCGTGTCGCTTCCTTTCGGTGTTCCTCGGCGCTTACGGCCCGGAAGCTGCAGTCTCTTCCCAGCTGATTCAGAGCTTGCAGGAACTGATCGATTGTCTCCCCGGCTGCTTGCTTGCGTGTGTTGAGAAGATGTCGTATGTATACCTCGTTCTTGGGCTTCACGTAGAGCGCCTGCAGTACGTCAATCGCTGCTTCGTAAGTGTCGCACCCCGAGAAGAGCCTGTATACGCCGGGCGAGACATGATTCACGAGAGCGGCAAATTTGTCAGCTCCCTCCGCGATGATGGTCAGATAGTGTGAGAAGGAGCAGAACCAATGTGACCATTTCATTTCTAAGGCCAGTCGTGGTTTGGGTCTGCGTCGAACCTCTCTGGTTTGTAGATCTTGTCCATCTTTGGTTGAGAGAGCCGAGAAAATCAAATGGAATAAATTGAAATGAGAGCGAGAGATGAACCTTCAGAGTTTAGGCTTTATTCCATTTGATTGGAGCCGCTTCTGTGGACACACCAGGAAATACAGGTTCAGCTAGGAGTACATAAGCAGAAACGTATACATGTGCAGTTAACCATTGCAGACTAATCCGCGTAAGCACGGAATTCGATATAATCTCCATTCTCACCAGTCAATGAGCACCTTCAGTTAACGAGCATCAAGTGGACAGCCGATGTCAATAGCAATGCCCCGGGGACAATCACTCGTGCCGCAGAGAGACCTCCCCTTATACGCGAGACGCACAACATGTGATCCCGCGTCATGTCCCTCGATTCACGTTAATTCACCACAGTACACACGCGCAACTAATCACCGCAAAATAAATCAGTATTATATATCAATCAGTGTTCTCATCATTCAATGAGCACCAAGTGAGCCGCCGACATAAAACGGCAATGCCCCAGGGACAAAACCCCGCGGCCGAGCCGAACCTCAGCTTTATCTCTTCTGTGCTCGAGCCGGGCATCACGTGGTCACACGTCACGACCTTCCATTCACCACAATAACATCGATGCAATGATTACGTATTTATAAAATCCAAACGCTATTTATTCATCTTTCTATAATCAATGTGAGAGGAGATTGTAAGCTGCTGCTCACAACACCGATGGCCGTCATGAACAGCACAAAGGTAAAACTAACGTGTCTTCCGTCTCTCTTAGATGCGTGTTACAATTGCCGACAGTATTCAGTACAGTAACATGCTGCACAGGTTTGTATCCGAGGAGCAATAGGCTACACCATATAGCCGAGGTGTGTAGTTTTGTGAAAGTACGATTAGTCCAAGAGCATTAGGTCAAAATAGGCCCTAACCTGGACATTTTTGGTAACAAGCTGATTTTTTCAGGATAGGTCCAGGAATGTGTGTGAAATAACATACTAAAAGTCCTCATGAATCCTCCTTGAGAGTTTTCCGCAATCCAAGATGGCGTCCAAAATGGCCGCCTCTTCTGTTTTTTCTCATAACTTTGCAAGCAGGTTTCCCCAAAACACACTTTAAATATCTACATATATGTTTTGAAGTATGAGGAACTCATTAGAATACATCTTAAGAGATGCTGAAGCACGCAAGCTGTACATCCTAAAACACTATGGAGCTCAATCAACGGTGGTGTTTGATGGATATGGAAGTGCAACTTCGACAAAGGTAGCTGAGCAGAAACGAAGAGCTCAGAAGTGTACCTCTAGTGACATCATATTTGAAGATGATATGCCAACCACCACAACCCAAGCAGCTTTCTTAGCCAACGGCAACAATAACGCGAGACTTATACAAACTCTACGTGACAAAATGCTCATGGCTGGAGTATGTGTCAAGCAGGCAGAAGCAGACGCCGACACCCTGATTGTCTCCACAGCACTAGCACTGGCAGAGTCAGAACATGTGCCAGTTGCTGTCGTTGGTACGGACACAGACTTACTGGTAATGCTAGTTGCTCGGGCAACCTCTTCCACAGATGTGTACATGCTATGCCGCAGTAATCCTGTCACGGTCTTCAACATTCATGAGATTCAGCATGCCATAGGGGACACAAGAAATCACTTGATGTTTCTTCATGCTGTGACGGGATGTGACACGGTCTCTGCGATCTATCGTCAGGGCAAGCGTAAAGCTTTCAACATGGTGCACAAGAAGCGGGACTGCGACTTGCTGGATACCTTCACAAACAGTGGAAGCACCCATGACGAGGTGGAAAAAGCTGGGGAAGGCTTCATTCTTAAGCTTTATGGAGCCAGCAGTTTTGAATCTCTTGATGACTACCGTCACATCGCATACAAACGGGCAATCGGTCGCAGTTCCCTGAGTTCATCCTTTCAGCTAGAAAGTCTACCTCCAACTAGTGCTGCAGCAAAGCAACATTCATATCGCACCTATCTTACCGTCCAGGAATGGATGGGTAACTCCTTATCTCCAACAGAATGGGGCTGGCGATTTCAGGACGGGACTCTTACCCCGGTAGAAACAGACATTGCTGTTGCACCCGACACTTTGCTGAACATGGTGGCATGTGGGTGTAAACCAGATGGTTGCAGAAGCATGACATGTAGCTGCAAGAAACTTGGGCTCTTTTGTACCTCAATGTGCAGTAAATGCAGTGGTCTCAATTGCAACAATACAGCACCAACTCTTATAGATGCCGACGATGATATTACCCCAACTTCAGAGGACATCAACATTGAAGATACAGCATCCGACGATGAAGACAATGACTGATGCAACTAGGTGTGTGCATGCGTAAGGTAAAGATTCATCTGAAACTTTTGAGGTTTGAATCTCTAGCATGATCTTGTTTTGAATGTCTTTGCCTCTTGAAACAGGCTAAAACAGCAGTGTGTTGATAAGTGGCGGACATTTTGAGCACCATTTGAATTTCAGAAAGAACTTCAGCGGTTTTATTGTTTCCTTTGTACTTCAAAGTATCTGAATGAGTTCCTTATTTCTCAAGACATAATATATTTAGAGATTTAAAGTGCATATTGAGGTAACTTAGTCACAGGGTCATGAGAAAAACAGGAAATTGCAACCATCTTTGGCGCCATTTTGGATTTTGGGACTAGTTCAAGTAGTTTTATTGGTATAGATATGCGTGTTTCAAATCTGCGAATAAGAATTTATCTAGATTCCTTGACTCCCATAACATATATAAAGACATTTTAGTGTTCTTTATTGGGTTTCTTAGTTGCAGAGTTATGAGAAAACAACAACAGGGAAAAGGGCATTTCAGGCGCCATTTTGAATTTCAGGATGAGCTCAAGTGTTTTTATTGGTAAATGCGTGTTTTTGAAAAATTCCCAATAAGTATATGATTCATTTCATTGAGTCGCAAAACATATATTAAGACATTTAAAGTGCATGTTGAAGTACCTTGGTGTAAAACCAGAAACGGCAGCAATTTCAGACGCCATTTTGGATTTCTGAAAGAGCTTGAGCGGTTTTATTCGTTTTTGTGTGTTTCAAAATCTTCCGATATGTATTGTATTGAGTTCCTTATACTTCAAAACATATGTGTAGACATTTAAAATGTGTTATAGGTAAACCTACTTGCAAAGTTATGAGAAAAACAGGAAATGGTGGCCATTTTGGACGCCATCTTGGATTGCGGAAAACGCTCAAGGAGGATTCAGAGGACTTTTAGTATGTTATTTCACACACATTCCTGGACCTTTCTTGAAAAAATCAGCTTGTTACCAAAAATGTCCAGGTTAAACCCTAATGCTCTTGGACTAGATGTTCGAAAACGAAAACGAAAAAAAAAATGATGTTCGCACAACGACGACGTCGCTTAACGACGTGTTTCTCAGAACATAACCCCGTCGTTAAGTGGCGCATGACTGTATATACAGATATATATATATATATATATATATATATATATATATATATATATATATATATATATATATATATATATATATATATATATATATATATATATATATATATATATATAGATTGTTGGAAACAGAAATGAAAAAAACGAGATGTGTTTCACGCTTCACTCTGAAGGGTTTCTGCTGTCGTAAAATAATAAAAATGCGACCATTGGAAAGCTAATAATCCATTGACTTGGAACAAAAATTTGTGTCTGTTTAATCACAGAGTTGCCTGTTTTAGAAGCCCCTCTTTCTAGGATTGAGGAAGAAGACTTAGGAATGGGAGCTTAATTTTTTTATTCTACGACAACAGGAACACTTTAAAAGGACACGGGAAGAGCACATAAAATTATATATAGTAATACTACTCGAATGGATAGAAATATGTATTAAAGTATACAGAAGGAGCACACAGATAACTGGAATGGCACTCAGTGGGGGGCAAACCACTGCCAGGCTGAGCAGTTTACATTTTGTATCCCACTGATAGACCGGATCTACATCCGGACCTGAACTAAAATTGAATCGGCTTGGTCTAGTCACCTCACCAACTCATCCACCAAGTTTTGTCAGAACTCGTCCACAACTTTTTGAGATATTGTGCTACATATCATTTTTAGCCCGATCTGTCAATGGTAAAGAATCATTTGAAAAGTTATCGAATCCGGATCTTCACCAAAATTGAATACACCAGTCCTTTTCACACACCCAATTGTCCACCAAGTTTTGTCGGCATCTGCCCATAATGTTTTGAAATATCACGCTAAACAGTATATTGTTGTTGGTTCCATCTCTCAATGCTGAAGAATCTCTTTAAAAAAAAAAAAATTCCCGGAACTAGATCCGGATGTTCACCAAAATCTAATCAGTTCATTTGTGTCACACACCCAACATGTCCACCAAATTTCATCCAAATTCGTCCATAACTTTTTGAGATATCCTGCTCAGACAGAAAGACAGTCAAACAAGCAATCATAGACTGGTACTTACGAAATCGTCAACTTGACCTCTGACCTTGTCTAATAAAAGCTGTCTCTAGAGAAGGAAGCGACGCAAACCAGAAGTTTCTACGATGATTCTGTACCAAACCATCAAAAATCGAATGTTTGACCTCACTGTGACCTTGACCTTTGACCGATTTTGACCAAAATCTAATCAGCACGAGCCATCACCCTCCTGAATCACGTGGTGTAATTTGACATTGGTAGCTTCTTCCATTCTCGAGTTATCGTGCCGACAAACAAACAAACGCACAAACAGATGACGGAAGTCATCAATATACTTACAAAATCTTTAGATCTTTAGATCTCCAACTGATCCTCCCACCGGCTCGGCACGGGTTGCACAAGGTGAACTGCGGCCCAGTCTAGCCTGATGCGGGCCAGCCAATCTCGGCCGAGGAGAGACGGTCCCCTCCCCCGCACGACGTACACCCGAAGCGAGGCGACCTGGCCTTGGTACCGCACAGACACGTCTGCCATCCCGACTGGCGTTATCTTCTCACGGGTGTACGTGAACAGCGTGAGGTTTGACCTGATAAGATTCAGGCCGTTGAGTCTACGCGCGGTCTGTTCGCCGATGATCAACACAGCCGCTCCTGTATCGACCTGGAACGTGATTGGCGTTTTGTTCACTTCGACTTCTCCCGTCATCGGGCGCGTCGCCGCCGGGCCAATTGAAAACAGGCCCATCAACGGCCGCCGGTTCCGCCCCGGGTTGCCTCGCACATCGCCGTCCATGACCCTAACGGTGGCCGGCGCCCCATGGCACACACGCTTCAGATGACCCACCTTGTGACAATTCAAACACACGGTGCCTTTATATGGGCACGCACGGCGCAGGTGTCAACCTCCGCATCCCAAACACGTCCGCGGGGCCATTTCGCCGCACGTGCAGCCGCGCGGCGACGTCCGACCCGCACCGAAGGTCGAGCGTGCGTCCCGGGGTGCTCGCGACCCCGCGTGGCCGGTGATGCCTCGAACATCCCCGCGAGTCTGCTCGACCACTGTAGCCGTGCTGACCGCCGAGTCAAATGTAATGGCTTCACCCTTCAGCCGTAGAACCGCTGAAACCATCTTCGCATCTTGCAAACCAGCGATAAAACGATCTCTGAGCCGCGCTGGACGCTCCCCCGCCGTGAACTTGCAGGCCACAGAAGAATGCTTCACTCGCGCCACGAAATCAGCGACGCGTTCCTCTGCCCCTTTTGAGAGGCGATCGAACTGGTATCGAGCGAGTTGGAATGACTTCTCCGGCGCCATGTGTGCTTTCATCTTCTCCACAATGTCCCGAAACGACAGCCCGTCATCACGGGGCTTGTCCGGCGCCACCAAATTACTCAGTAGTCGATAATGCTCCGCCGAAAGCGAAGCGAGCAAGATCGACTTTTGTTTGCTCTCGTCGACCACATCATTCGCGTGGAAATAGCATCCCAATTGCTCCGAAAACAATTCGAAGTCGTCTCCGACGAAAACGGGCACATGTCCGTTTTCAACCATCCTTGTAGCCAACTATGGTGTACGAGGTGCAGTGGAACATGAGGAGCAAGCGTGCCAGCATCAACTCCGCTTTATTGCGCGATCGGAAGTACATTCCTACCACCCCTAGCGGGCGAGGCATGATATACGAAAACCCAATCACGTGATACAGCACACCGTCCTACAAGTGGAAATCATATAAGTGTTGATTGCTCATTGTACATTGCATCTTATTCGTGATAAAGTATGCTCTGTGTCTCCCTCCCTGTTATAAATAAACCCCTGTTAAATGTTCCAGCTCGTTACCTGTCGTTTCTTTCATTGGCCTAGCGCGGTTCGGGCTTGAGAGATAGGGAGGCCGTTTGGGCCATAAATTGTTAATTTGGTCCGGCAGGCTTTGGTAATCTCCGCTCGGTTACGCCGGATCCGAGTCGGTAACAGCGACTCGGTTCGGACAAAGTCGGCCGAAGGTGTGGCTTCCCCAGAGTTAGACGCGTGGGTACTTAGGTAAATTGGAATTGGACAATTAACCTTACCTCACGCCGTCAAAATATTGGCATCCACGGTCCACTAAGGGACCCGTGACCTTCGGAGTTATCCGAAGGTTACGACCTTCAATTCCGGTGTTCGGTGGAAGACGGCCCAACTGCTCCATCTTGCAGTCGTCCTCACCACCGAACCCGGCACCACAACAATGTTACCATTGAGACTGATCACAAACCCTTGTTAGGTCTCCTGGGAGAAACTAGAGCCATTCTGCCCACATCATCAGGTCGTGTACAACGTTGGGCGTTGACCCTTACCGGTTATGACTATTCATTGCTTTACCGCCCGGGTAAGGAAATGTACTGTGCTGACATGCCCAGTTGCTTGCCACTTTCCGTAACCATCCCAGAACTTCCACAATCTGCCGATATCCTTCATCTCATGGCTAACGTCATTCATGGAGGCGCCCGTAACTGCTAAGCAGATTGCTTGTGCTACCAACAGCAATCCAGGTTTGTCACAAATTAAATGCTGCGTTATGTCAGGTGATTGGGCATCACTACCGGAAGGGGTGAAACCATACCTCATCTGGAAGGATGGGCTCTCTATTGATTTAGACTGCCTGCTTTGGGGTAGCCGAGTGATAATTTCGTTTAAAATCCGCGGAAAAATTATCAGTGAACTCCACAATACTCATCGAGGCATAGTTGCCATGAAGGCCATTGCTCGATCCCATGTTTGGTGGCCTGGTGTGGACAGTGACATTGAGTCCAGTGCATGTCATTGTTACACTTGTCAAGTCATGCCAAGACACTGCCACAGTCTCCATTGGCCATGTGGTCGTGGTCATGGCCATCAAAGCCATGGTCCAGACTAAACATTGACCATGCTGGTCCAT
Source organism: Eptatretus burgeri (assembly GCF_056783735.1). NCBI lineage: Eukaryota > Metazoa > Chordata > Myxini > Myxiniformes > Myxinidae > Eptatretus > Eptatretus burgeri. The sequence goes on from NC_140966.1 coordinate 73,093,778, forward strand.
TTCAAGGGAAGCTTTTCCTTATCATAGTTGATGCCCACTCCAAATGGATTGAAGCTCTCCTGGTGCCATCCTCATCCTCTGCTGTAACAATTGAAGCTCTTTATCTCATGTTTGTGCAACATGGTATCCCAAACTCCATTGTGTTAGATAATGGATTGTCATTTAGGAGTTCAAAGTTTCAGAACTTTTGTAAAATGAATGGCATTAAGCACTAAACATCTGCCCCCTACAAACCTGCCAGTGATGGTCAAGCCAAACGTGCTAATCAGATCATCAAGAATGATGTAAGCCGAGTCAAGGAAGGTTCCATTCAATCTCATCAAGCTCGTGTGCTGCTCAACTACCGCACTAGACCACATCAAACCACCGGTCGCTCACCTGCCAATACAAGCTTCTGAGGTGTCGCAAATTAACAACATGGTTATCATTAGTGCACCTGGATGTAACGGTCCAGGTCAAGAATTACAAGTATCAACAGAAACGTAATCACGACCAAACGTCTGTATACCGCAACTTCCAGATCAATGGTCCTGTATATGTGTTGAACTCCGGATGTGGAACCAAGTGGTTATCTGGCATCATTATCGATAACATTGGTGAAATGATGTTTCTTTTGAAGTTGTGTGATGTTAGATACACGCATAAACATGTTGACCAACCCAGGTTACGTCATGGGGAGCCAAACATTGAACTCAAGTGCCTTTGTCACCCACTCCTGTATTAACACCATCTGCGTTTGAACCTGAGGTGTTTCCTCATGAAAGCTTTTCACCCATCAATGTACCTGAACTCCTTCCCGACCCTGTAGCCCTTATTGAGAAACCCATAGCAGTTGCAAGCAAGGACATCCCTCCACTAGCCCTTAGAAGATCATCTCGTGTCTGTGAGCCTCCTGAGCATCTTGATTTGTAAAATAAAATAAAAAAATATATATATATACATAATAAAAAAGAGTGTTGGGGGGCAGGGGGGGAGACATGAGATGTATCAGTAGTTTATGATAATGTATGCATACATGGGTGCACCGGGGCGTGGTTAAGCAGAGTCATGTGACCCGCTCATGTTCCAATGCTGTGCTGTGCTGTACCTGGGTCTGAATTAAACTTGTTGTTCCAACTTCAGAGCCTTCGTCCCTGTCTGTTGAGAACATTACACATACAAACATAAAAACAAAAGACACAGACCGACATATGATGAACATTTTCAGTTTTCGTCATAATAACAAACTCGACCAACTAATGTAGTTGTGAATCTTCGATTTCGCAAGTTATAAGTTTCTTTCCCAACAAGTTCACGATTGAATTCATCAAACAAGGCACAAACAATCACGTGCTCTCCAGTGGGATCAAATCGAGAGCACCATGACAAGTGAAATGACCTTCAACACAATCACATCAGCAAGACGTTCAGAACATGAAAGGCCTTCCTGTAGTGTATTGGGATTTTTTCTGGCAGAAAAGCAGTTCAAAGGTTTCTTTAAACACCAAGGGCCATCACACATCATTTGTCTGCTTTTGTCACTGCCAAGAATGATGTGAAAATGTCAACCACACACACATACACATTTCAAACATCTTCATCTGAAAGCTCCCTTGCATATTCCTGGTGAGTGATGAAACAATAATTGAAGCAACATTCAGAAATAATTCAATGTGGCAGGCCATGTATGGTTTTTTTTTTTTTCAGTAACTTGGTTAAAAACAAACAAACAGAGGATTTGGCACCTGGGGCAGACCCTTCCTTTGGCACCCCCACCTTGAGATGAATAATTAAAAAAATTAAATACACAGAAAACATAGATCATGTTTGCAAGTAAAATTTCAAGTGGATTACAGTACTGTATCTGTAGTAAGCAAATTGGAAATAAGAAAAACAAGCCGGGAGGCGACGATGGTTCGCGACCATTATTGAACAATGCCACGATAGGTACAATTGAGTTAGTGGAAGCTTTTGAGGAAGCCCTACCGTAAAAATCTATCTCTTCTGTCAAAATTGACCAAATCAAATCGGATTTTTTTATATGTTGTACTTGTGGACATTACGCACAGCTTCTAGGAAATTAAATTGCGAGGAAAAAAAAAAGATAATCGAGAAAAAAATAAATAATAAATAAAAAGTTCAAGTGGGCGTGGCTCCGCTCACAAGGGGTGTGGGGCGCCCCTCATACAAAAAGACACAACAAGACCATGATATCTAGCTTGTGTCCAAGTTTCATCAAGAACGCATCAAACGTCACGGAGCTATGCTCTGGAGAGAGACACAGACAGACAGACAGACAGAGTCCGGACAGACAGACACAACGAAAATAGTGGTCACTGCTGGCACCCGCGAACCTATTCAGGACATTAAAAATTCAGCAGACAGGTAATATTGCTTGGCATTGATATAACAAAAACACATCTTCAACCACAGAGAAAACATCAAAAGGGAGGATATTCAAAAAGGAAACAGAAAATCCAATGTCAAGGAATGCCTGGAGATTGCGCGACGTCATTTCCGTTTTGCAATGGCAATGTTTTTCCTGCCCATTATCGATTTAATGGAGGAGATCAACTTTTCAGAAGACCTGCGAACACAGTACAGTGATGGAATTAACTTTTCAGGATTTAAAGGGTTCACCCATGAAAGCACATCGAGCGTGCTCCCATCGTGGCCGAGACGCGTATGCAAATGAGTTTAATCTGACGTCAAACCAAAGAACGAATCATGCATGACCCTTTCCTTCAGTACAAAATGCCCTGGTAACTGACAAAAGCTCGCTTCTGATTGGTGGAGAAATCTGATGAGGAAAAAAAAAAAACAGCATTTCTGGGATCGTGCTTTATATTCAGGGGATCATGCTTTATAGCGAACGAAGTGAGCTTAATACTTAACGTGTGTACTTGGGAGAATAGGAAACAACAACAACAACAACAACAACACAATACCCCTGGCTATTTGGAATCGGTGTCGTTAGCTATGACCCTTTTGCTTCCGGTTGTTGTTAAACGCTGTGCGGTGTATAAACACGATTGGGTTTTGTAGTGTCGTGGTAGAGCTGCTTAGCAGGCAGACACGAGCGGGGGAACAGTCGAGCCCGGCTGTGGTGTACAAGCGTGAGCGTACTTTGCCCGCGGCTCTCCTTTATTACGTACTCAACACACTCACGAGCCGTGGCGACTACGGCATCCACTACAACGCCTCAGGCGGCGCGCACTCCTTATATCCCTGGCAGACACGATGCTCACGACGACCACTCCCCCCATCATCATGCCCTGCCCCACAGGCCCGCAGGCTATACCACACTCCTCCCTCCTAAAACCATGATTATTAAATGATCACCATCATAATAAGCATAAGCAGCACGAAATACCACGGTATCAAAGCAGACAAGGTACAAAAAAAGAAAACAGCAAAGTATAAAAGCACATCACATCATATAACGTGTGGATGCGAGCGAGTGAAGCAGCAACGGCCAGGTCCCGAAGACTGAGTTGCACAAAGCACCTACCAAACTCTGACCGCGTTACCGATATGAAGCAGCAAGGCGAGAAGCACAGCAGCACTACGCAGCAAAAACGCCCCCAGGCGGCTCATGCTTACATGGCCTTTGGCGAGGTCGCGGCGACCTCCTGAGCAAACCTCCCCCGGCACCATCAAACGCCTCCGGCCCACAAGGCAGCACATTTCCCCCAGCCAGACCTGAAGCAGATAAACATTCCGAGGCCGGGAGCCCGCTGTCTGGGAGCCGTGGCGCCAGCGCCAGACCCGATTGACCTTGGGTGGGGGCGCTGAACAGCGCCGCAGGCTGGATGCAACCAATGCTCCACAACAACCCACGCACCACAATCAGTTGAGATGCCAACGCATGTCCAAACGGCCTTGAGCGAAAACAGAGAGCTGCGCCCCAGGCGCCAGGCCCGTCTGACCTTGCCGAAACCAGATGTGGGGGTAACGCTAAACAGCGCATCAGCCCTGGCTCCGAGTCGATCTCCGAGACCCACACGGCAGTTAGACGGTAGCAACTCCATTCAAACCACACTTTAACCACAGGCTCGTCATAAATCAATAAGAACATCATTTGAACCATTGCAAACTCATTTTTCCGTACAGCGCGTTCTTTCGACAAAATCCCTGCACATGACAAAGCAACTACCCGTGGCCTGGGGCAACTGGAGGCTAATAAAACCTCTTTATTTGCCACCACCGCTCCCAAAGCCTCCACATCACATTGACCATACTGCAAAACCCATCGATTGATCTCCGCCAAACCCACTCTCACACAGGAACTGTTGGCATTTATTTCAACAACGTTAAACCGCATCACTAGAGCAAGGAAAAACAAATATGCAATGAACAGCAACCCATAACCCACATCACGAGTCCGTCTCTTGGTTGTCGACTCGATGTTGTGACCCGTGACTTCCTTGAATGCGACGGGCTCGCCGCAACTCGTCGTCGAACCTGCCCGAACAACACAGGCGCGCATTGCCTCATGAACGCCGCCGAAGCGCGAGAACTCATCGCGAGAGCTGGCACGGCTCCCGCTGCTCCCGAACCGCACATCACCGTTGCAGGCAGCAACGAACGGCCGCTCCCGTTGCATCGATGCGGCTCCCGCCGCCAGAACCTCGCCCTCGGGTCTCGACGAAAGCATCGAAGAGAGCACCGGCACACCTGGAGGTACGAACTGGAGATCCAGCCCGAGGTGCGCCAGCCAGTCCCGACCCAAAAGGACGGGCCCCTCCCGTCGCACCACAAACACCGTGAGTAGGGCGCTTCGACCCCGGTAGAGCACCGAGACGTCGGGCGCCGCAAGCGGCGCAATCGCTTCGCCGGTGTACGTGCGCGATGCGAGGGCAGCACGAGTGGACTCAACTCGACACCCGATCAGTGTCCCGCTCACTCCGACCTCCCCTGGCATCGGCCCTGTCACTATCGGACCAACTGAAACCAGGCTCAACATGGGCAGCATCAGTGCCCCGGTCACCTCAACCTCCCCTGCCACTGATCTTGTCACCTCCGGACCAATTGGAAGCAGGTCTAACACCGGCAGCATCTCCCGCTCCGGGTCGCTGGAATCTCCTTGCCCAGGCTGCAAAACTCGACCTGGGGCGTTACCGTTGACGCCATGCACCGAACACCATACCGGCAGTAGGTCTTGACCCGGGACGGAAGGACCGCTTCGCACACCGCCATCTATGACTGTAATGATGGGCGATGACTCTTGGCACACACACCGTAGACGTCCTCGAGTGCTCAGACCGCCGTCCGAGTGATTGCATTGCAACACACGCCCACGACCCGCGCCGCAGACCGTGCGCGCGGCCGTGCGCGCCTGGCACATCGCGCTGACCTCCGGATCATCTGCTGCGCACCGACCATCGAGACCCCGGACATTCCTCAGAGCCTGCGCGACGTCCAACGCCGCGCCCGTGCCGAAGTGCGTGTCCTCGTTATTTAGCCGTGGCCTTGCAGAAATCATTCCCCCGATTTGTCGTGCCTCAATAAAACGAACACTGAGCGCGGCCGTTGCCCACTCGACGTGGCCGAAGTCGACTCCGACGAAGGCGGGCATGCGTCCGCGCGCCGTGCCCCGACTTCCTGTCATGCCTGAGCTGGCCGCGCTGGCGAGCCTCCTGGCTCCGGAGCCTGTGCGCGCGGCGAGCGAACCTGCGACATGCTCTTCGCGATGCGTACCCCTCCGGAACCTCGAACCGCGCGAGGTGCGCTGAGTTACTCGCTGCCACTCCGAACCCAGCCACCACCCTGCACACGCCGATCCGAAGATCCTCGTCAGCCAACTGTAGTGTCGTGGTAGAGATGCTTAGCAGGCAGACACGAGCGGGGGAACAGTCGAGCCCGGCTGTGGTGTACAAGTGCGAGCGCGGGCGTACTTTGCCCGCGGCTCTCCTTTATTACGTACTCAACACACTCACGAGCCGTGGCGACTACGGCATCCACTACAACGCCTCAGGCGGCGCGCACTCCTTATTTCCCTGGCAGACACGATGCTCACGACGACCACTCCCCCCATCATCATGCCCTGCCCCGCAGGCCCGCAGGCTATACCACAGGTTTCATTTCTATCTTGCGAATATTACTTAACACGTGCACATGAGAGAATAGGAAACAACAAAAACAACACAATATCCTGGCAATTGTGAATCCGTGTCGTTGGCTATGAACATTTTGTCTTCGTTTTTGTTTTGTTTCTGGTTTTTTTTGTTTCCGGTTTTTGTCATGGGGAATGATGCATGCCGGGAGATCATGACCGGAAGTGTTTATTTATTTATTTATTCAATTATTTTTTCCCAAAGTTAATTTTATACTTCCAAAAGTGATTTTTTTCATGACAGGAAGTGTTTATTTTGTATTTAACATTACCGGGAGTGATTTTGAAACTCTTTCCGGAACTTTTAATTTCTTTTATTGTTGACTCGAAGTGATCGTTTATTTATTTATTTATTCAATTATTTTTTCCCCAAAGTTAATTTTAATAAAGATATCTCCCGCATCATATTCTTACAACTTATACATTTTATTTTGTACACTTAAATTTTGAAATCACTGCAAATCAATTATCAGAATTATCACGGGAGTCATCTTACCACCACGAGTTGAGAAAACCCCATCCTCCTCATCCTCCTCTTCCTCCTCTTCCACCTCTTCGCTCGCGTGTTCTCCTCAGGTCTATATGGGTTTTTTTTTTAATCTTGTAAGTTACAAGTCATAATATAAATAATATTCTTATCGTTTATAAATTTTATTTTGTACACTTAAATTTTGAAATCACTGTATATCAGATTTATCACAGAAGAATCTTACTGACGGAGATTTTAAACTCATATGAGAAGAAGAAGAAGAATCCACGGAGGAGGCTCCGCCTCCAGGGGAGTTCGGGCGGACAACATGACAGGACAGTTTTGAGTGTCGAGTGTGCATTGGCTTTTCCGTTATTCTGTATCCTGTTAAGCTTGTACTACGTTAGATTCCTCGCCAACTTGATCTTTTGGGGTGGATCATTGATCCATTTAGGATCATTGGTATCTTCCGCAATAAGGCTGAGTCTTTGGGCCTCTCACTCTCTCACTGCAAGCGGGTTGGTGGTCTTTCTTTCTTCTACTGTCTCCTCTCTGGCCTCCCCCCCCCCCCTGCTCTGTCTGAGACCTCCCCCGCCCCCTATATTTTTCCGCAGGGCGCTCAAGGTCCACCAGCAACTACCAAAATCTGATAAAACTACCAAAATCAAGAATCACTGCTCACCTTCACTCTTTCATTCCTCTTTTGTCCCCCACCTTTGAAAAAATCTCCCACATTTTCTTCAATCCCACTCTTCCCTCCAGGTCTTCAAAACACCGGTTCACCACTACCTCTTATCTTCCCCCATCCAAAACTATCATCTTTTCTACCCCCGTTAATCCACCGCAAACCCACCTCCTTCAAATTCCCTGCTCTCCTTCCTGAAAGTCCCTGAAGTGTCCATATTGTTTACCCCATGCACCCCACCCCACCCCATCCCTCTCCCTTCCACAGATCTCCTCATGTCTCTGTTCCAAGATACATCGTCGTGAACTTCCGTGCGGTTAACAAGAAAGCAAAGGCAATAATGTAGATTTGGTGCAGGTAACCTCAGAGATTTGAAACATGTGGTCATTTCCTCTGGCATTAGATCCCCTTCACACATCGTTCCATCCCTGTACAATTGGTCCATCAAAAGACAGACCCTAAACGTCCGCTTGCCTACACTACAGATGATGTTGTTTTCTCTGCATGGACTTGGTTTGCATAAAAGTGCATATCAACTTTCAGCACAAGACAGTTGGAAACAGCAGTGAGACAGACACCTCCAGCTCTTCATGTGATTGAATGTAACAAGCTCTTCTTTGAAGCATAATAATTTCATGATAGACATGAAGCAATATATTCATTATTTGAAGAGGTGCTTGGCTCTGGTTAAAATTTCTGGTTATGTTTCCGTTGGGTCGTGACGAAACCAGAAGAAATGTCAAAGTTCTTCTGGAAATAAAAATCAGAAAGGACATTAAATAATACAGTACTTGTGAAAACCTAGCGTATCACTATTTCCAAAGGAAAAGATCAACTTCATAACTAGAAAGGCACTTGTAGAATGTATAGTCTTGCTTCGCACGCTCATTCTGAACAATACCGTCATTAACTGAACACGCTACTATTATGGGCCACTGTTATTATGGGCCAGATACCCGCATCATCCATGATTCCTGTTATGTCACATAGTTTCTTGGCATGGGTGATGAATGTCATAAATTTAATTCGTCACTCACACCTGGTCATAGATCAGAAATATGAACTTTCAGATTTTTGAGATAAGCATATCAATTCAACCAATTATGACTGGAATACCACTTCACTGATGACATCATCATTATCATCCTATATACCCCATGGGGGAGTTGATGACGTATGCCAAGTTTCTTTTTTTTTTTTCGTTGAGCAGTTTCAGAGAAAATGATGTCCAAATTTTTCCTTTAATCCAATATGGCAGCCATACCATGTGACCGATGACATTAGAGTTAGCAATAAAATATTCTCCATGTGGAATCCATCCTACGTTTAAAGCTTTGCATGGATCCGTCCGTGTTGACCACAGATATATTTCAGATATCTCTTGCAAAAAAACTCAATGGAGTGCTGCTCTCCACTGTGGGTTGGTACCTCAGCATCACATCTGTCTCTCCCGGATTCTGCGGCTTAGAAAGCTCTCAAAATTATTGGAGTCTTGTGATGGTGCGGAAGAACATGGTCGATTGCTCTCACATCACAAGCTGGTCAGTCTGTTTTCTACGGTCTATTATCCAATCATTGCTCCCTCCACTCTGTCTTCCAATCTTTCCCAGGAACTCCAGAATGCATGCTTTCTTCCAGTAACCCTCTCCTGGTTGAACTTCCGAAATCCAGACCGACTCCACACCTCAACTTTTATTCCTCGCTTCTTCCGTCTAAGGAAACCGCCTTCCAGAGGCCGTTGTGTCTCACTCTTCCCTCCAGGCCCTCATAGAGGCGGTGTATCCACCACCTCATGTCATACTCCATCCTGACCTATGATCTTCGTTACTTCCATTAACCATTCCTAACCCAACATTCTTACTTTGTTTCTCCCTCTCCCTCTCATTTTTTTCCCCTGTTTGCTTATCCCTTTTGCCAGTTGTGCCTAATTGTTCCCCTGCTGTCCATTTAACCTTGTTTTCCATGCCCCTGGCTCTTGGAGGAAATACAATCATTCAAACTATTGAATGAAGTCATTAAAGTTAGATGTATGGAAAATCGAGCTAACAACAAGATGAGTGTGTAAATTTCATGATAACGACATCATTTCCTCAGCTATTACTTTTGTGGTCACAGACAAGATTTTTGATTTCCAGTTTGCTGAAAGTACAGGCATCACTAAAGCAGTTATCGCCACCTCTTCACACAGAGACTTCCAAGACAGCAACCCCTTATTATCTCCAACCAAGGATAAAAACCTCCACACAGCCAATCATACCAACTCAACTGGAGAAAATGATAATTGCCTGTGAAAATTTCACCAAGACTAGCTTAAAGCATTTCAGGCATCGCAGCCTCTGAGACATTGCGCTGCAGCAAAATTCTGTAACAGACAATGTGAAAAAAAGCATTTCATGTTGCCATAGGCGACGGTGATTGTTCCCTTTTGGAGGAGACAGAGCTTACAAATCTTTCTCTCTAACTAACAAGAGAGCAGCAAGGACACCACAATGACATTGATTGTTTGTTTGTGTTCAAAACACATTCGTTTGTGTTCCATAGGTTTGTGAATTGAGGGTTGACCCGTAATATGGTGGTGTTCTTCTCTCATCTGCAGCACGTGGCTGCTAGGAGCATCATTGCTCCGGAACGCAGCTGTGCCACTGATACAGTGCCCACTGTATGTTTGGGCAGGAATTTAAAATTTGGCCAGGATGACGGCAGTGATTTCATATGTATTTATTAGAGAGTCTGTCGATGGCACTCTGCCCAAAAGCAATTCCATTGTTGTGCCAAAGCAGTCTCATGGTAAGGATTCTCATAGGTGCTTTGTCTTTGCCTTCCCAGCAGTAGTCAGGGAAGGAATTTTTAATTTATCCAATGTTCTCCTTTGATAACTCACCTATTCTTCACAACAAAAGACACCGTGGGATCTTTAACGTCCACAAGATAATGCTAGTGAATGGGTCACTGGCTCAATATCTGTCTGGGAGACAGCGTGCTTTGTAATGTAAAACCCATGTCTGCAAAGGTCCAATCCAACAGTTTATACCTGGGTTGAAAATCAAACCTATGCTAGACAGCTCAATGGTAAGTTTGCTACCTTTGTACCATCCTGGCAGACCTGAAATATGGTTTGGTATGGTGAGAGTTTAAAATGATGTTCAAAAGAAAAAAATGACAATGTAGGATGTGTGATGCTTGTGCAAAAACTTCATGAAACAGTCCCAAGGCAATGAAACAAGTTCAGACACTGAAAATAGTCACTTTGCCATAAGATCATACCACCTCCTCATTCAGTGCTATCAAGGAATATTTCTTTCAAAAGACCAATAACTCAGGACTTGCTTCTGAGCTGTCCAGCCTCGGTTCGAATGTTGGCCAAGCTATCATCCTCTCATCCTGGCGTTTCACATCCATGTAGATTAATCATTCTGTACACCGACATTCGGCTGGACGTTAAACCGGGCATCCCATCTGCCAGAATTAGTTGAAGAATGATCCAACGGTGTCCTTCGCGAAGAATAGTCGAGTATCCTGCGCCAGAGTGCTGACCATTCCAGGATTGTAATCCAAGCCAAAGAAACTGCTTTCGCTGAACTGATGCTCTGTACAGAACATGGTACAAAGACAGAGTAACTTCGTGGATGATATGTGCAGGAACATCTCAGTTGGGGGAAAATGAGAGTTGTGGGACGTACACCCATCCCAATTTTATATGTGAGTGAATAAGGGAGGGAAAAGGTTTCTGACCATCCTCCCCTTATCCCCCTCTCAATTTTACATGCAAGTGAATGAGGAAAAGGAAAAGACTATTTGACCATCTTCCCAAAATATCACCCACTATTCCTCCCCATATTAGCATCTTAACAGCTTGGCATCTTAACATTGATGTCAATGTGAAAAACTTTCTGATTATCCATACCCTATTCCCACAACCACTCCTTCACCCCACCACCACTCTCCATGCACTCAGTACTATTAAATTGCCACTGATCCCAAAACAAACATTCTCTTCCTACTGTTCTTCCCCCCACCCTCCTCTCTCTCTCTTTCCCCTAAATTACCTACAAACAAATATTAATTAAGCAGCATGAATATTAATTAAATTGGCTATAAAATAATGTATTGTACTCGAACCTCGACGATGTTGAGAAAATTGTATTGGAGACTTGGGAAAGTGGTTCCGCTATAATGGCTCACAATGTGAGGTTCTGTCTTGTCACAATGTCACAAAAACTTCCTTGGTGACTCTGTTATATATTGGAGACTTTGCTTATGGTTTCTATTTCTTCAAACTTAAAAGACCTGAAACTTTGTTCTCAAGAAATAATTGGAAGAAAAGAAACATATAACTTTGTTGAGTTCAAAGATTGCATTCACTTGGTATTATTGGACTGTTTTTACAAAAAACCAAAAAAAAAAAAATCGCACCGGTGTCCAAAGGAAGCAGTTCAGTTTGGCATTTTAATATGAAATAGGCAAAGCCTCGAAATGAACGAAACCCTTTAGAATCCCTAGTGGGCCCATTGGTCCAAACGTCCTTGTTGCATACTTGTCTGCTGTTCTGTTTGAGCATTAGTTTGCCTTTCACCAAACCCAGATGTGCTTGGGTCCAGTGCAGGGATTACACGCTCAGATTATTATTATTACCAAATCATACTACAACTATTATTATTATTGTTGTTAATATTATTTGTATTAATTACGGTTTTCTCCATTGTTTACACACATTTCCTGAAGCTACACCTCATTTCTCAAAACTATAAACACAAAAGACAAAACAGTCAACCGTTTCTGCAAAACTTCAGGAATCTCTGTCAAAATGTAACTGCATAGAAAACCCTATTTTGTCCCTTCAAAATGATATTTTGCATCCAAATCATACACACAAACCAGCTAATGAATAGACCTTACTGAATACAAATTACACACTGGTGTGATCAATGAAAGACACTTCTGATAATCTTTAGGTATCGGTATGCTTTTGCTTTTTCTGTGTTGTAATGTACAACTTACATACAGTAGCTCGTTGTTCCAAATTATTATAGTACAGACAGGTCTACTCAAATGTAAAAAGAACACACAAACACAGTGAGATTGTTTTTGTTGTTTATAGCCTTTATTTTTAGATCCTCGTGGAGGATCTCTAAGTCTTACTCACGTTGTTGTTCTTCATCTTCTTCTTGTGGACTTTTTTTGTTTCACAGCCTACAGTTTTCATCGAAACTTCCTGAAACTTGGCGTACATATGTAAAAAATACCCTGCGCAGACAGTAACCATCTCCGATTTTGAAAATTCCTCCGAGAAAAAAAGTTATGACGTCAAAATATCTCCGCTAATGGAAATCGCCGAAAAAATTATCTCCGAAACTAGGCAAGCTTTTAGAATTCTGTTTGCGGGAATCAAGCCGGGCATTAGCACAGATAATTTATCGCAAACCTGATACATCACAATGACGTCATATTCGTTTTTATGACGTCATCATTAAGAGGACGAGGATCTTAGCTCATTTGAGCTTGTTCCAAATTACAGTACTGCATGCAGGAGCAACGTAAACCAAAAAGAAAGAGGAGAAAAATAATATACAGCACTGGGAGACAAGTAAAAAACCAAAGCAAATGCTAAACTTCAACTATCTAAAGAAAAAATACGAAAAATAAAGAAAAAAAAATGTTGAAGAAAACAAACAAACAATCGAATAAGAAATCATTGAGGGTCCTCTCTCTGCTCTTGATCAGGCTTACATCAACATCACAAGCAATGTTCTCCCTGGTCAAGCAGCAGGGGAAATATTTTCTGATATGACGCATCCACCCCTGGCATGACTGCCGGTATATCCACACATGCCTCCTCTCTTGCTTGGAATAGGGGCACACGGTCAAGCCTCAAGGGGGTTGCGGTTGTTTACCTTCCACCGCCGTGCTGAGAAAAACTCCTCTATTAGGTATGTCACAGTAAATAACAGCAGAGTAGAGGTAGATTTCTCCAATTTTTAAATACCTATTCTCATTTCTGAATGTCCAGATGATGGAGGTAACAGTGGAAGCGGCTCCAATTCGGCTGAACTCTCTGCCCGGCCTCCCTCAGGGTCAAACCACATGGTCAACCAAAGTCGCCCCGATCTCATCTGAGATCTCGATATCTGTCTCTCTGCGTCTTGCTACAATGTTGTCAGTCATTGTTCTCCTGCGAGAGCTCACCTGTAGCCCTTTTATTTGTGTTAAAGCTCTGATTGCTGATTGAATAATTAAAGCAACTGCTGTTTCACCTGTGAGGACTGAGTGTGTTCAATTGAGAACTGAAGTTTAGTCTTTTGAATGGCAATGTTTTCCATGGGAACACAAGAGATTTCCTCCATGAAGATTGTGTCGAATAAGGAGAATTGTGTGAAGAAGTGTTTTGGAAAATGCTTAAATGAGACTGAAATCTGTGTGAAAACAAGAGATATGTGCTTCTAGTTTTGAAGAAATTGTCTTTATTTTTGCACATGAACTCAAAGTTTTCCGCATTGGCTTCATAGAACCAGTTCTAGTGTGTAAACAATCGAGAAAAACTGTAATATGTGCTTTGTTACAATGTTATATTTGTTTTTGTTGTTTATTTTGTAAATAGAATGCCATGTCACCAATGGACATATTAAGCTGCCCCATACACCTTAACATGGCATGCATTTAAAACATGGAATTCTTCCGGGTTCTTTGTCGTTAATAAGCTGAATCCACTCAGGAGATCATGACCATCATTTTGGTGTTTCACATTCCACATCAGAACGCTCCAGTAGAACTCCATAAAAACATGTCTGTGTCTCTGTCTCTGTCTCTGTCTCTGTCTCTGTCTCTGTCTTTGTCTCTCTCTCTCTCTCTCTCTCTCTCTCTCTCTCTCTCTCTCTCTCTCTCTCTCTCTCTCTCTCTCTCTCTCTCTCTCTCTCTCTCTCTCTCTCTCTCTCTCTCTCTCTCTCTCTCTCTCTCTCTCTCTCTCTCTCTCTCTCTCTCTCTCTCTCTCTCTCTCTCACACACACACACACACACACACACACACACACACACACACACACACACACACACACACACACACACACACACACACACACACACACACACACACACACACACACACACACACACACACACACACACCTCATACATTTATAGTAGAGTCTTAAAGAGTCTACAGGGTCTATTTGGGGTATTTTGGGTCCTTGGGGACTTTTGGCTCATCTGGGTATTTTGGGGTCCTGGGGGACTTTTGAGTCTTCTGGTGCCTTGGGAACTTTAAAGTCTTTGGGGTCTTTTTGGTCTTCAGGGACTTTTGTGTCATCTGGGTCTTTTTGGTCCTCAGAGTCTTTTGGGTCCTCTGGGTCTTTTAGGTCATTGGGGACTTTTGTGTGATTTGGGTCTTTTAGGTCCTCAGGGTCTTCTCTGTTTTTTGGGCTCCTCAGGAAATTTTGGGTCATATGGGTCTTTTGCATCTTCTGAGTCTTCTGGGTCCTCTGATCTTTTGGTTCCTCAGGAACTTTTGGGTCTTTGAGGTTTTTGGGTCCTTGGGGATTTTTGGGTCTTTTGGGCCCTCAGGATATCTTGGGTCCTCAGGGTCTTTTAAGTCATCTGGATATTTTGGGTCCTTGGGGTATTTTTGGTCTTTTAGGTCCTCCGGGTCTTTGGGGTATTTTGGGTCCTCAGAGTATTTTGGGTCTTTGGGGTCTTTTAGGTTCTCGGGGTCTTGTCGGTTTTTTGGGGTCCTCAGGAAATTTTGGGTCATATGTGTCTTTTGCGTCTTCTGAGTCTTTTGTATCCTCAGGGACTTTTGGGTGTTTTGGGGCCTCTGGTCTTTTGGTTCCTCAGGAACTTTTGGGTCTTTGGGGTTTTTTGGTCCTCGGGGATTTTTGGGTCTTTTGGGTCCTCGGGATCTTTGGGGTCCTCAGGGACTTTTGGGTCATCTGGGTCTTTTGGGTCCTTGGGGTATTTTGGGTCTTTTAATTCCTCCGGGTCTTTGGGGTCTTTAGGTTCTTTTAATTCCTCCGGGCCTTTGGGGTCTTTTGGGTCCTCAGAGTATTTTGGGTCTTTGGGGCCCTGGGGGTCTTGTGGGTTTTCAAGGTCTTCGAGATCTTTTGGGTCCGTGTGGACTTTTGGATCATTGGGGTCTTTTGGGTCTCCATCACCCTGGGCGAGTAGTCCATGCTCCGTCACCCTGGGCGAGTGGTCCGTGCTCCGTTACCCTAGACGAGTGGTCCGTGCTCCGTCACCCTGGGCGAGTGGTCCGTGCTCCGTTACCCTAGGCGAGTGGTCCGTGCTCCGTCACCCTGGACGAGTGGTTCGTGCTCCGTTACCCTGGGCGAGTGGTCCGTGCTCCGTCACTCTGGGTGAGTGGCTCGTTACAAAATAAAAAACAAAAACAATGATAACATTGTAACAAAGCATACATTAATTAATACCAATAATATTTTCAACAATAATAATAATAGCAGTATAATTTGGCAATAATAATAACGAATTTATCATCTCTGCCCTGGCCCAAGCACATCTGAGCTTTGTGAAAGGCAGGCTAATGCTCAAGCAGTACATCAGGCAGGTATGCAATAAGACTGTGAAAACCATTGAAAATTTGGTCCATCGAACCAGCGGGTATGTCACACTGAAAAACAAAAATCCCACACTTAAAGTGCACAGGAGACAATGAAGATATTACATACTTACAACATACTGCCAAACAAAACTAAAACGCAAAATAACAAACAAAGAGATACAGACTCAAAAGGCAATGCAAACAGACAAGACAATGTTGATTTTTTTGTTTTTACAGGGTCTAAGGCTGGTGAATGATCTGCAACATGAATCACACACCCATATGCAGACAAATACATGAACGAACGAGAAGGGCACTCGGTAGAGCACACACCTCCGCCACGTAATGCCTGATCCACGAGAACATATCGGGCCAAATATATTTTTGAAATATCATGCAATACAGTACTGTACCCTTTTGGTCCTCCCTCTTAATAGTGAAGAATCACTGTAAAAATTAAATAATTCTCGTATCCAGATCCGGTTTCAGATCTTCACCAAAAATGAAATAATTCGCCCTTGCTACACACCCAACCTGTCCACCAAGTGTCATCCAAATCCGTCCAAAACTTTTTCAGATATCGTGCTATATATCGGTTTTGTCCGATCTCACAATGGTGAAGAATCACTTTAAAAATTCAAGTAGTCGGATCCGGATTCGGATCTTCACCAAAATCGAATCAGTTCGTCCTTGTCACACAGCGAACCTGTCCACCAAGTTTTGTCCGGATCCATCCACAACTTTTTGAGATATCCTGCACACAAACAAAGAGACAGACAAACAAGCCGGTAGGCGGCCATGGGTCGCGGAGCATCCGATGACCTATGACCCCTGATCTGAGTTAATCTAGTAGTAAGTACTTACGAAATTGCAATCAAATCGGTTAACCAGTGTATGAGCAAGGGGGATTTGAATGGCCATTTTGCCCAAAAAATGCACTCATTGACCTTTGACCCCTGACCTAGCCGAGATAGGTCAATATGTCCTGAAGCAAAGTTGTAGTACCCATTGAGTACTCTGTACCTGTGAACTTTCATTCATATCGGTTAACCCGTGTAGGAGCAAGGGGGATTTGAATGGTAATTTCGCCCGAAAAATGCACTTATTGACCTTTGACCCCTGACCTACTCGAGATAGGTCATTATGCAAATGAGTAAAGTTGTAGTACTCATTAAGGTCTATAAGCATGTAAAGATTCATTCAATTTGGTTCAACCGTCTTGGAGCTAGTGTACTTTGAATTTTCAGCGGGAATGCTCAATGGCCCTCGGACACCCAAGTTGAGAGGGTTACCATTTGGAAACTATAATATATAGAGCAAAATGGATGTCATATAGCGGATAGAGAATCACCTTAAGATTATGCAAACCAAATCTCATCGAGTTCCATCTCCTAATAACTACTCGGTATCAATTTGAATGAAAAGTATCGAAAATGAGATTTGATATCGGAAATCCCCAAAGTTTGAAGGGGTGCTGTGGGTGAACAAAGATATAAATCGAAAATCCGGCTCGATCGTTTGTGCATAATGCATTCCAGATGATTAGTGTGAATTTTCATAACCATCTGACCATAACCCTAGGAGGAGTCGCATTTGGTGCAAAGGCACCTCCAGCTCTCGCATATTATCGATTTTTGCCCTTTGACCCCTGACCTAAGCAATTTCGACCACACATGAGTCTCAAGGAAGGTCAATATGTCCTGAGGCAAAGTTGTAGTACTCATTGCGTGCTATGAACCTGCAAAGTTTCATTCGGATCGATGCACTCACCTGGTCGCTAGGGGGCCCTCAATTTTCGCCAATTTTCAGGCATACCCCATTTGTAGGGGGCGCTGGGGGTAAACTATTCCATATATCACAAAAACCGGAATATATTTGGTAGAGCATCACCTGTAGATGATGCATGCCAAATTTCATAAGCCTACGTGGGATAATGGCTTTCAGAATTGATTTCGCGTGAACGGTACCGATTTTCAAGGTTTTTCGTCTGTTGCTAGGGAACCAAAGCGTCCCTAGCAACCATCACAATTTCCAAAGCACTAGGTCATAAGATGTACCTACCACCCGAGTTTGGTTAAAATCGGCCCACGTTTACTACCAATTATGCTGATGCAAACGAACAAACATCCAAACAAACATCCAAACAAACAGACAGAATTACTGACAATAAGGGTCACCAATTTCGGCGACCCAACAGACAGAGAGGGGTGAAAACATAACCTCCTTCACCTTCGGTGGCGGAGGTAACAACAGACAAAATCGACTTCAAACAAACACAGCCGACGAGTTTGGGGGGGCGTGACATCACTCCTAAGGAAATACTCGGTACTTGAGATGCCATCCCCTTCCTCCTCCACACACAGGATGCCAACCTGTGGAGTTTGTCCAGACTATAGTCTTTGAATGCTGAGTCTCAAGGAAGGAAGCAGCACAAACCATTTTTATAGCCAGTTGGTATGACTCGGCAAGGATTTGAATCGACGACTCCTCAGACTCAGAATGGATACTCTTACCTGCCTTGCGGCCACCGAGTCTATCTTAATGAAAGGGAATTGCAGACGATTCATAATAAGCATGTATTCATGCATATTACTGCATTATGTGTGTACCATTTGCATTTTTTTTCAACAATCAAGGCCTTCAAAAGCAAGTCCCTCAAAATCATAGGGATCGCCCATTACGAGCCTGAATGTATTTGGCATGTTGCACTCATATCGCAGATAGGTTGGTGGTATCTTTGTATTCTAGCACCTCCTTTTTGGTCTTGCACCTTCTGCCCTCTGTTTTCTCTGCCCCTCTGAAGTTTCTGCAGATTTGCAACACAAACCATGCCCAGTCTGCCAGTAACCGTCTTCTTTTTAAACTCCCAAAATCAAGGCTCATTGCTCATCTCCACTCAATTGTCTCTATTTTCTCTCGTTTGTGGAACCAACTTCTCCAGTCTCTTCAGTCCCATTCTTCCCTCCAGGGTTTCAACACAGTTCTGTTCACCACTACCTCAGGTCATTCCCCATCGATACTCATGATCTTTTCGACCACAAATTACCCCATTCCTAAGCACTCCCTTTTTCCAGATTGATATGATTCCTCCCCCCCCCCCCACCCATCCACTTCACCTCTTCGATTTGTTAGTTGTCGGTTGGTTTGTTTCTTTTCTGTTTCATCCGCACTTTCCCTTCCTCTTCTTGCTGTGTTTGATTCAGCTTGTGTACAGCTTGTTCAGGCCATGTGTTCTTCTCCACCCCACCCCTCCCCCCTTGATCTCACTCTCAATTATACTCGACTGTTGATGTTTCCCCCATTTCATTTTGTTCACTTCCATTCTGCTCGAGATATTCCACAAGCTTCGATCATGTAAACAAATAAAGAAATTTAACCAGAAAACGTTTACAGTCAATTCAGCTAATTTTACCAAATGAATGAGTGAAGATACCGTTCATTTAATCTCCCTGACTGCTCATGAGAAGAACAAGGTAAACAGGTTTAAATTGATATTATTGGGGTTAAGCTGGAGCAAGGTTCCACTTGCACTTTCATTAGCCTCCATGACTCAGGCTGTGTGACGTGCTCAAAGAGTCACAGTCCACAAATAGCTCATGGGCATGCCAGGTTTTAGTGTACAATGTGAACAAGTGATTAAACCATTTATCTCAGGGTTGTGTTTCTGTGCAGTGAGAAAAGCCAGGGTCCATCTATTTTTAATACATGGTGGGCCTTATGGTGCAATGTGCATGTCTGGCACAAACATAAAATAGGGGAGAGGAAATCAGTGTGTATCCATCAAGGACTTGTGAGGACATTCCTTCTAAGACTTGGATCACTCTCAATGGTTAAAAAATTAATATTGGTGTCAGATCAGTCAGATGATCACAGCTTCATTACCGAACCAGTTTCATCTCCTATTGGTGAGTCATCAGCGACAGCATAGACAGAAATACGCACCAGAAAGGCTCTCAAACATGTACCATATGCAATGTCGATAGCGGTCATCATGTAAATATCATGGGTCAATAACATCTCACCTGTAATTTGGGAAAACAACAAATCAGCTCTCACTCAATCAATTATTCCCAGCTGCGGCTAGGACTTTACAATTAACCCCCTGCCCTTCCAGCCAAAGAAAGCTGCATATAGCAACCATTAAAATCTCCACAAGGTAAGGCATTTGTTTGGGAACCTCGGTGGTGCATGTTTCTGTCTACCTTGTCTCTGATAACACACACACACACACACACACAACAACAACAAAGTGTGTGTGTGTCTCCTCCATAACTCCAAAAACATGAAACCTAGCAGCCTGACTGAAACTTTACATGCATACTACGTGAACAACAAGGAAGTGAAAGAGTAAAAATTTGGTGTTTGGGTTAATTAAAACACCTCTTTAAAAGATAATTAACGGCATTATTTAATTATATCCTTCATCGGGCGATCCTCGGCCACCTCACTCTCGATGAGGTCTTTAGGCGTATCCTCGGTTACCTCGCTGGGGTCTGAAGCCGTCATGTTTTTTGGCCTGCTCAACCACGCCTTGACTTGGAACAGGCTGCTACAATTTCTTTACGATAAAGTTTTTTTTTTCACTTTCCTCACTCATATTATCAAATGCCTGTTCATCATAGCTACGCATCGCTGGGTACATTGCAATGCTTATAAATGTCCAGAGATGCCAGCATTTGTGGCATTATTTCATTTCTGCACATGGCATAACCTCAATAATCCCTTGAACTAAGCTAAATTACAAAATCTAAGCTCCAGATTCTAATTTAGCAGCCAGTCCAACTGCTATAAAAGTAATGATTTGTCTAATTCGGATATAGTTTGGACATTCGGACATCGCTATCACTTGCCAACTATTTAATTGGAGTCATTGCTTAAGTGCTTAAGCTGCTTGCTGAGCACCGTACAGTGGACGGTGGTACAGTTCCTGTCCTGATTGGGATGTACAGTCGGCAGTTGCTACAAGGTAGAAGTACATATGTGGTTATATTTGGATTTATAATTTAGGGATTCTCCGCAGGTGAGTGGGTGGACCTGCATGCTTGTTTACAGGTGCCATGGTGGCAAAGTTTCATCCCGCATCTTGGAGGTTTTAACTTTTAACCTCAGCAGCATGTGAGTGATCACGTTTTCTTTGTCCTCGTGACTGTTTCTAAAGCAATAATTTGTTATTTTATATGACTCGGTGCAGTGATTTCCAAAGGTTATATGGTTTCTCTGTGAGTTTCAAAGCAAAATACATTTGATAAAAACATATTTCTGATCTGTTCGCCATATTCACGTGTTTTCTCAATTACAGAGCCAATTTTTTTTCCACTTGTCAGACGACGATTGTGTGTGTGTGTTTGTGTGTGTGTGTGTGTGTGTACATGCAAGTTGCTGTTGTCACCTGCTATCCCCACATGTGGGTGGGTTTCAGAAGGTGAACCAGAGACCTACCAGGTCTCAAAGTATGTGTGTGCGTGTGTGTGTGTACATGCAATTTTCTGTTGTTGCCTTCATTCTTCACAGGAGGGTGGGTTACAGGAGGTGAAAAGGCAACCTCCCAGGTCTCAAAGTATCCACATATGTGTGTGTGTGTGTGTGTGTGTGTGTGTGTGTGTGTGTGTGTGTGTGTGTGTGTGTGTGTGTGTGTGTGTGTGTGTGTGTGTGTGTGTGTGTGTGTACAAGTTGCTGTTGTTGCCTGGTGGGTTTCAGGAGGTGAATCAGAGACTGACCAGGTCTAACAGTATCCACCTCCATGTGTGCGTGTCGTTGATTAGTATCTTCATATGTGAGTTTCACAATGTGGAATGGAATCCTCCCAAGGCAGGCTCAAAGTATCCACCTTCATTTCAGGAAGGGGTCACGGTTCATGGATGAAGCTGTGACGTTTTCTGTTTTTTTTTTTTTTTTTTTTTTTTTTTTTTTTTTTGTATACCTTGGTCGAGGCTCGTATGAGAGCTAACACACAACTCACAGCAAGGAGGCATGAGACAAGAGGGGTGGGAGTGGAAGGGACAAAACATTGGGGAACAGACACAGGTGAACTGTGGAAGGGAGAGGGATGGGGATGGGACGGGGAACATGGCGAGGAGAAGATGGACATTACAGGGACTTTCAGGAAGGAAAGCAGGAGAATTGAAGGAAGTGGGCTTGGGTGGATTATCGGGGGTAGAAAAGATCGAGGATTTGGATGGGGGAAGATAAGAGGTGGTGGTGAACAGCTGTTTTGAAAGCCTGGAGGGAAGAATGGGAAAGAATAGAGTGAGGAAGTTTATTCCAAAGGCGGGAAAAAGAGGAATGAAAGAGTGAAGATGAGCAGTGATTCGTGATTTTGGTAGTTTTACCAGAAGGGGGTTGTTGGCGGACCTTGAGCGCCCTGTGGAAATGTGGTTGGGACAAATCGCAGAGAGAGCAGGGGGGCAAGGCTGGAGAGGAGTCGGTAGAAGACAGAAAGACCACCGACCAACCTGCGGTGATTGAGTGAGAGGCCCAAAGACTCAGCTTCATTGCGGGAGATGCCAATGATCTTAAAAGCCCTGGTTTCGACAGCGTGAAGTCGAGAAAGGTGGGAGGCAGGAGCACCAGCCCAGAGGGGAGAGCAGTACTCCATCAGGCTACGGACAAAAGCTTTGTAAGTAGTCAGGAGCTCAAGAGGGCCGAGGAAGGACTTTGCACGACGGAGGATTCCCAGTCGGCGACTGGCTTTTGAGGCAAGGTTGGAAATGTGACTTTCCCAGGAAAGGTCATGGCAGATAGTGAGACCCAGAAGCTTGAAAGAAAAGACTTCTTCCAGAGGATTGTTGAGAAAGTGGATGGGGGGTTTTGTAAACGGTCCTTTCGAAGAGACATAGTGAGAGTGTGAGATTTGTGTGGATTGAAAGACATGTTCCACGTGTTGGACCAGTTTGTGATTTTATCCAGATCTGCAGTGAGCGAAGAAGCTGCTGCTTGCCGGTCTGAGGGATGACAGATGGTACGGCAGAGGGTGGAGTCATCGGCAAAGAGAAATAGAGGATTTTCCAGAGAGTCCGAGAGATCATTGATGAAAACCAGAAAAAGAACAGGGCCCAGAACGCTACCTTGAGGAACTCCAGCCTGCACAGGAAGAGGGGATGAAAGAACTCCATTTAGGGCCACACGTTGACTGCGACAGGAGAGGAAGTCTGCGAGCCATGAGTGGAGATGGCCTTGAATACCATGGGAAGAGAGTTTGGTGAGTAGGGCAGGGTGCCAGACTGTGTCAAAAGCACGTGATATGTCCAGGGATACGGCTCGGATTTCCTGTCTGGCATTGAGGACCTCCATCCATTGATGGGAGAGCAGTAGCAGCATATCCAGGGTAGAGTGACCTGGTCTGAAACCAAATTGATGATTGGAAATCAAGCCATTGGAGAAGAGGAAGGATTTCATGTCTGAAGCAATGATGGATTCCATAACCTTGCTGATGATTGGGAGAAGGCTGATTGGTCTGTAGTTACAGGGATCTGTTTTTGCACCTTTTTTATGCAGGGCAGTGATGTTAGCAGATTTCCAAGCAGATGGCAGATGACCTTGGGAAAATGAGAGGGTGAATAGAACAGAGAGAGGGTGAGCAAGAGCAGAAGAGCAGGCTTTGAGGACACGTGGGCTGATGCCGTCTGGACCGGTTGCAGAATCTGACTCGAGGTTTGAAAGCAAGCTCTCCACCTTGTCAGGAGAAAAGGATACAGAGTCCAGGGACAGTTGGGTGCGACTGGGTAAAGTGGGTAGAGATAGTGATGGGTTTGGGACACAAGATTTAGCTGCAAACACCGAGTTTAGACATTCAGCTTTATCATGTGTGGAATCAGCAGTGCGACCATTTGAGGTAAGGGAGGGGATGGAGGGGGAACATACACCAGAAACAGATTTGATTAAACGCCACCAGGATTTTGAGGAGGGAGAGAGGTCTGAGAGTTCAGACTTGAGATGAGAAAGATGTTGTTTTCTGGCTCTCCTGAGGGTAGATACACACTTGTTCCGAGCTTTGTGGAAAGAACTGAGATTGCCCTCAGTTGGGTTTGCTTTCCATGAGGCAAAGGCAAGTTGTTTCAGGACAACTGCCTCGCCACAAGCTTCAGTAAACCAAGGGCGGGAGGAAGGGTAAAACAACTGAACACGAGAGGGGATAAATCTGTGCATGAGGGAGAGCAAGTTTCTTTGAAAGAATTCCCAGGATGAGTTGATGTTTGAGAAAGTAGTGATAGGAGACCAGTCTGTAAGTTTGATGGCTGCTCGGAGACCCTGCCAGTCGGCTTGAGTGAAATGCCAGACTCGACGGCGGTGAGGTGGTTCTCTGATGACAGCCAGAGAGATGTCCACTTTAACAAGGACGTGGTCAGAAGAACCAATTGGAGCGAAGGAAGAGCAGCAGATATTGTCAGGGAAATTTGTCAAAATCAGATCCAGAAGAGATGGAGTACCATTGGTTGAGATCCGGGTCGGGAAGTTGACCGATTGAGTCAGTCCCAATGAGTCACAGAAAGCTTTTGCTGACGTCCCATGGCAGGTGAGAGAGGTACCCACACCTAGCCAACTGGCGTGATGACAATTGAAGTCGCCACATAAGAGGAAGAGAGAGTTTGGATGAGAAGATAGAAGATGGTCCATGTTTTCGGAGAGTGAGGTGTAGATGGAGTCATCACTGTTCGGTGGACGGTACAGTACACATATAAACATGAGGTGGGAGTGGAGGGGAAGCCGAAGCCAGAGGTATTCCTGGGGGTGTGGGGGAGTGAGAGCAGTGCAGGGAGAGTGAGGAATAGAGTCTTTGATGAAGAGAGCAACACCTCCACCAGGACGAGGCTCAGGTCTGTCATACCGTAAGAGGGAGTAACCAGGGAGAGATACTTGGGAGTCAGACACGTCTTGGGAGAGGAAAGTTTCTGTTAGGCAGATAATGTCTGGTTTGTCAGTGGCAACCTGCATGGAAAGATCTGAAAGGTTTGAGCGAAGGCCCCGGATATTTGAGGTCCACACATTTAATGAAGAGGTAGGGGAGGAGGCTTTGGGTGCAGGAGGTGGAGGGGCGGGGGAGGGTAGGATGAGGGACGAGGGGGGAGGTAAGGAGGGTTGCTGAAGGAGTGTGGGGTAGTGAAGAATAGCGAGGGGAGGGGACCGAATGAGGAGGAGAAAAGGCTCTGTGGTGCTGGGAGAGAGGGGGGACAAGAGACAAGGAAGATGGCAGTTGAGGATTTGAGGAGGTGGAGTGAAGAGATGGAGGTGAGAGGGCAGTGGAGGGAGGCAGGTTGGTGGATGAGAGGGGGGCAACTTAGAGAAGGAAGAGTGAGGGGGATGAAAGGTGGGAGAAAGGTGAGGGGGAATTTTTGAAAGAGGTGAGAGGGAGGCTTGGAGGGAGATGAGTGGGATGGTTGCTTTGAGAGTGAGAGTGAGGGGTGAGGGGGTGAGTTGGCACTGAAGTTGGAAAAAAAGAATGGTTGATGGAAAGCGAGCATCCATGGCAAACTGTGGTTTTTAAAAGTTTTAGGTCAGAGATGCGATTTAACACAATTCTTGATGGATGCAATGAAGGCGAATTCAGAGCATGGAGAGAAGAAGCGCTGTAATAGTTGGATTTTTTAGGCAAGGAATGAAGGAGAGGTCGAAATGAGAGCAGTCTGTTAAAATAGCAGAAGAGAAGTGCATTGTGAAACAGTAAAGAGTACCACATGTGTGAGAGAGGAAGATGAAGCATTATAAGATCGTTTTTGTTGTTAATATTAATGTATGAGAGAGTTCAACAGATTAGGTCATGGAAGTGTAAAAAAAAAAAGAAATCGAGGAAGACGAGGAGGAAGTTAAGAGGAAGAAGAAGTAGCAGAATCGGGAGAAGGTGAGCGTGTTGTTGTTATTGTTGGGTTTTTTTTTTTATTTTTTTTTTATTTTATTTTTTTTTTTGAGATAAGAAAGAGATTAGTTGGGAGAATGGGGGATGTTTGGAAAGTGGGGAGGATGAAAATTGAAGGTAATGGGGAGGATAGAAATTGAAGGTAATGGGGAGAAAAAACAAACAAACAAACAAAAAAAAACGATCGAACACCAAGTGGAACCGATAGGCCTCAAACCTAGGACTAGGCCTCAAACACCAGGTGAGAACGTCGACATAAATACTCACAAAATAGCACGATTTTTGAAACAAAACCGAACTAGGAACACACATTAACATGTAGGTGAGAAAATTAAACAGTTAAAACGGGACAAATAACAACCGGAACTTAACTTTGAGAATGTCAGCAGGGAGCCCCGAAGGAGACCTCTTTCCGCTCAAAACCGGAACCGGAAGTGAATGGTTTCGACAGCTGTTCATAACGTTTTGTGTCGATGGCTCTCTTCAGGATCGTCACTGAGCCCCAGGCAGCTTCCAACTGAAGTTTGTTTGAAGTAATATTCCCAGGGATGGTTTTTAATATCTCTGTGAGGCTCTTTATCATCATTCCTGTTGCTCGAAATATCACTGGTACAACGTTGGCATTCTTCAACTTCCAGGATCTTTTCACTTCATTCTTGAGGTCTTGGTATTTGGTCATTTTCTTGATTTCTTCATCATTTAGTCCAAAATCACTGGTATTGACACCTCAATTAGAAATGCCTTCTTCTCTTTTTGTACTTTAGTATGATATCTGGTCGCAATGCTTTGTTTTCGATGTTCACACCCGATGGGATCATTAGGTCGTATGTGAGCGGTACTTCCATGTTTTCAGTGATTGCTTTTGGTCCATGTTCCCATAAATTTTCTGTAACTGAGATATCAAAGTTTTTGCAGATACACCTGCTGATTACATTATAAAATCTGTTGTGTCATGTTTACAGCTGTTATGACACGAGTATTTTTTTCCCCAGGTCATTAAGCATAACATAACATATTTATGGTGTTGGCGCAGTGGTTAGGGTAGCGGCTTGGGATCCAAAAGGTCCTGAGTTCAAGCCCCGTTGGGCCACTGAATTAATACACCAGGGGGTTGACTCAGCCTGTCATCCTTCCGAGGTCGGCGAAGTGAGTACCAGTGTACTGGGCCCGGTGTATGCCCCGGTTAGAATAGGTGTACCATATCCCTGTGTCGTAAGAGGCGACCAGGGTTGCGTCAGGAAGGGCATCCGGCATAAAACATGTGCCAAATCACTATGCGGATCATACGGATGATCCGCTGTGGCGACCCCTAACGGGAGCAGCCGAAAGAGGAAGAAGATTAAGCATAACATATCATTCTCTTTGTAACCCCACCTCCACCACTCACCTTTCTCTCCCCCACCCCACCCCCCTTCCTCTCTCCCTCCTCCCCCCTCATAAAATGCAACACTTTCCTCCCACACCTCTGTGTGTATGTCCATCTCTCTCTCTCTCTCTCTCTCTCTCTCTCTCTCTCTCTCTCTCTCTCTCTCTCTCTGTCTGTCTCTCCGACCTCCCCCTCCCTTCCTCACTCTTACCCCCTTCATAACTTCCCATCCCTCCTCCCTACATCCTTTTGCTCACTCCCTTCCCTCTGTCCTCTCCCCTCCCTTCCCTCCTCCCTCTCCCTCCCTTCCCTCCTCCCTCTCCCTTTCTCCTCCCCCCCTCTCTCCTTTCTCCTCTCTCTCCCTCCCTCCCTCCTCTATCTCCTCCCCTTAACATCCACGTCAGCGAAGTGATGGGTTGTATTTGCTTGTACACACACACACACACACACACATATATATGTATATATGTATATATATATATATATATATATATATATATATATATATATATATATATATATATATATATATGTATATATGTATATATATATATATATATATATATATATATATATATATATAAACTCCACCGGTCAAAAGTTTTAGAACACCCCTATTTTTCAGCTTTTACTGAAATTTAAGCAGTTCAAGTCCAGTAAATAACCTGAAATGGTACAAAGCTAAGCAGTAAACTGCCAGAGGTTAAAAAACATAAAGTTTAGGTTACCAAAAACTGAAAAATAATGTAAATTTCAGAGTTGTTAAAAAAGGCCCTTTTCAGGGAACAAGTAATGGGTTAGCAACTGCAGCTGTTCTGCAGCAATGGAAGTAAATTAAGCCTTGAAAGTTGATACAAACAATTCCTACAGGTGTCCCAACTTTTGTTGATTAGTTACAAACCCTCTGTCTGTATAAAAGCAGTGCAAGAACAGACTGTGTTGCTGCACCCTCTGAAGCATTATTTGGACAATATTGCACTGCAGGAAGTAGTGTAATGCTATCATAATGGCGAGAAAAAGACAATTTACACAGGAAGACAGACAGACCATTATAACCCTTAAAAGTGAAGGTCTTTCCTTTAGAGAAATTGCAAACAAAGCCAAGGTGTCAGTGAGTACAGTTTGCAACACTATCAAAAGGCACTTAGAAACTGGAGGAAACTCTGACAGGAAGAGGTCTGGCAGACCCAAAGCCACAACACAATCAGAAGACGAGTTTGAGAGTCAACAGCTTGCATGATCGGCGGCTCACAGGACAGCAGCTTCAAGCACAGCTTAACACTGGTCAAAGTAAGGAAGTCTCAGTTTCAACTGTGAAGAGAAGACTTCGAGCTGCAGGTTTGACAGGTTGAGTGGCAGTAAGAAAGCCATTGCTAAGATGGCAAAATAAGAAAAAGAGGCTTGCCTCGGCCATGAAGCACCACCAGTGGACTACTGAAAACTGGAAGAAGGTCTCATGGAGCAATGAATCAAAATTTGAAATCTTCGGTTCATCACGCAGGGTTTTTGTACACCGTCGAGTAGGCGAAAAGATGGTTCCTCAGTGTGTGACACCAACTGTCAAACATGGAGGAGGAAGCGTGATGATCTGGGGCTTTTTTGCTGGATCCAGAGTCGGTGACTTGCACAGAGTGACTGGCACCCTGAACCAAAAGGGCTACCACAGCATTTTGCAGCACCATGCAATACCCTCTGGTCTACGCCTCGTTGGTCAGGGGTTCATCCTACAGCAAGATAACAACCCAAAACGTACCTCCAGGCTTTGTCAGAACTACCTTAGAAGAAAAGAACAAGACAGTGGGCTTCAAATCATGGAATGGCCAGCACAGTCTCCAGAGTTAAACCCCATCGACCTGGTTTGGGATGAACTGGACAGAAGAGTGAAAGCAAAGCAACCTTCAAGTGCAACACATTTGTGGGAACTTCTGCAACAGTGTTGGGAAGAACTTTCCGAACAATATTTGATTTCCATTGCAGAAAGAATGCCACGAGTATGTTCGGCTATCATATCTACAAAAGGTGGCTACTTTGACGAGTCAAAAATTTAGATTAAATTTTATTCAACAAAACGATTCCATGATTTCTTTTTTATCTGAATTTGTTTATTTGTTCTATGCTTTAATTTCAGAGTACATTGAAACATTAAACTGCTTAAATTTCAGTAAAAACTGGAAAAATGGGGGTGTTCTAAAACTGTTGACTCGTAGAGTACATACATATATATATATATATATATATATATATATATATATATATATATATATATATATATATATATATATATATATATATATATATATAACCCTAATAGCTTCATGTGTGCCTGTATATATGCCCTGCTAGGTAAACAGTTATAGAGGCTTCGTTTGTTAGGCATAAGCTTATCAGAGCTACAGCCCCCTACATCTCTGTTGGATTGTCCTGCAGCCAGTACCAAGAAAACAACTAAATGGTCAATTTTATCGACCAGTCCAGCCTGGAGAGCTGTCTTGAATCCCTGGAGGGAAGAATGAGATTTAACAGACTGAAGAAGTTGATTCCACAGGCAGCGAAAAAGAGAAACGAATGAATGGAGGTAAGCAGTGAATCTTGGTTTTGGGAGTTTCAACAGAAGGATGTTACTGTCAGATTGTGTGCATCCTGGACAAATCTGGAGGGGAGGGCAGAGGGGACAGAGCATGGTGTAATGTCTGGAGGGCAGCGGGACTCGCACAGTCGTGAGGATTTCGAACACTGTTTATTGCCCGTCCAGATGCACACTACTACACAGAGACTACACCGGCACACAGACTACAACGACAACACAACGCCTCAGGCGGCGCGAACTCCTATATCCCGTGCAGGCACGTGACCACTCCAAAACCACTCCTCCACCACGCTCCCCACATCATGCCCTGCCCCCGCAGGCCCAGTACACCACAATTCCTACTCAACTTCAACAATTTCTTGGCTTGCTCAGATCAGGAATGTCAGAAGGCCAAACATCAAAGTTTAATAAACGAGTATACCCTCTTGGTCAAGACATTTGCAGAGCAGCCACAAATGGTCAACAGAAGCTTTCTTTAAGGGACTGCGAAAGTTAATGCCAATCAGATCACTTCAGTGAATGACAATATTAAGCACATGACTTGCCTCTCTTGGAGACTATTGGGAGGTCCCAGATAAGTCGTTTGATGAGCTTGAGGCTTTCAGTTGTGCTATCTATGGCCAAGTGCAGTTCATAAAGTTCGATGAATCGAGGCTTCACCTAATCAAGAAGAAATGTGGAGTAGATGAGAGACTGAACCCTGACCACAGTCTGTAATTGGCCAGTCTTACCCATTATATAAAGAGCCTTGTACAGCACATAAGGTGAGTCAAGTCAGGTTAGGTATGGGAGCATGCACGGGAGCAGCGTGTTGCTGCATATATATGTTCCACCCATATTCCAGGGGCCTCTGTCTGGCCATCCCTCAGGCAGATGCCTGGCTTATCCCCATCTCTTTGAGATGCTGATCAACCTGCTGCAGACACGAGGTATGTGGTCGGCCCATTGGCTTACACTCACGAGGCTCCCTCGCTGAGAGACTCTGGTGAGCAGGATCAGTGGCATGATAATGAGCTATATGTCCATACAGCCACAGCTGATGCTCACGGACTATGCAGGTAACAAATCTTGTTTGAGTCTCTCTCAGCAAATGCTCGTTGGATACAGAGTCTGACCAGCAATAGCCAAGGATTCTCTGAAGAGACCTGATCCAAAGGAGTTAAGTCTCCATCTCAGATCCCTGGTCAGAGTCCAAGACACATCCGTAGAGCAAGACTGGAAGCACCAAGGACCCGAAGACTCAGACTTTCGTCCTCCTGCACAGGTACCGACAGAGATACACCCAATAATCTCATGAATCCATGACTCCCCAGGCCCGACCCAGATGTCTATTGACCTCTGGCTCACAGCCAGCAGAGACATGAATATCACTGCCAAGGAAAGTGAATCTCTCTGTGACCTCAACATCCTCACCACAAACAGATAGAGACAAGATAGCCACATCCAAGATGTCATTGAAAGCCTGGATCTTAGTTTTGACCCAGGAAACCCATAATCCCAGCAGCTCCGTCACCTCATTCAGCACCTCGAGGGCCCCCAAAAGGAAATCCAGAGTCTCCGCAAAGATGACTGCATCATCTGCGAAATCAGTCAGAGATCTTGACATTCCCAAACGACACACCACAGTTTGATCACTCCGATATCCTCCCCAGAATCCAGTCTATACAAGTGCTGAAAAATGAGGGGGGCCAGTACACACCCCTGACAAACTCCAGTCACAACTGGAAATATGTCAGAGATGGTACCACCACATTTCATAGCACTCTTAGTACCAGAGTATTGTTCAGATATAAGATTGATCAGTTTTGGTGGCACCCCACAGATTTTGACCAAGAAGTCTCTGGAGGGCATCCCGATTCACTGAATCAAATGCTTTGCAGAGATTGACATAGTCTGCAAGCAGCCCCTGTCGAAACTCTCATCTGTGTTCGGTGAGGACCCGAAGGGCAAGGATATGGTCAATCGTTGACATCTTTGGTGTAAAGCCTGACTGCTATGTGTGCTGGTGCTCAAGCAGATGGTGGTGAACCTGATCAAGAATCATCTGAGCAAATACCTTGCCTGACGCTGAGAGCAGCATTACCCCTTGGTAGTTGTTGCAGTCTCGGCGATCACCCTTCCCTTTTCAGAGAGGGACAACAAGGCCCTTCTTCCAGTCAGTTGGGATGATGCCTGTGTTCCAGGT
Organism: Eptatretus burgeri; assembly: GCF_056783735.1. NCBI lineage: Eukaryota > Metazoa > Chordata > Myxini > Myxiniformes > Myxinidae > Eptatretus > Eptatretus burgeri. Next base: position 73,125,559 of record NC_140966.1, read on the forward strand.
AGAGCACAGAACTGCATTAAACGACACAAGTGCAGCATTTCCACCAGCCTTGAGAAGTTCAGTATGGATGTCACACATCCCAGGAATTTTACCCTATTTCAACCGGTTCACCACAGCCTGTGTTTCCACAAACAAAGGTGTATCACAGTTGATTGGAGGGTCATCAATAGGGATTGCAACACCCCTGACATCCAACTCAACAGCTGGTGGATCAGCCTGGTACAGCCGCTCAAAGTAACAGGTCCAGCAGGCCTTCACTTCAGACTCCTCTTTCAAGAGCCTACCACCCTCCACTCTAACCGCAGTACACCGAGGGACGTGCTTGGAGGAACGCAAGGTGTGAATTCCCCTGTAAGCAGGATGAGAATCACTTGACCACAGGTGATGCTCTTCCCCCTCGCAGATTCCTTGCACATCGGCCTTTTTGTCCACTCTCAGCATACAGGAACTCTCAGGCCCACAAAAGGAAGATAACTCACGTAGCCTTTCCTGAGATTTCTGCACTCACTGACGGACATGGTTGGAGCATGACAAATTCGCAGATGGAACCTCTAAGTATTAGTGGTGATATTTTACCACAACAGCTCATAGACGTCCTTCATGAGGCTTTAATGAGAGTGAGACTTCGGATGAGGAACACTCAGGATAATTTGGTACTCTTGGAAATGCTGCCTCTTCAGCTGTTGAGTCCACTTATGAGTAGACAATGACAACATGGTTCACAGAATGACCTTCACATAGTGATGTGTCACTGTGAGACATTTGAAACAAAACGGGCACTCGTAGAGAGCATATACCTTGGCTGCCGCTACTGTTTTGTTCTTGGCATAATAGTGTGGGGAACATAACAAGGAGCATTTTGGTGCTGATTTCATACGAATCGGATAAGAATTGACTGCGTTATGATAAAAATACGCACATCTGCAAGGTCGTGACCCCCCTGACCTTTGACCCCCAACCGTGAGTAAGGGCAATTACGTCATTGTGTCAAGTTGCATATCACAAGATTGCGCATTAAATTCTGAACATTTTGGCATTAGTTTCATGCAAATTGGATATAAATTGACCGCGATATGGTAAAAAGACGATTTTGACCTTTTCATGACCTTGACCTTGACCTTTGACCCGATTGCTCCCAAAATCTAATCAAATGGTCCTTGGCTAATAACCAATCATCCCACCAAATTTCATGCAATTCGGTTTCATACTTTTTAAGTTATGCGAATAACAAACAAATAAATAATCATTGGCATCTCCCACAAACATATATTTTGGTACTGATTATAATGCCAGGATTTGGGACATTTTCTTTTAAAAACTAGGGTAATGACGTAATTGTGTCATGTCGCCCATCACAAGATTGGGCAATGAATTCTGAACATTTTGGCATCGGTTGCATGCCAATTAGATCAAAATTGACCGCGCTATGGTAAAAATACGAATTTGACCTTTCCGTGACCTTGACCTTGACCTTTGACCCGATCGCTCCCAAAATCTAATCAAATGTTCCTTGGATAATAACCCATCATCCCACCAAATTTCAAGCGATTTGGTTTAATACTTTCTGAGTTATGTGAATAACAAACAAACACACACACACACACACACATATTCACAAATAAATAAATAAATAAATACACAGCGACCAATACATAACCTTTCGCAGAATGCGAAGGTAATGACATTTTGTGTAAAATATATTATTTGTGTCTCAAAGTCGCTGTCTTCAACAGCAAGCTTTACCAAAAAAACGTTTCTCGAATCTGCTACAAAGCAATACATTTCACGTCTGCATTATCATGCGTTTGGATGCTTGTAATGATTGGGTTCAGCCGTACGTGTTTCACCAGAAAAATCTCACCTTTCAAGTTAAAGCCATAATTTATGTGTCATTATGATCCTAAATGAATGTCTTAACATGTGGGATTGTTATTAGACTTATTTATTAATGGCATCCACCATCGAAAGTGAGATCACTGGCTTGTCTTTTTTTCGAAAACCAAATTTTCGGTCGATGTGGAAGTGATTTTTTTTTTTGATTTACGAGTCTCCCTCCTATTCTGCTAATTTTTGGTAGGTTTTCATGAAATAAAATTTGTTTGAAGGAAATTGATTACAAAATCATAAATGTACGGTAGGTACCTTACCTGTATTTGGTTATATTTCCACATGTCTGCAAAACAACATAACTCTATCCTGCTGTGATTTTGAGAAGTTTTGAAAACAGTTTGAGGGTGTGTATAAGTATGCTGTGAAAGCATAGTGGTGGTTTAACGGCTAAGGTGGCTGGCTTAAGATCTTAAGATGCTTCGTTCAAGCCCCTGTTGTACCAATAATGATACCAGGTGGGTTGACTCAGCGTGTCATCTTTCTGAGGTTAGCAAAACGAGTACTTGCTCTGACACAGGATACTGAAATGGCTCACTTTTCCCCAGAGTGGTGACCTGTCCAGGATTGTGCCCTATCAACCAATGAAACTGCCTTGGCAGTCCTATGTGCCTGATCGTGTGGGGAGGACCACCTATCCATAAATATGCCACTCGTAGAGCAAGTTCATTCCAAAATATGCAATGTTAACATCAATTTCTAATTTGACATTCATGAAAGCATAGAAAAAGGCAAATGTGATTTTTTTTTCTTCTTCTTTCGGCGGAGGGTGGTGGTGCATGGTAGGTCTATCCAGCCTACAATCTATTTCTGTCACATATCCAATCTGAGTCTCTATGCTTTCAAGGTCGAGTTATCAGTTTTGCAGTGCAGTACATCAATTTGCATGCACACCCCAATGTATTTGATTGTGTTATAACATGTTTGTTCATGGTTAGAGATGTGCAGATAATTGTCCTGGCTTGAAATCAATGTACTCAATGTAAAATGTGAAGAAATGAATGCGATCCAAACCATAACTAGAAAGAAATTATAAAATTCAAACCATCAAGAGGATTCCAGGGTCAAAGCATACTTTGCAGTTCACATTTTGTGTTTTTCACCATGTCCAACATTCTAACACCTCAAACAACCATTTGACATAGCATCACTGACCTCTTCAATTTCTTTTGGTTGATCTATAAAAATAAATGTCAGTGTGTGTCCATCAGTTTGCTCAATCAGTCCATCTGTCAGTTCGTCTATCTGTCTCCATAACTTCAAAAACATGAAACTTAGTGGCCCCAAACTTTGCAAGCACACTAAAGAACTCTAAGGTGGTGCACGAATGAAAATTGGGTGTTTGGGTTAATTTAAACACCACCTTGGAAGACAATTTAGGGGGTTCTCATCACAAAAAAAACAAAATAAGCCTTTCCAAGATGGCATGCCACAGTCTTGGTCAGCCCTCTGTCATCTCGCAAGAGTCTTAAGCCGCCATTTTTTTTTGGCCTGGTCAAGAATGCCTTGGCTTGGAACAGGCCACAATGATTTCTTAACGGTAGTTTTTCACTTTCATCACATATCAAATGCCTGTTCATACCTATGAATTGCTGAATGCCCAGAGATGCAATCGTTTGTGGCTTTATTTCATTTCCACACATGCCATAACCTCGAGAATCTCTTGATCTGAGCAGAATTTCAAAATTTGAACTTCTTTATTGACTTCGGCAGTAGTTCCGACTGCTAAAAAAAAGTGTTCATTTGTCCAATTTGGACATTGCATGGGCGTTTCCAGGTGCATGGGTTTCTATGACCAAATGGCAATCGGTAATCACTTGCCAAGCCATCCATTCCATTGGAGTACTTGATTGAATCCTTAAACTACTTGGTGAGTGCTCACCAAGCTGCTTGGTTGTTCGTTTCAAAGCCACCAGAAGTAAGACTTGTTGCTTCGCTAATGGACACTCACCCACACTTACGTTGCCTCCCCACCCCCTTGCATTGCTCCCCTCTCACACTGGCTTCCCCTCCCTTCCCCTAACACTGCCTTCTCTTCCCCTCCCTTCACACTGCTTTTCCTTCCCCTTGCCTCATGCTACCCTCCTCCCAAGCCCCCTACAACTCCCCGGAGGTCGAGGAGAGGAAGGGGTATCAAATAATGTCCGAATTGGACAAATAAAAACTTTTTTCGCAGTTGGAAATTCTCCTTGGATCAATTCCGTAATTCGTCTCAAGTTAAAATATTCTAGAACTTATCGTACGTGTCGGAATTAAATGAATGCATGAACACTGGCGCAGCTTTCTCGACGATTGAAGGAAAACGCCCTTCCTTTCCTTCCCCTTCCCGAACACTTTCCTCCTCCCAAAGCCCCTCCACCCACCACGGACAACTCTGGGCAGTGTTCAGGCATTCTTTAGTATGACCCGTTTGAACGTGCTTTTTTAACGTACCCAATTTCGTTCAATCCTGTACTCATACCGGCATAAGAGGACCATTCCCCACCTGCTTTCCCTCAAGACCCCTTATCAAATGCATGTCCAGAACACCCCCTTCCCCTTCCCACTACCTCCCACTCTCCCCCATCATCCTCACTCCTTCCTTTATTTTTTATTCCAGCAATGGGTGGTCTCGTTTTTCCCCCCTTTACTCGATCCCCCCCCACACACACACACACACACACACACACACACACACACACACACACACACACACACACACACACACACACACACACACACACACACACACACACACACACACACACACACACACACACACCCTCTGTCTTAATATCCGAAGCAACGGGTTATATTTGCTCGTAAAAGTATAAAACCAATGCTTTATTTTTATTTTTACCCTCACCAGAGAAGATGGTGTTGCATTTGGGTCTGATTGTCTGTCTATCTGTTTGTTTCTTTGTCACTTGTGAAAATATTGTTTTTTTTTCAAGTCTCTTGGTTGGTCTTGTGCGTTAATCTGTCTGTCTGCTTGTATATTTGTTTGTATGTCAATCACCTATGGGTCACAATGTCAACCTGATCTTCACAAAACTTCATCACATGGTGGAGTTCGTCATAAGCAAGAAGCCTATTGTTTTTGAGATCAATATCAAAAGGTCAACATAGGCCAAAGCTCACCAACTTTGTCAATTTTCTAAAATCCTCAATTTTCATCTGATTGACTTGAGATTTGAAGAGGATTTGCATATTTGGTCAATTAATTCAACCACCAATTATTTTTAAGGTCAAATTTGTTTTTTGCATTTCACAAGTATTGTGCTATTCCCAACATATTTCTTGTTACTTGCGAAAATTGAAGATTTTTAAAGTATATTGGTTGGTCTTGTGTGTTATTCTGTCTGTTTGTATGTCAATCACCAACAGGTCACAATTTCAAACTGATCTTCACAAAATTTCACCACATGGTAGAGTTCATCATAAGCAAGAAGCATTTTGTTTTTGAGGTCAAAAGGTCAGCATAGGCCAAAAGTCAACAACTTTGTCAAATTTCTAAAATCCTCAGTTTTCATCCGATTGACTTGAAATTTGAAGAGGATTTCTATTATCAGGTCATTGAATTCAAGGAACAAGTATTTTTGAGGTCAATATAGGCCAAAGGTCGACATTGGCCAGATTTCTAAATTCGTCAATTTTCATCCGTTTAACTTGAAATTTGAAGAGGATTTGCATATTTGGTCATTCAATTCAACCACCAATTATTTTTTAAGGTCAAATTTCTTTTATTGATTTCACAAGTATCGTGCTCTGCACGACGTCTTGTTTGTTTGTTTGTTTGTTTGTTTGTTTGTTTGTTAGCACCAAATGTGAATGTTTTTCTCTGCAACCGTTTGTCGGATTGATAAGAAATTTTCACCATAACAGCAACTACTCTTGTACAATATTTCAATGATAATTATGACGTCTTGGGTCACGTGGTAGGGCAGCCATATTTGGAAAAAAGGAAAAACTCTGGTCTCTATATCTCTGAAACCGCACCAGGGAGAAAGTCGAAACTTGGCACATGGCAAGTACTCCACATGGAGAATAATGGTGATTTTTAAAAATGATGTCATATGTACCTTCGTTATGACATCATAATTGCATATGCGGAATGCTCCATCCAATCAGTATGAAAAATTTTGAGGGTCGTCCAGGGCTAAATTGTATGCGGGAAAAAATTGATGTCATTGGTCACATGGTTCAGCAGCCATATTGTTTGTTTTTTTTAATTGTGGCAAAACTTTACAGGTATGTTCCATGAGGAACAAAATGTTCACAAATATGATGTCACATGTTGCATGATTTGGCAGCCATATTGGATTTACCCAAGAACCTATAAAAATCTTCTTCTCCAGAATAGGTGGACAGATTGAGGGAAAACTTCACATTTATATTCCACAAGCCTTGGGGATACCAGGGTGTTCACGAATAATTGATGTCATATGGTTTGGTAGCCATATTGGATTGAGTGAAAATGTTTAAATTATTTTTCTTGAACTGCTTCATTGATCGACATGAAACTTCACAATTATGACCTAGTATTGATCGCGAATATATGTTTTAAATTTAAACCTGTTGGATGCATGATCTGGCAGCCAGAATTATTTGATTTTTTTTCTTGATCTGGGTTCTTTTGGTTTTTTTTGAATAAGGCTCACTTGGCTACACCTGGAAGGGTTAGAGGGTAGAGTTAAATGTGAATCCTATCCAGGTTCCTCCTGATGACTTCATCTTTGCTTTGTTGCTTGTTTGGTTTCCTTCTGATTACTCCAACGCAGGACTGGACCTAGTTGGTCTTCCATTTGATCTGAATTGGATTTATTTCAATTCCATTCTGAATTAAATTTAAGAACAATAAAAGTCATGATTCAGATTCAGGCGTCCGATCAAAGCGGGGTTGCATCAAAGCGGAACGTCTTGGTACGTTTTGGTACATCACTGCCATCAATTATATAATAAGTTTTGGTACATCACTGCCATCAGTTATATAATACGTTTTGGTACATCACTGCCATCAATTATATAATACGTTTTGGTACATCACTGCCATCAGTTATTTCGTGGCTGTCCTAGTTATGTCTCTTATTAATTATAGAACACACCAGTACACAAACACCACGCAAAATACACCACACAAAACTACACAAACACCACACAAAATAAGTCCTGATGAGGGTCTGCAATTGGTGAGGACACTGGACTGGGATGTCAGAGATTTTTTTTGTATACAATGTCGAGGCTCATATGAGAGCAAACACAGAACGTACAACAAGGGGAGCAGGAGATAAGAGGGGTGGGAGAGAGAAGGACAAAACAGTGGGGAACAGAGATATTAAGAGATCTGTAGAAGGGAGAGGGATGGTGTGGGGTACACAGGGTAAACAAGATGAACACGACCAGGGCTGGATTTTCCAATCGGCAACATAGGCCATTTCAGGTCTCGTGGGACTTTCAGGTCCTTACACGACAGGGACTTTCAGGAAGGAAAGCAGGAAATTTGAAGGAGCTGGATTAACAGGGATAGAAAAGATCGTGGTTTTGGATGGGGGAAGATAAGAGGTGGTAGTGAACAGGAGTTTTGAAAACCTGGAGGGAAGAGTGGGATTGAATAGAGCTTTGGAGTTTGATCCAAAGGTGGAAAAAAAGAAGAAGGAAGTAATGAACGTTTTGTGATTTTTTTTGGATTCTGATAAAAGTGATTATTGATTTTGGTAGTTTGACCAGAAGGGGTTTGCTCATGTACCTTGAGCACCCTGCGAAAATATGGGGGGGGGGGACATCTCACCGCAGACAGAACAGGGGGGTGAGACTGGAGAGGAGACAGTAGAAGACAAAAAGACCACCGACCTGCCTGTGGTGAGAGAAGAAGAGATCCAAATACTCAGCTTCAATGTGGGAGATAACAATGATACTGAATGCCTTGGTTTCCACAGCGTGAAGCTGAGAAAGGTGAGAGGTGGGAGCACCAGCCCAGAGGAGAGAGCAGTACTCCATCAGGCTGTGGACAAAAGCATTGCATGTGGTCAGGAGCTTAGGTGGGCCGAGGAAGGACTTTGCATTATGTAGGATTCCCAGTCAGCGACTGGCTTTGGAGTCCAGCTTGGAAATGTGGCTTTTCAAGGAAAGATCATGGCAGACAGTGAGACCCAGAAGCTTGAATGAAAGGACTTCTTCAAGAGGATTGTTGAGAAAATAGATGGGTGGGGGGGGGGGTTCCAGATGGTCCTTTCTGAGAGACACATTGAGTGTGAGATTTGTTTGGGTTGAAAGATATGTTCAACGTGTTGAACCAGTTTGTGATTTTATGCAGATCTGCAAAGAGTGAAGAAGCTGCTGCTTGCAGAGCTGAGGGATGACAGATGGTACGGCAGAGGGGGAGTCATCAGCAAAGAGATAAAGAGGGTTTTCCAAAGAGTCGGAGGGATCATTGAGGAAAACCAGAAAAAGAACAGGGCCCAGAACAGTAGAACACTGCCTTGAGGAACTCCAGCCTGGACAAGAAGAGGGGATGAGAGAACTCTATTAAGGGCCACGCGTTGGCTGTGACAGGAGAGGAAGTCTGCGAGCCATGAGTGGAGATGGCCTTGGATACCATAGGAAGAGAGTTTGGTGAGCAGCGCAGGGTGCAGGACCGTGTCAAAAGCACGTGATATATCTGGGGATATGGCTATGATTTCATGTCCTGCATTGAGGGCCTCCATCCATTGTTGGGAGAGCAGAAGCAGCATATCCAAGCAGTGTTAATAGATTTGGATTTGAATGTCCAGGAAATCAAGCTAGACTTGATTCCCACGTCACGATTAGAATGTCAATGAAATCCCATCTGGGTCATGGACAGGTGGTGATTACCTGCCTTTCCCAGCAGGTCTTGTCTGCACGTGATGCTGGTTCACTCATTGTGATTGATTATTTTTCCCTTCCCTTGTTGCAGGTCATTCCGAATGACATTGCCTCCTACACTTGTTGGGAAAGTGAAACCGTGTCAAATGTCTTTTTAATACAAGAAATGGTCTATGCCCTACTGCTTCATGCTTATAAATTATGGCAGGTTGCAAATATCCATTACAGCAACTGAAGCTGTATATACATAACTACTCCATCACATGATTATCCCCACGCTTAAAAAAAAAAAAAACGGGGGGTATTCTAATCTTTTCGTCTGTCTGTCTGTCCGTCCGTCACGCTATTTCCTCCAAAACGGTTGTGCATAAATTCATCAAACTTAGTAGTTATGATCATCACATGGCTGGAATGTGTGAGAGCAGTATAATATTTATGTAACTTTTTTTTGGAATTGGACCCCAGTTCATGCTCCAAAGGGTGGAGATTTACAGTCACAGGGGTCAAAATGGGAGTTATTTTTATATTTTTTTTTACTCAAAATTTGATATCGGATCATTCCTGTTAGAACTTTTTTGCCATTTTTCAATTTTAGTTTCGGTGGGAAGCGTGGGGATTTGCAATGTCACTCCATCAACTTCGCTTTAGTTCTGATTTTAAAAAAGGTAGATATTCCATCTTCCTTGCTGCCTTCACCATATACACTTACCCAATACCCTGCAGGCCTGGCCAGGCCTGTGATTATCAGATTTATCAAAAGGTTCAAGACGGACAATAACTATCCAGGTGACAATCTCTCATTCACTGTGGTCCACCAAATGGGAACCACACTTATCCAAAAACTACGTTGCTCTCTGCAATTACATCAAACAGTCCACACTCTTTGTCCCTCAAAGTATACACATAAGTGAACTGTTTTGTGAGAGGGGTTCTTGGATGTTGCATATTTTAATTTAAAAAAAGCTTTGATTTCATCCCTCATCATACATATTGAGACTGAAGAGCTGGAAGGTGGAACTCTAGTGTTGTTGTGTTCTCAGAATTGGGTGTATTACCATTTTATGAGCATGATCCTCAGAAAGACCTCCAAAGATGTACTCCATTATGCATTGCGCTCTGCCCCGTCTACATGATTTCCCTGCAGGTCATTCTCTCCAGACGCTCAATCTCATGGACGTCACACTGTGGATTAACTTGGCACTCAGTAACTAATGATATTCCAATGCCAATTTACATCAGTAGGGTAGTAGGAAAGAGTTGTTGGTGCATCAAAAGCATGAGCCTGCCTTTTACAGCCACAGTTTCCAGAAGTAGGATGCACTTTGTGAAGGATAGCACTCAGATTGGATACCCGTGAATCATTCTTTCCATTGTTTTTGGCAGAGAATGTAGGAGCCATGAGAGGGTTTTCCATGTTTTTTGGTTTTTGTTTATTATAATGCATCTTGTTAAGTTATGCACACTTCCAAGTGAAGATTAAAAATATTTGGGTCGTTGGGGGGGGGGTGCTTTAAAATCATTACAATCATTTGAGATAGAGGAGGCTTCAATTTAATAAGATTGCTCAAGCTTCAGGCAACTTTTTTCACCTTCTATGCACCTGCCCTGCTGATACATGCCATCCCCTCCCCACCCCATCCCCATTCCCAAGTAGTGGAGAACTAGTGGTCGTGATTGCAACAGCAGCAATAGCAGCAAGGGAAGCAGCAGCAGTGACAATAGAGGTAACTGCACGAGCAAGCAAATTTATCCAGGATGTTATTAACCCTGGGAACGCGGGATGATCCATGGCTTGAGTGTCAATCCCGCCTTTGAGCGCATGCTCCACACATTGTGAGGGCAGATAAACTGGGGGGAAGGAGAGGATTTTCCATCGACAAGGAGCAACAGTGGTGGTTTGCTGAGGCTGCGCAGAACGGGGGCGCACGGCTATGCCAGAAACACGGGGCGAGGTGCAGTTGGGTCCGTCCCGACGCAGCAAGCCCCGAGGGATGCCCTCTCCGGCACTTTGCTGCGCGTGTGGTTTATGCATCATGCTCGCAGGGATTAACATCACCCTGGTGGGAGCTTTCGCCTTTGGGTCTCTTGCGCCAGGTAGCAACCCTCCCATCATCATCGGACCCTCGCTCCTCGCACTCGCCTGCCTTTTCTTTGCCGCCTGTTGCTTCTGCAGCCGTCGCCCATCCAGCTCATCTGGACGCTCCAGGAAGGGTCTACGTTGGGGCACATCTCCTGGAGTTGGGGGCTCTGGTGGGTCAGGACGGCTTGGCAGCACAGCGTTCGAGTTGGACACGAGCGAGCACACGGCACAGGATACCACGGCCATCCAGCTGAGCCCCAGTGGATCCCCGGTGGGTTCACGACCGCCGAGCCCCGGACCTTCTCCTGCCGATGCCCCACCAGGTGCTATCGGTGGAATCTGCCAGGTATTCACCCTCCCTGATGACCATAGCATACGCGGGCCTTCGTGGGCTGAGCAGGGTGTGCGCTTCGCCCCAAACTCTGAGGCTGTACAGCTACTGCCTGAGAACCGGTTTGACTGCGAAGCACCCCCAGACCCTGTCGCTCTCAACCATCAGCACAATGGTTGATCGTTTGGTTGAGAACAGCATGAGAGGGAGTCATCAGCATGACGGATGAAGTGGAATCTCGTAAAAACCGAGTCTAATCATCTCTAAACAGCCTTTGCTGCAGGCGATTGTGATGAATTTTTGAGGAAGTGAGATTACTGACCTCTAGAGGTCAGCAGTGTGAATAGCTTCGCTGATACTACCCTTGTGTGAATGGAATTTAGCCACTTGGACGGCATATGAGACAGTCAGAAAACCGAGACAATGTCTGTCTGTCTGCGTATGAGTATGAGGTAGGACCTGCATACCATGACAAGTACACAAGATGTATATTATGAAGGTACGCTTTCCTTGATATATGAACTGCTAACGAGATCTCAACAACAGATGTGATTCAGGGTGCACAGATCCTCGCCTCGACACAGGATGTGCACCATTCTCTCCAGTGGATGTACCACAAAACTTAGGACAGTGTGAAAAGTCCAAAGGTCTGTATATGGTCCGGTTCAGCAGTCGTATATCAGTGTAACGTGCGTCATCCCTTCTTAAACCGTTCCTTTCATACACCTTCAGTGAATGACTCCACACTTCCCACATCACACCGCTTTACCTGTAAAAAGTACTTGTTGCTGAAGTGTTGTTTCTATCGACTGTTCTTGTCCGGTTGCGTCCGTTTGTCGTGTTTGTAGATAATGTATAGTCACGTCAAGTGTCACCAACCCCACTGTCTTGCCTCGTCGAGACAACGCGTGATGAGGGTGAAATGGCCATAATGGCAGTATTTGTGACGATGGGCAAACAAAGGTGGTCACACAGCCAATCACGAGCACTTACATCGGAATGTAAGGAATACAGTGCTCAACGCGAACACGTGTCATGCAATGTGAGCGATTGTCCCTTTTTAACCTTACACTGGGGTCAGGGAGTGCACGGGACCATTATCTTACACTGTATGACATCATGCTCCACGACAGATGATGGATCAAAAAGACAAAACGCTGTAATTTACATTATCAGAGCATTAGATGTTCATTGAATGATGAATGGAGTGCTTGACACAAGTCACAATTGACGATACAGGTAGAATATCCAGGTGTCCGGTGGGTTTGCTCTTTTGCAGAAATTGTGGAAAAAAACAACCCTCATCACTTTGCAATCCAAAATAAAAGCATACTTATTTTGTCTATCATCTGTGTTGTGCTGAATCAAATGAATCCGCGGATTGTTCATACAGTCATCTCCCTCTAATTATTAATCCTCCCCCTATCCTTATACCTGTTGGAGGGTTTGGTCCTACATTTCATGGTCCTCATTTTTTTTAATGGTACCGCACAGTGTTTTTAGACCCCCTAGGACTACTAAACCACCATTGAGGTTTTTCTCCCTTTTCTCTGCCAATGTCCGAGTTGTATCTCAGATCTGGCTGGGGCTTGTGGAATGAAATTTTGCAAAAATAATGGGAATAAAAAGTATGCTGGGTTGACCTACTTTCCTTTGACCTTCACCTATTTTATAAGGTCACGACCTAATTCGAGCCATTTTAACATTTCTCACCATAACTTGACCAAGGTTTGTTCGATCGGAATGAAATTGCCCTCCCGAGATAGCCAAGAGTAAGGTTCACTTACCCTTAAATTTACATCATATCCCTCTGGGTTAAAGGTCAAGGTCAAATGGCTTTCTGATTAAAAAAAATAATGCGTTTTTAGTCATCACTCAATTTTGCCAATGCGGAATCTCAAAGACTGCTTGGCCTTCCAAAATGTTCTTGCATCATAATAGTGGAGCTGCACTGAAGTTGTGCACCTGATATTTGATTCGTGTCCTTGACCTACTTTTTTCAGATTGTGACCTAATTAACATGGAACACATTTTTAATCATAACTTGAATAATTGTCTACCGATTTTGATGATGTTGAGTTTTATTGACTGATTGTCCTTTTGGACACATTTTCTTAATTTACAGTCTAACCATAAATGTTGAAGGTCAAGGTCATATGGCGGTCCGAAAATAATATGGTCATTATTGGATCACGGGTGGCGGGGAGGCTTACCCTTGGCGATTGTTTTGTGATCGCAGATATCTAGTTATACAGTCGTGTTTATAAAAATGCACAATTCAAATGTCATGTGAAATTTCAATATGCCATTCAAGCAATTATGAACACGGTGATTGAAAAGAAATAAATGAGAAAAATTGCAACAAAAACAAAAACTCGTTTTGGCCCACTCGTTTTTGTCCTGAAAAAACACACTGTCCTAAAACTCGTTTTTGCAGGGTGGCCCACTTGATGATGAATGATGACACATTTCCAACTGCGAATGGAAAAGATAAAGACGTCATCATATCGTGGCGAAGATGCCCAAGGTTCAAATTCGGGGAAGCTTCATAATATGCCTCATATCTTCACCCTTATATTGATGCCGGTTTGGTTTGGCTTGGGTTTTAAGGGTATTACAAATAATAAACACTTGCCAGAACAAATAAAACTTTGAATTTACAAATCACATGGTATTGCTCACCGAACAAATAGGTCGTGAAGAGGAGGGAGTGAGACGGATGCACAGAGCCGAGGGTCGTTCAAAATAATTAGGAAGAAACAATATTTCCCAAATTATATATACTGCAATTATTTCGTTCTGAAAGCATTTTGAACGCCCTTCGCAGATAAGTTAAACGCACCGACCTCATCTTGTATTTCAATCAATCTTGTATGTTTCGAGGTTGGAAATTCAAAAAAAAAGATTCAGTGGGAGGGCCCCACAAGAGGGCCAAATCTGACCATCTGAACAAGGAAAGCACTTCAGGAAAGAAAAGGTCAGCCCTTTTGTTCGAGACGTGAATTTCAAATCAAGGTAAAGTAAATATACCCTTGGGGCATGAGTCACAACAACAGGGTAATAGATACAAGGACATGGTGAATACACTGCAGAGTGAGATTGTAAAAAGAACGGAAAATATTCGGTGAATCATTTTGAACTTAAAATTATTTCCCATGAAGAGGCAATTGCATGAAGGCTAGAAACGATCTGACTTGCTTGAAAGGGAAACAGACAAGAAGACATCGTGCAGAGCATGCAACTTGTAAAATCCATAAAACAAATTTGACCTTAAAAATAATTGTTGGTTGAATTAAATGACCAAATATGCAACTCCTCTTCAAATTTCAAGTGAATCGGATGAAAATTGACAATTTTAGAAATTCAGCCTATGTTGACCTCCAAAATAATTGGCTCGTTGAATTCAGTGATCTGAAATATAAATCCCCTCCAAATTTCAAGTGAATTGGATTAAAAATAACAATTTTTAAAATTCGACCTATGTTGACCTTTTGGCCTATGTGGACCAACAAAATAATTGGTGGTTGAATTTGTTGACCTAAAATATAAATCCTCTTCAAATTTCAAGTGAATCGGATGAAAATTGACAATTTTAGAAACCCGGCCTATGTTGACCTTTTGGCCGATGAGGACCAACAAAATAATTGGTTGGTTGAATTCATTGACCTGAAATATAAATCCTCTTCAAATTTCAAGTGAATCGGATTAAAAATAACAATTTTTTTTTAAATTCGGCCTATGTTGACCTTTTGGCTTATGTGGACCAACGAAATAATTTGTGGTTGAATTCATTGACCTAAAATAAAAATCCTCTTCAAATTTCAAATGAATCGGATGAAAATGACAATTTTAGAAATCTGGCCTATGTTGACCTTTTGGCCTATGTGGACCAACAAAATAATTGGTTGGTTGAATTAATTGACCTAAAATATAAATCCTCTTCAAATTTCAAATGAAAATTTTAGAAATCCGGCCTATGTTGACCTTTTGGCCTATGTGGACCAACAAAGTAATTGGCTGGTTGAATTAATTGACCTAAAATATAAATCCTCTTCAAATTTCAAGTGAATCGGATGAAAATGACAATTTTAGAAATCCGGCCAATGTTGACCTTTTGGCCTATGTGGACCAACAAAATAATTGGCTGGTTGAATTAATTGACCTAAAATATAAATCCTCTTCAAATTTCAAATGAAAATTTTAGAAATCCGGCCTATGTTGCCCTTTTGGCCTATGTGGACCAACAAAGTAATTGGCTGGTTGAATTAATTGACCTAAAATATAAATCCTCTTCAAATTTCAAGTGAATCGGATGAAAATGACAATTTTAGAAATCCGGCCAATGTTGACCTTTTGGCCTATGTGGACCAACAAAATAATTGGCTGGTTGAATTAATTGACCTAAAATATAAATCCTCTTCAAATTTCAAGTGAATCGGATTAAAAATAACAATTTCTAAAATTCGGCCTATGTTGACCTTTTGGCCTATGTTGGCCAACAAAATAATTAGTGGTTGAATTAATTGACCTAAAATATAAATCCTCTTCAAATTTCAAGTGAATCGGATGAAAATTGACAATATTAGAAATTCGGTGTATGTTGACCTTTTGGCCTATGTGGACCAACAAAATAATTGGTGGTTGAATTCATTGACCTAAAATATGAATCTTCTTCAAAGTGAATCAGATGAAAATTGACGATTTTAAAAATTCAGTGTATGTTGGCCGATGTGGACCAACAAAATAATTGGCTGGTTAAATTCATTGACCTAAAATATGAATCTTCTTCAAAGTGAATCAGATGAAAATTGACAATTTTAAAAATTCAGTGTATGTTGACCTTTTGGCCGATGTGGACCAACAAAGTAATTGGCTGGTTGAATTCATTGACCGAAAATATAAATCCTCTTCAAATATCAAGTGAATCGGATGAAAATTGAAAATTTTTGAAATTCGGCCTGTGTTGATATTTTGGCCGATGTGGACCAATAAAATAATTGGTTGGTTGAATTCATTGACCTAAAATATAAATTTTCTTCAAATTTCAAGTGAATTGGATTAAAAATAATTTTTTTTTTAAAATTCGGCCTATGTTGACCTTTTGGCCGATGTGGACCAACAAAATAATTGCTGGTTGAATTCATTGACCGAAAATATAAATCCTCTTCAAATTTCCAGTGAATCGGATTAAAAATAACAATTTTTAAAATTCAGCCTATGTTGACCTTTTGGCCCATGTGGACCAACAAAATAATTGGTGCTTGAATTCATTGACTTAAAATATAAATCCGCTTCAAATATCAAGTGAATCGGATGAAAATTGACAATTTTTGAAATTCGGCCTATGTTGACATTTTGGCCTGTGTGGACCAACAAAATAATTGGCTGGTTGAATTTAGTGTCCTGATTTGCAACTCCTCTTCAACTTTCAAGTCAATGGGATGAAAATTGAGGATTTTAGAAATGCGGCTCATGTTGACCTTTTGGCCTATGTGGACCAACAAAATAATTGGCTGGTTGAATTCAGTGACCTAAAATATAAATCTTATTCAAATTTCAAGTGAATCGGATGAAAATTGACAATTTTAGAAATTCGGTGTATGTTGACCTTTTGTCCGATGTGGACCAACAAAATAATTGGCTGGTTGAATTCATTGACCTAAAATATAAATCTTCTTCAAATTTCAAGTGAATTGGATTAAAAATAACAATTTTTAAAATTTTGCCTATGTTGACCTTTTGGCCTATGTGGACCAACAAAATAATTGGTGGTTGAATTCATTGACCTAAAATATAAATCCTCTTCAAACTTCAAGTGAATCGGATTAAAAATAACAATTTTAAAAATTTGGCCTATCTTGACCTTTTGGCCTATGTTGACCTTTTGGCCTATGTGGACCAACAAAATAATTGGTGGTTGAATTAATTGACCTAAAATATAAATCCTCTTCAAATATCAAGTGAATCGGATGAAAATTGACAATTTTAGAAATTCGGTCTATGTTGACCTTTTGGCCTTTCTGGACCAATAAAATAATTTGCTGGTTGAATTCAGTGTCCTGATGTGCAACTCCTCTTCAACTTTCAAGTCAATGGGATGAAAATTGAGGATTTTAGAAATGCAGCCCATGTTGACCTTTTGGCCTCTGTGGACCAACAAAATAATTGGCTGGTTGAATTCATTGTCCTGATGTGCAACTCCTCTTCAACTTTCAAGTCAATGGGATGAAAATTGAGGATTTTAGAAATGCGGCCCATGTTGACCTTTTGGCCTATGTGGACCAACAAAATAATTTGCTGGTTGAATTCATTGTCCTGATGTGCAACTCCTCTTCAACTTTCAAGTCAATGGGATGAAAATTGAGGATTTTAGAAATGCAGCCCATGTTGACCTTTTGGCCTATGTGGACCAACAAAATAATTGGCTGGTTGAATTCATTGTCCTGATGTGCAACTCCTCTTCAACTTTCAAGTCAATGGGATGAAAATTGAGGATTTTAGAAATGCGGCCCATGTTGACCTTTTGGCCTATGTGGACCAACAAAATAATTGGCTGGTTGAATTCATTGTCCTGATGTGCAACTCCTCTTCAACTTTCAAGTCAATGGGATGAAAATTGAGGATTTTAGAAATGCGACCTATGTTGACCTTTTGGCCTATGTGGCAAACAAAATAATTGGTGGTTGAATTCAGTGAGCTGAAATATAAATCTTCAAATTTCAAGTCAAATTGAGGATTTTAGAAAACGATGAAAAATGAGGATTTTAGAAATACTATCTGAGTTGTTGACTTTGGGCCTATGTTGACCTTTTGACCTAACTCTACCATGTGGTGAGGTTTCGTAAAGATCGGTTTAAAATTGTGACCTGTAGGCGATAGACAGATAGACAAACAGACAGAATAACAAAATCGACTGACCGATAAACTTGAAAAATCTTTGATTTTGCAAGTAACAAACAAGAAGGTGTAAGGCCTGACAGGTATGATGAAAATCATGCAAATGACGTCACCATCACCTTGACCTGTGACATATATAGAGTGAAAAAACATTGACAGACTCACTTTCGTCCTTCTGAATCCTCTGATAAAGTTTGCCGATAACAGCTGAAAGCGTTTGCGAGTTATTGCAATCACAGACGAACATACAAATGAGACAGACCGTCATATGATGAAAATTTTCAATTTCCCCTTGATTGGTGGACGAATCTTCAATGGACATTTGACTCCAGGTGAGCCGGGGTTATGCATTGCGTCTCATGATGAAAGCACAACTCATAACGATTTCACTCAATACAGTTTAAATTTTGAAGCTTCAACATAACCGCCATCTTTCGTCATCCACCGGTGAAAACATTGTCCAGTTGCTGCTTAGTAATTTCATGAATTGTATTTGTGATCATAGCCCGAAGGTCATCCAATGAATATGGTTTTAGTGAGTAAACAACAGTTGTAAATAGCCCCAAGCAATCAACGCAGTCCAATGGCGGACAGGTCAGGTGAACAAGGCGGCCAAACAATGGGTCCAGTCCACATCGACCCGATCTATTTGTCTGGGAAGACATCATTCAAGTACCATCACACATTGAAAGCTTCGTGGCAGGGAGTCGAGTGTTGCTGGCACAAGGTGATATGTGAAAGATTTAATCTTAGTTGTTGATCGTGGAAAAAAAACAGAAATTCTACTTTTCAAAGTGACGTTCACCATTGACTGATGATGCTTCTTCCAAAAAAGGAAAGGACCAATGAAGTGGGTGACTCCTTGCAGAGAGAACACCAGGCGTTGATTCTTGGTGAGTCTCTTTACTGTTTCTGAACTTCCTGGGGTTTTTCTAACCCCCAAATGTGGTAATTGTGGTGGTTGGCTTTCGCATTCAGGTAGAGGTTGCCTCATCGGAAAATGTCAACTCATAAAGAAACCCAGAGGAATTGTGGATTTAACATCAGCAATAACAACAATAACAAGTAGATCAACAAAACGTGATGAATTATGCTTTCATATGCCATTTGCACTTTGTTTCCAACATGTGCACATCAAAAGAACCAAAAACTTCAAAGTTACACAAGGACTTTATGGACATACAGAGAGTACAGGGTGGCCTAAAAGTCCCTCTACCCCTCCCCAGTGAAGCATTTATTCTTAGACTTCTTTAATATACAGGTATCCGGCCATCCATCCATCCATCCATCCGTCTGTCTGTCTGTCTGTCTCTAAATGGTAGCGAGATATTTTTTTCCTCTGTTTGCCTGCATGGCAGTCAAACAAAATTGGAAATCATTCCAAACAGGAAACTTACTGTTTAAGGACGTCATAAAGGACACAAACAACAGGTACAAATAACTAATGTGACGTGTTCGTTAAGGGTGGTGGAATACATACTGGGGGAAATGAAGAAGAATGAACAATATAACCTGTGTAGTGAAAGTTTAACAAATAAATGATTTAGCGGCGAGAGGTAAAGCGATTTTCAAGTTACCCTGTATGTTGGAATCAAGGGCTGGCAGGGATAGCCTGGATACTGGAGTATTCCCATCTGGACCAAGCCACACACTATTATCCCAGTGTTCCACATTCACAGGGTGAGACATAAACATAAATGTGCACACCATCAATTAGGAAGAGGTTAAAGGTAGATGATCCATCTGATAGCACATGTCATCGGTGGACATTAGGTGCGCCTTGGTGTCTTCCCTGAAGAATCGGTGAGTTATTGCCGGCATTGTGAAGAAATTACAAATTAATTCCAAAAGTAACTTTGGTTAAACGGCAGACCTGGCCAGTCGGTTTGTGCAAGACTTGGGCCAAAAACTTTCCCCAGTTATCCCCAAACACAATGATGGGTGAAATTGGGGTCGTTAAAATAATTTTAATGGGTTTTTAAAAAGATACAAGGGAAACAAGACCGATGGAGCACCCTGAAGTTTAGGAATTACGGTGGAAGGTGAGGAGAAGTTTCCCTGCTGGGAGGGGTGGGGGGGGGGGGGGAAATGAACCTGAGTTCAGCCAGCGGGCAAGGCTTGGGCACAGTGAGTACCAAGCGGGCCATGCTTGGACACAGTGAGTACCAAGCGGGCCATGCTTGGACACAGTGAGTATCAAGCGGGCCATGCTTGGACACAGTGAGTACCAAGCGGGCGATGCTTGGACACAGTGAGTACCAAGCGGGCGATGCTTGGACGCAGTGAGTACCAAGCGGGCCATGCTTGGACACAGTGAGTACCAAGCGGGCGATGCTTGGACACAGTGAGTACCAAGCGGGCGATGCTTGGACACAGTGAGTACCAAGCGGGCCATGCTTGGACATAGTGAGTACCAAGCGGGCCATGCTTGGACACAGTGAGTACCAAGCGGGCCATGCTTGGACACAGTGGGTACCAAGCGGGCCATGCTTGGACACAGTGAGTACCAAGCGGGCGATGCTTGGACGCAGTGAGTGCCAAGCGGGCGATGCTTGGACGCAGTGAGTGCCAAGCGGGCGATGCTTGGACGCAGTGAGTGCCAAGCGGGCGATGCTTGGACGCAGTGAGTGCCAAGCGGGCGATGCTTGGACGCAGTGAGTGCCAAGCGGGCGATGCTTGGACGCAGTGAGTGCCAAGCGGGCGATGCTTGGACGCAGTGAGTGCCAAGCGGGCGATGCTTGGACGCAGTGAGTGCCAAGCGGGCGATGCTTGGACGCAGTGAGTGCCAAGCGGGCGATGCTTGGACGCAGTGAGTGCCAAGCGGGCAATGCTTGGACGCAGTGAGTACCAAGCGGGCGATGCTTGGACGCAGTGAGTGCCAAGCGGGCGATGCTTGGACGCAGTGAGTGCCAAGCGGGCGATGCTTGGACGCAGTGAGTGCCAAGCGGGCGATGCTTGGACGCAGTGAGTGCACTGTATTTAGCTCGACAATGTGGATATTTTTTTTGTCTGCATCACCTGTCAATGGCCACAAAATGAATTGTTAACCGTTTATGTAATGGCCATAAACACAAATATCTGTTTAATCGAGGGTCAGCCGATAAATGACTTTTTAAATATTTGCTCATTTAGTTTTTACTTTTTCAAAGTGTTTCATGGTGGACGTACAAGCAAATAGACATCCTGCACATGTGGACTTGTCATAACTCCAACTCAAGGCTGACACAGTGTACATATCCCAAATACGTACAAATGACATCCAACCACATGCGGAGGAGGGAGACAGCACATGACAATGCACAGATGGACAAATATCCAACTATCAGGGGCATTTTATACACGGAGAATGGAGAAGACAAAGAAACTTTTTCCTTTTCTTCTTATTCTGTAACGGCCACAATTATTCCCACGTTCTGGTGGGTTGATCGGGGGAAGCTTGGCCCAACTTTCCATGAACCAGCTGGCCCAGCCTGACGTTTGTTTGGGTTAAAGCAGGAATTTGGAATCTGTTCAGGGTGCCGGTGATGGCTTGCCGAATCTTCACAAAGGGCACCGTGGGATCTTTAACGTCCAGTAACTAATGGCAGCAGTTGTGGAACCATTTTGTCGTCCATCCAAGCTACGACACACCCATTCTTGTTGAAACACAAGGATGACAGCTTATAACTGGGTCGGGATTCGAACTGAGGCTTGATAGCTTCCAGGCGATTGTGTGTACTCTAGGCCATCCTACCAGCCCATGAGAGGAGACAAAGCATAATAAAAGAAACAGTGTCCAGAGGAATTTTGAGTTGGGGTAATGTGACAAAAAAGGAGGGGCGGTGTGGAGGGGACAATAAGCACTTGCTTGGCTGTACATACATGAACTCATGTGAGCACAGCACAGATACTTATCAAATTTAACTTTTAAACCCATTGGTAATTACAGTAGACGAGGTGTACGTCGTCACCATCGGGACCGAGAAAAAAGTGAGGACTTAGAAATGTGACGACTTACGCGTATGCGAACATTCATGATGACTGTGGGGTGAAGGATGAAGTCGCGCGTGGCCTGGACACGTATGTGTGAGAGCCGGCTATTTTACCAAAAGGAAAACACAATCCTCGGGGCATAGGTGGGGGTTCATTGGTGAGTTGGAAAGTGATCAAGCAAAGATGGAATTCATGAATCACTCTATCAAAAGTAAATATCATGAACAACTGTAAGACAACAACTTCGCCTGCTTATCACCATGATGGGATTGACCAACGAACCCCAGAGACTTTTCTGGCAGCATCTGCCAGATAAGCCCATTCTCATCGGCATTGTACACGTCCCGAGGCTGATACCTTTCCAAGATGTCTTTCAATTTGCCATCCTTCCAGTCGTGCACCACTGCCGAATCCACGCTGCCTGATTCGCCGCACTTCTTGACCTTGCCGATTCCCCACCTCACTTTGAATCAGTCTATCCAGTGCATCGGAAAGGTCTCGGCATCATCATGCCCGAGGTCCGCAGCGAATTTACGTGCCTTCAGCAGCAACATTTCACCGTCCAACCGAATATTTGGCTGAGCCGACATTTGCCGAAACCAGATGATGAGCGCGTCATCGACATCTTCAAAGGACACACATTTCACGCGTTTCACACTGACTACCAGCCTCATGATCTTCTCCACTTGTCCAAATATCTTGCCCTTATTCTTCAAGATATTGTTCAATGTCTGCCGTTTGAAGTCGAACTTCTCAGCTATGGCTGTTTTCTTCATCAGTGGGGTTGCCTCGCAAAACTGGATAATGTCGTATTTTTCTTGGTAGGTTTTAGTTGTAAGCTTACGCTTAGTCGCCATTGTCCTGCCTGAAGTGCGATCAACGTGTGTACGCAGTTATAAATAGCCTATCACTGGCGGTGTAAACCAATGAGCGAGCATCACAATTCCATAAAATCGGGATTCTCACGAGGCAGCAGTTCCGTGTGACGAGTTAGGAGTGGTAATTTACTTGAGATTCCATTACGCGGGAACGGACAACATCTGACGACTTAGACGAAGTGACGACTTAGAGATGACGACTTACAGAGGGATGACCCTTTATTCAAAGGGATTTAACATGAGATAATTTCGGGACTTTTTGACGCTGCCGACTTAGGCGAAGTGACGAGTTACACGCTGCCGACTTACGCCTAGTCTACTGTATTTATCTCAACCGTCTCTCCATGCTCACTATGTTCTGTGAAACCAAAAAAACCCATCAGTCCTACTTAGACATTCAATGCCCCATCATGTCTCTCACCCATGAAGGGCACAACAGTAATGACTCCAAGTAAATAACAACAACCCTATTTCAGTCTTTTGTCTGCCTTATAGTTTTGTTGTTTTCTTGACAATTGATGAGGTCATATGTAAAAGGACATTTGGAGACTTGAGTGCACTTTTACTTGAATGAATACAGCATTAACTAGAATTACACTTGGTAAAGCATGTACCTCCACCAGGTTGAACAGTTTACCTTTTGTATCCCACTGATTGGCCCGATCTGCATTCAGACCGTAACCAAAATTAAATCGGCTTGTTCTTGTCACCTACCCAACTCATCCACCGAGTTTTATCATAACTCATTTTTTTGACATGTTGACACAACTTTTTGACATGTTGTGTTATACATAGTTTTTGGTCCCATCTCTCAATGGTGAAGAATCACTGAAAAAAGAAAATAATTCTCGTGTCTGGATCTGCATTCGGATCTTCACCAAAACCGAATTGATTCGTCCTTGTCACGCAACCAATGTGCCCACCAAGTTTCGTCCGAATCCGTCCTTAACGTCTTGAGATATTCTATTCACAGACAGACAGACAGACAGACTCCACAGGGTGTTTCAAAACGACCCGGACAACTTGGGTTGTTAATATATTTAGAACCATAAGTGATACAATGACACCCTTTGGTTTATATGATACAGAAACTCATCAGGTTTTGTGCACACCATCATACACTTCAATGTGAGCTCTGTTTGTCGTGTTCAGGACATCAAGGCGGTACACGAGTTCTTGCCATGTTCGACACAGCATGTTCGTGTCCACCAGTGTGCATGCAGCTGTGATTGGAGAACGAATATCGTGCAGGTTTGCCACCAAAGATGTTGGTGTTGCAGCCAACATCTTTGACAAACTTTCACAAAAAAAGTCAAGGGGGGTTATGTCTGGTGATCGTGGTGGCCAGGTGGTTGGTCTGTTTCAGCCAATCCAGCGACCTGGAAATTTTTTATTCAGGACAGCTCGGACGACTATGGCCCAATGAGGGAGAGTGCTGTCCTTTTGAAAAATGGTATCGGGTTGCAGGTCTTCAATCTGTGGGAGGGTGAATCCTTCCAACGTGTTAATGTAAATTGTTGAGGTTACTGTATTCTCCGCAAAGAAAAACGGACCCACCAAGTGGTCATGGAGAAGACCACATGACACATTGACCTTTGGATTGTGCGTATGTGTTCAATGACCACGTGGGGGCTTTCAGAGCCCCAGATCCTCACATTGTGCCGGTAAACCTTCCACGATACAGGAAAACAAGCTTCATCTGTGAACATGACCTTTTTCAGATAATCTTCGTCATCCTCTGTGCGACTGAGCATTTCCAAGGCAAATGTCTTGCGTTTGGATCTGTCATTTGGTTTGAGTTTCTCCAGAATCTGCACCTCATCAGCATAAAGCTTCAGTCTTTAATACAAAATCCTGTATACAGTGGTGGTTGGTAGTCCCAGTTCTCTGGATGCACGTCGGATTGATTTTCTGGGACTTTGTTGAAATGATTCACACAATCGTTCAACGTCTGCTGTACTTGTGCCTGGTCCACCGGTACTTTTCTGTTTCTGACAACTTCCAGTCTCCTTCAACCTCTTGGACCACTCTCTGATACTAGTCCGTGGTGGTGAATTCCTCACATACCTTGTACAGAAATTAGAATGAACTTGCGTGTCGGATCTCGTTGAGATGAACCATTCGACACACTGAGTTTTCTCCTGTGGAGTCGCCATATTTTTTTTACATTAAACCACTACACCTAAAGATAAAGAAAACCTTTTGAGTTTCTGTGTCATATAAAACAAAGGCACGTGAAAGACTCTGAGAGCATGAGGCAAAATATTCTGTGATCTGATGAGATGAAAATTGAACTATTTGGCCTGATTGCAAAGCGCTACGTCTGGCAGAAACCGAGCACAGCTCATCACCCATCTAACACCATCCCTACCGTGAAGCACGGTGGTGGCAGCATCATGCTATGGGGATGCTTTTCAGCGGCAGGGACTGGGAGACTTGTAAAGATAGAGGGAACAATAAATGGAACCAAATACAGGCAAATCCTTGAGGAGAACCTGCTTCAGAGTGCATAAGACCTGAAACTGCAGCAAAGATTTAGATTCCAACAGGACAATGACCTCAATCATACAGCCATAGCAACACTGGAATGGCTTCAGAACAAGAATGTAAAAGTCGTTGAGTGGCCCAGCCCAAGCCCAGACTTGAATCCCATTGCTAATTATCTGTGGAAAGACTTGAAGATTGCGGTTCACTGACACTCCTCATCCAACTTGACAGAGCTTGAGTAAATGTGCAAGAAAGAATGGGAGAACATCCCCAAATCCAGATGTGCAAAGCTCATACAAACATACCCAAGAAGACTCAAAACTGTATTCTCTGCCAAAGGCGCTTCCACAAAGTATTGACTCAGGGGGCTGAATACCAATGCAAACTTGATATTTCTGTGTTTCATTTTCAATTGATTTGTAAACATTTCTAAAAACATGTCTTCACTTTGTCATTATGGGGTATTTTATGTCGATCATTTGCAAAAATTTTTTTTTTAATATTATGTATTTTAAATTCAGACTGTAACACAACAAAATGTGACAAAAGTCGAGGGGTGTGAATATGTTCTGAAGGCATTGCGTGTATGTTTGTATATATATATATATATATATATATATATATATATATGTATATATATATATATATATATATATATATATATATATATATATATATACATATATATACATATATATATATATATATATATATATATATATATACATACGTCAGGGTCTCATTGGTTAAAGGGCTGACATGACTCGGCAATCAGAATCGAGGACAATGACAGAAAGGAGCATGTGAGGATAGGGACCGTGGGAAGATAAACATGAAAGGTAAAAATAACAACTCACGTTCCCCATCGAGAATCATTTGGTGGACATTGATTGAAAACAGGGTAACTAAGTAATAAATAATTTGGTAACTTTGGCATCAATCAATTTCTAAAGAAACCCACATAGAACAGGCCTGAAAACGGAAAATATCCTGAGCGAACAACTTTGGGAGAATAAATTCTGACAATGCCTTGGGCGCCTTAGATTCAAGGTGGCACATTATTTGGGGTTTTATTTGCAAACCCGACACGTACGTTGCCAATTGCACTCCACACCAATGTAATAGCCATGACAAGGTTGGAAAATCGTTCATAATCGGACGTTTGGTGGAGCAATGTGGATTCCCACTCAGCAAGCCAACCTTCAAAAGCCAGATACCTTGGGTGGGCTCTTTTATGACGACCCTAAAAACGACTCATTACGTGATAACGACGAAAATCAACACTCAGGCACACAGCTTGGCAAGTGATGAACGAGGTCCACCAACTGGCCATTCTTCGAGAAACTATCGCGAAGGAACAGCGCTTCCAACACCTTCACGTGAGAAGGCGCTTGCAGTGGATTCACAGTACTACATGTGATATATACGAGTAAAACATTATATAGGAATCCCTTGCCTCCACCAAATACCATGGAAGTGACCATATACTGCACGTGACATCATCAGTTCATCCACTGCCAACAGAGAGAGCTGGAAATGAATTTCATCCCAATAAACTTAAACCGAATATTGAAGAATTTATGAGATTGAATGTTGGTGCCAATTATTGCTTCCTTATGTATTTCATATTTTGGGTGTAGATCGGGCTTTGGCTTTCAAAGGGTCGCGTTTATTATTATCAGGGTTTTTTTGTATATGTAGTGAAGGCTTGTGGAAGAGTTAGAGCACAGAATGGATCAGGAAGTACAATAACAAAAGCAACAGTGGAAAGAGAATGGGGAAATGCCAACAGCAGGGCCGAGGGGAAAAAAATAAACGGAGACACACAAACAAGGGATGTGGGGATAGGGTTGAGGGGTAGTAGTCCAGTCAATGTAGAAAATTTGAGGGGGTAACCCACCACTAATTGCAAAAGAATTGTTTCCACTGCAGTGCATTTCAGTAAGACCCCCTAATCACCATACTAAAAGTCCTAAAAAATCAGAGCATGGGAAAGTGGTCAAATTTGCATAATATGCAAATTAGCTTCCACCATAAGAGAAAATTCATATTTTCACTATAACTTTGCATCTAAGTACCCAATTGAAGCAAATCAAGTGTCCAAACCCATGTTTTGAAGGTCAGTGAACATGATAGGCACATTTGCAAATTAACATTTTTGAATATAATTTACATATTATGCAAATTAGCTTTTGTCATAAGAGAAAATTCATATTTTCACAATAACTTTGCATCTAAGTACTGTATCCAATTGAACCATAAACCTAACCCTAACTTGTATTGTTTCTGCTCTGTTATTTCATGAATCACAGATAGCTATGGCTGAGTGTGTTTTCTGCGAGAAGAGTTTAGAAGATGGTCAGGATACTGCAATCCTACGAGAAAAGGGGAGCGAGAATATCAACAGGGCCAGTGAGCAGCAAGGAAGTAGTATAAGAACTCATAAAGGTCAGCGAGTACACACAGAATGCCGACGGGTTTTCACTCATCCACAGACGATTGCAAAGGCACAGGAAAAAGTAACTGAACAAGATCAGCCCTCACCGTGTATCCTTCGTTCAGAAACACCAACGTTCAGTTTGGACAAGCACTGTTTGTTTTGCGGTGAACCAACTACTTACAATGAGAAAAAGTGTGATGGCATGGATGTCTATCCTGTAAGAATCACATCATTCCAAAATATTGTCTTACATTCATGTGCACAAAGGAGAGATGAATGGTCTACGTTGGTTTCATGCAGAATTGCATATGCTCATGACCTAATCGCAGCCGATGCAGTTTACCATCAAAGCTGTAATGTCAACTTCAGGACTGAGAAGCAGGTTCCACAGCAACATTCCTCTGGACTAGGTAGTGTTGCAAAGAAACAAAGGCTTGGCAGACCCAAAGAAGCAGAAAGATATGAAGCATTCCTGTTGGTTGCGAAGTACCTGGAGGAAAATTATGATGAACAGATTACAATAACAGACTTCATTGAGAAAATGGAGACAGGTCTTTTGGGTTCAGAGGTTGTAGCTTATGGCTTTACACATATGAAGAGTAAACTCATGGAACATTTTGGTGACAATATCATAATAACGGAGCTGAATGGGAAGCTAAATGTTGTAACTTTTAGACGAACAGCAGCAAATATTCTCCATGACTTTTACAAGGAACAGAAGAAAGAGGACCCCAATGTTGAGAAAATACGAATGATAAACACAGTTGCCAAGTTTATCAAAAGTGACATAAAGGCAGTTGACTCTTCTAATGATGTATATCCAACCAGAGAACAGATGTCATCAACAGAAGCAGCTGTGCAGTTCATTCCACAGTCACTACTGATGTTGTTGCAAGGTTTGTTCGTTGGCAAAAACACTGATCTGAAGGAAGCATCAATTGGACAAGCTATAATGCAAGCAACAAGGCCAAGAGTCATTCTCGCCCCATTGCAACTTGGACTAGCAACTGAAATGCATCATCAGTTTTCATCTTAGATACTCTTCATAAACACGGCTTCAGTTGTTCCTATTCTGAAGTGCGGAAGTTCGAGAAAAGTGCCGCTCTTACATAAGGGGCAGAGTTGTCCGAGCTTGGATCTGGAGAGTTGATTCAGCATGTTGGTGACAATGTTGATCACAATATAAGAACTCTTGATGGCTTTGGAACATTCCATGGAATGGGGATTATTTCCACTTTCACACCAGGAAAGCTGCTTAGTAAACCTGTACCAAAGTATCAGTGACAACGGATGACATCATAAAAGTGGGAAGGATCAACATCAAAACTTTCACATCTCAGCACCCAGGACATACAAAGAACTAGAGGCAATGGAAGTGCACGATCCAACGTATCACATCGATCTTCTGTGGGAAGTGGCATTTATCCTTCGTCCTAAGAGGCCAGCATGGTCAGGTATGATGCAGGCTATTCATCGGGGTGACTATCCTGGCAAGTCATCTGTGCAGTTCCTGCCCATGATAGATATGGACTCAACTGACATGTCTTGTATCTTCTCCACACTTACTTATGTGTGTGAACAAGCCAATGCCTACAATGTCACCCCAGTGATTACATTTGATTAGCCACTTTGGTGGAAAGCCTTAATGATAATAGAATCAAAGCCAACTGACAGTTACCTGAAATCTGTTGTCTTGAGACTTGGAGGTTTACACATGAGTTTGAGTTTTTTGGAAAACTTGGATGAGTTTTCTGGGCTCTATTGGCTAATTCATCTCGGGTGGAGATAGATGACAGCAGTGATACTGATTGATGTGTTACCTGAAAATTCATTAAGAACACTAACCACATTACCGATTAGCAGTGAAAACCTGTGTTAAATGTATCTTATCATCTTGATTGGATGTCACCACTTTAAGTATTTCAGGTATTGCTTGTTGCTGCTTTAGTTAAATTTTCATACTTGCTTTATATGACTTTATTGTTTGTATCAGGCACGTGGATGCAAAGTTATCTGACATTTTTGATTTTCTCTAATTGCGAAAAGCAAATATGCATATTTTATGCAAGTTATATTCAAAATATGGGTTTGGATACTTGTTCCTTATATGAAAAATAATAGTGAAAATTAGAAATTTATCTTATTCCTGAAACTAATTGGCATAATATGAAAATTATATTCAAAATATTAATTTGCAAATGTACCTATCATGTTCATTGACCTTGAAAACATGGGTTTGGACACTTGATTTGCTTCAATTGGGTACTTAGATGCAAAGTCATAGCGAAAATATGAATTTTCTCTAATGACGGAAGCTAATTTTCTTATTATGCAAATTACATTACTTTCTCATACTAGGATTTTTTAGGACTTTTAGTATGGTGATTAGGGGGTCTTACTGAAATGCACTGCAGTGGAAATGATTCTTTTGCATTTCGTGGTGGGTGAAGATACTAATTTGACTGGACTTTCGGGGGGAATTCAGGGGGTGGATAATGTGGGTTCATTCAGCAGTATAATGAAATTTAGAAATGAGTAAGGGTGAAGGAAACACAATTGCATGGCAAGAGAAGCAGAGAGGGAGCATTAATTATTCGAAGCAGGGCCAGATTTACCCAAGGCCAACCAGGGTATGTGCCCGGGGTCTTGACCACCCAACACGTTGCCTAGGGGCCTCCAACACCCAAGGGCTCATCCAGGATTAAGCCAAGCCATGTTGGCCCAAGCTATCTGCAGAAGCGTTATCCAGCATTCAGCATGGTTATGTCTTCTATTTCAGGTTTCCCTTCAGTGTAAAACAAGGATTATTTATTAAATATATATATATATACATATATATATATACATATATATATATATATATATATATATATATATATACATATATATATATATATATATATATATATATATATATATATATATATATATATATATATATATATATATATATATATATATATATCGAAAGGTTGCAGCTGATAGCGGTCACGGGCCTTGAGAAGGCCATAGCATGTACGGGCTGAAGGCCTCGAACAACTTCTTTCCCTAAAGCGATTGTGTTGTTGTTGTTGTGAAGGTAATGTTGAGGTAACATTTATTTTTCCGGATGAGATACTTCATCAATCCGGTCCATTTCGAGCACATCAGTTCGTTTGCAATGGAGTACGCCACAGCCCTCAATAACATTTATTTCATCGGTAAAAAGCACAATAATTTATTTGCGCTGTTGTGCAAGTGTCCCTGGCAGTATGCTTTCTTCTCCAAAGAAATTCAGACACGGTGAGAAAAATAAGGACATTAATAAAATTCATCATGGTCGATTTTGAGGAATACACAGAAGGGGCAGGAATCTGACAGAAGGTAGCATAGGATGGTCACCAAAATCTCCCTCATGTGGTTCATCTACTTTATTACAATCACCTGAATGGATGAAGTGTTTCACAACTCTCAAATGGTACGTGTGGACCAATCACTGCATGTTCATATAAAGAAAGTAGCAGAGATGACTCGTTTCTTGATTCTACATTGTCACTGAGCAACACACACAAGTTCTGAGAGAACCATTCGCCCCCTCATCAACAATAGGTGGGATGGAGATATCAGAAAATGCACCTTGAAAGAGTCCCCACAGCATGTTGCTGTACAAGCTGGGAATGAGTGTTTTTTTGGAATTTTTGAATAGGCTGAATCTGAATCTTCCTGCTTATCCCCAAAGTATCTTTTCACGTTAGTGTTGAAAAATCACGAATTAAAATACGTTATATTCCTCGAAAGCAAGGTCGCTTCACACCAGTTTATCAGTTATTTGCAGAGGTACCTGGTGCTGCCTGCGGTGCTCTTCTATTCCTGGTGGCATTTTGAAGAAATCAAATTGTTTTTATTTTTATTTTGTGGGGCCTACAACACTTCCCTACACAGACTAAATTAAGGAATGGGAGTTGTGGATCATTTAATATTACCTTCCGCATAGCTACCAAGGCTTTGGCACAAGAGAGCACTTTTTTATTCATTTTTATTTAGTCATTCATTCGTTGTCTTTCAATCATACGTAAAAAAAACAATAAAATCCGAAAACACTCTCTGACACTGATAAACCTCTGAAAGTGACGAAGATCTGTTTGGCCATCTCTGAGAAAAATAGTGACACACAGACAGACAAACATCCCTCTTATAGTATAGATCACCCACTACTGCCTGTATAAAAACTCATTAAATGCTATTGAAATGTGAGAAATAGTATTTTGTGTGTTTTTGGATTAGCCAATAATAATAATGATAATAATAAGTACAATTTTTT
Source organism: Eptatretus burgeri (assembly GCF_056783735.1). Taxonomy (NCBI): domain Eukaryota; kingdom Metazoa; phylum Chordata; class Myxini; order Myxiniformes; family Myxinidae; genus Eptatretus; species Eptatretus burgeri. The sequence continues at coordinate 73,157,653 of NC_140966.1, forward strand.
GATATTGATGTGCCATGCTGTTTTACAGATTGCTGATGCTGCTGAAGCAGTTTCTTGTTGAGGGTTATACTGGGTGGTTTGCCTTTGCCTTCCCAGCATTGTTTGTCAGTACTCTTTCCTTTTATATACTGAGAATCCTTTTAAATGCTGAGAATAAAGCAAGGAAGCAGCATGTCCCATTTTTAAAGTCTTTGGTATGACCCAGCCAGGGTCAAAAGTTTGAACCACTGACCTTCCAGACTCAGAGCCAACACTCTAACGATTACACCAGAGTCTGGTCAATAACTACAATAGAAAACCATATTGTGTAACCAAAATTTATCAACTTTGTATTTCATTGCGAGCCGGTTTGGCAAGTGTTTTCAGATACGTTTTCAATGTATATACTTTTAATATTGTATAGATTTTATATTGTATTATTAGCCGCCGTTGGACTTGGTTCCAAAACGGGGGATTATGGATTTGTTCCCGATTTTTGTGTCCGAGCGTGCATGCGTCCGCAGCCATATCTCAGGCATGTATCAACCGATTTTATTCGCACTTGGGACAAAGACAACACATGATAGAAAACATACACGTCATTATCTTAATTACAACTAACATGGCAACCCCTTTATAAAGAGTGTGGTAGAAGTGATAGCCCATTAATTGTATGAGAAATAAGGCATGTACCTTTACTGCAGTATGTTTTTGCATATTTCAGATTGTTTCAGTTTCATTCCGTTTGTCAATTTTGACACGGCAAGAGGGAGCCTACCATGCCATAAGAGATCCTAGATATCTGCCGATGCACAGACGATGTTTGGAATTGAGGAAGATCACCTTGTTCACAATGAGATGACCTTGGGTAGACAAGCAGATGGCAACAAGATTAAAAAAAACAATCTCTTGTTATCTTGTCTGTCTTCCAGAGATTTAATATCTTCTCAACTTCACACCTACATGATGTGCTGAAAAACAGCCACCAAAGACCTGGCTATGGACTAAATCTCAGAATCTCTCTTGAATTCAGCAGATGTGGATCAGGAGCAGTTGGATAACTTCATCAAAGGAAGGCTGATTAGGGGGGAGGAGAAGGAGAGGATGCTACTCAGAAATCCTTCCCCGATCCTATCAAAAACAAAGGGAAAGCAAGTGCAAAGATCAACTAACTGTGATGAAGATTGACCATAACATCTTACAGCACCTTATCTTTTATACCAGTGATCTTCACGATTGGTTTAGAGGAGGTCAATTTTGCCGATAAGACATCAGTGTGAGAGCCGCCACACCGCCTGCAGGACTCCATAATGACTGCCATTAGGCCCTCCCTCCACATACTCTTCTTTGTTGTGGTTAACTGGGCTGCAAGTGTAATTGTTAGTACACTGCAACCATATCATGATTTAGTTATATTACTTTTATGCTTTGCATTAGAACACTCATTTGAAACCATTGTGTCAATTTGAGAGCATTTATGGCAGATTATGATGGGACGTTTTCGCATTTGTGTATTATCAGCCACACTTTAGGCCACCAGGGGCTGCCAGTGGCTCACTGGCCATGCAATTAAGAACAGGGTTCTCGATTAATATATGTCAGTGTGTGTGTGTGTGTGTCAGTGTGTGTGTGTGTGTGTGTGTGTGTGTGTGTGTGTGTGTGTGTGTGTGTGTGTGTGTGTGTGTGTGTCAGTGTGTGTCTCCTCCATAACTCCATAACCATTAAACCTTGTAGCCTGAATCGTTGCATTCATATGAAGGAAACTCCAAGGAAATGCATGACTGAAAATTGGATGTTTGGGTAAATTAAAACGCCCCTTTTGAAGAGAATTAATGGCCTTATTTAATAACATCCTATATCATGTGCATCCACAGCCACCTCGCTCTCAATGGGATCTTCAGGCACATCCTGGTTCCCTCACTGGGGTCTGAGGCCGCCATGTTTCTTGGTCTGCTCAACCATGCCTTGACTTGGAACAGGCCGCAATGATTTCTTTACGATAAACTTCTTTTTTTTTCCACTTTCCTCACTCACATTATAAAATGTTTCATCATCATACTGTTATGGCTGTGGAAATTCGCATTACACCATAAAGGCCCCTCAGGTGAGATATCTCCATAGGTACATGTGTAGTTAGCCCAAACCCGTTGTATAGAGGGCATTTATGTGATCCATCCGGGCTGCGACGCTTTGAGTTAGTCGTTTTTCTTTCTCTATCTTTTATTTCAAACAAACAGCATCTCAACAACCATTCGCAAACACCACCACCTTCACCTTTACCTTCACAACTTCATCCCACATCATCGCTTCTATGGCCATTCCCGCACCACCTGTGAACACTGAACGTCGGGCTATCTCGGGCCCGTTCGGCGATTGGTGCCAAACGCACCGAGCCGCGAGCACGAATGGCGGCCTTTCCGAGGGGAAAATTCGGATCAGAAATGCTTCACGCCCACTTCCCCTCCATCCAATGGGCGAACGCGAGGCGGCTTGGCCCCGCCTCCAAGCGCGCATAGGTGAAGTCCGTTTATGCAAATATGCGGATCCAGGGAGGTTCACGCCCCTTTTTGCCCAACCAATTGCTGAACAGAGGGTGGCGTGGCCCCGCCTCTAATCGCGTTTTGATCCGCATATTTGCATATCGGCTTCTTCTGAGAGCTATAAAGGTGCGAGCGGAAGGCGACTCGGGGGCTTGAGTTGAGGTCGGAGGAGAGTGTGGAACTGGAAGGAGAGTGTGTCGTCGAGGAGTTGCTTTTGGAGACAAGGAGCGCCGCGTTGGTGGAGTTGAGTCAAGTGCGTGCGGTGGAGCTGCGGGCGGCTGGTCGGGGCAGGGGAGCTCGGGTCCGAGGCCAGGAGGACGGCAGTCGGCGACGAGGCTGCGGTGTGGGGGATTGCTCGTCTCGTTATGGGACCCAATTCAGCCAGCCACTCCCTGCCCCCGGGGCATCAACAATTTCCCCTTCCCCTGTGCTGAGATAGTAGAAAAGGGGGCCCCGTTCCTCCCCCACCCCAAACGTGGTGCCAACAAGCACGCCAGGGGCCCGGAGTTGGAGCACAGCGGCGCGGACACTTTGCGGCTTGCCCGCTAACGCGTCACGAGGACGCGCGTAAGACCTCCCCGGTCTCGCGGACCTAGCCGCTCCTCTAGGTCCCACACACATTTGGCCTATGGGCCTGTCTGCCTCCTTGTCTGTGAGGGTGGCTTCTTTCTTTTGCTTTTGTGTAAATGTGTGTTGGCGCCGTCTGTGAAGTAAAACTGTGTAAGTGTTGCCGCGTGTACACATTAGTCGGTTGTATTGCATTTGCTTTTTGTGCATAATTGTATGGCTGTAAATACGTGTCTTCCATGCTTGTCTGTGTGTGCATGTGAATAAAATGCTTGCTTGTTGAACTGTGCCCGTTTCGCTTCGTCTTTTCTCTATTTGAATCTCCATCTCGCATCACATAAGGGATTTGTAGTGGGTTCAACATCCCGGTAATTAATCGGAACCATCAAGGCCGACGATAACACTGCTCGGTTATCACTGTAGCACTGAACGGACCGCTTAAGCGGTTCGTGTCCAGAGTCGGCCTGTGGCATGGTACGATCGCCCGGTCGACCATTCGCGCAGGTACTTAGGTAGATCGAATTTGGCGAGCAACCCTGTCCTGCGCGGGTGGGCAATTGGCACGATCGTGGTGAGGTTAAACCCCCACCCGTGACTAGCTCCCGGCGTTGTTCCGATTGGGTCACGACTGAATTGTCCGTCCGGTGGGCGATGTGCTGCGATTCGAGTTACGTGGCCGTTCGCACGCCGGCAGGCGCGAATTCGCAACACTGGTGTCCAGGAGTGGGATTCGAATCCACCCCGTCTCCAAGCTAAATTTACGGGAATCGGTTCAGGGGTGAGAGGAGCGACCCCCGATTCCCTCCAAATTACGAGCGTACTAAATTAATCTCTTACGAGAAATAAGATGGAGTCTCAAGGCGAGCGGGAGCCGGGGATATTAGGAATGTATGTGTGTTGTAATGTAGGATCCATGGCCCGGGTCGGTTCTTTTTATAATTATAACCCCACCACGAACTGTGGTTAGTGGGAGCGGCTTGAGCATGAACTTTGCCAGCAAACGGAGTCACACAATGGCAGCGCGATCGCACCTCAGCGCAGCACGGAGCGGGCTGATATTAATAGAACAACTAACGGCACAGCACGAGGCGTGAGCTCCCAGTCACCGGTTAAAGCCACGTGGTCACGGCATGTGCCATGGCAGGCATGGCAGGATGACTATGCGAGCATTGGCAGGCTTCAGGCACAATTGGGGGATGTCTTGGAAAAGGTGAAGCGTTATGAAGAATATATCGAGGAGGTGCAAAGTGGAGTGGACGAGTCACAACGGCACGCAGACGAGCTTCAGAAAAATTACGTGTACGGGGGGACACAGCGATTGGACGATTTACTGGAACGAATTTGGTGGCAAAAACATGACTTGGCCAACAGAGTCGACAAACTATGTGGGAAAAAGAATTTGGTTGTGTTTTATTCCCGTCAGTTGGAATATGCGAAGAACAAACTGAACAAAAGAATGGAGGAACAGCAAATTGGTGTCTCCCAGGAAAGGAAACAGTGGGAGGAAGAATGGAAAACCGAGCTCGAAAAGAAACAAAAGGAGCACGATTTGGAAGTAAAACTACTAATGGAAAAATATTGGATGGGGCAAGGCGGTTCAAGGAACTGGAGGGGAGAGTGAGGGAAATACAGTTGGAAGAGAAAAAATGTGAACATGATGGGGAGTTGGAACAATTGAAGGAAGAGATAAGAACAGGCAATCAGGAAAGAGAAAGCCTAGAATGGAAGATAAAAAGAGGAGAGAGACAGCTGGAGGAAAGGACGGAAGAATTGCTGGAAAAGTCTAAACAGTTCAAGGAACTGCAGGGAGAAATGAGGGAGGAAGGAGAAAGGAAAACAAAGCTCGAAAAGGAAAAATGCAAACAAGATGGGGAATTGGAACTACTGAAGCGAGAGGTAAGGGCAAGCCAGTTTAAAAGAGAAATCCTGGAAGGGGAGATAAGAATGGGAAAGGAATGGCAGAAAAAACTAAAGGAATACAGTAAAAAAAGGGACGAATTGAGGAGGGAAGCGGTGGAAAGAAGAGATGAAATGAGTGAAGAAGCATGCAAATTGAGGGAGGAATTAGAAAAAAAAAGCTTCTGAGATACTGAAAACGAAAACAAAGAGACGGAATTACAAAACGAGTTGAGGATGGTGAGAGAAGAAAGAACGACAGCAGAGAATGAAACGTAAAGGAACCACAGTGCACAGATCGAACAATTAGAAGCCAAAGCAGGGTCGGAGTGTGCGGAGATGAGAAAGGAATTGGAAAAGAAAGCTTCTGAATTGCAAAACGAGTTGAGGATGGTGAAAGAAGAAAGAACGACAGCGGAGAATGAAACGTTAAGGAACCACACTGTACAGATCGAACAGCTGGAAGCGAAGGCCAGATTAAAGAATGAGATGCAAGAAAGAGTAATGATGGAAGAACGAATGAGACAAGAAGGAAATCGACCAATGGAAGGAAACCACGAGATTGCAGAATGAGGAACGAGTAAGACAGTGGAATAGAAAACTGAAAGAGTATGAATTTGAAACTGAACGACAAAAGGAAAAAAAATAGGTTGGAGTACCAGGAGAAAGTGAAGGAGCAAGGAATGAAGCAGCAAGGAGAAATCAGTCAATTGAAGGAGACAACGAGATTGGAGAGGGAAGAACGAGATGAACAGTGGAATAGAAAACAACAAGAACATGAATTTGAGGTTAACCAATTGAAAGAAACAATGAGATTGGAGAATGAGGGACAGGGGGTGAAAGAAATTAAAAAATAAAGACAAAAACAATTGAAAAAGAAAGCAAGGTTGAGGTATGCAGAGATAATGAAAGAGCAACAACTGAAACGGGAAAAAGAAATCAACTAATTGAAGGAAACTATGAGGTTGGAGAATGAGGGACAGCGGGTGAAAGAAATTAAAAAAGAAAGACAGGAGCAATTGAAAAAGAAAGCAAGGTTGAGGTATGCAGAGATAATGAAAGAACAACGAACGAAACAGGAAAAAGAAGTAAGCCAATTGAAAGAAACTATGAGATTGGAGGCTGAGAAGCATGAGGAACAGTGGGAGAGAAAACAAAAACTATACGAGTTTGAAATTAACCAGCTCGAGGGGAGAGCAAAATTTGAGTCCACGGAGATCGAAAAACTCCGGAGGGAGAACGAACAGCTAATGGGGCTCAGAGAGGAAGAACGACTCAGATGGACAGAAATAAGGAACAAGGAGAGAAAATATATAGAGACGCGGGAGACAGGAAAAATAGAGAAGAGACTGCACGATAAGGACGGGGTTGGGGACGAGCGCACACACATTGAGGTAGTGGAGGACCATGAGGGGGAGCTGGCAGACTGTTTAGGGGTCCGGTGCGAGCAGCTGGATAGCCTCCTTCGGGAACGGAGGGAGACGCTATTCTCCCTTGAAGCTGATCACGACCAGGTGGGCTCGGTCGTGTCGAGCGAGTTCGAGGGGGCGGGTGCTGCGAACGGGTGCACGCCGAGCTTGGGAGTTATAGAGGCCCCGGAACCCCTTGGGGTAACACGAATCCCCAGTGTGGTTGCCCCGGCGTGTGTGGTGCAAGGTGCGAGTGCGAGCCCGTGTATGGATGAGACCCCAGGTATGAGTGACACCACGTGTGGGAGTGAAACCCCGCGTGTGAGTGGTGTGGTGGCAAGTGTGCCGAAGTGCGTGCCTCCCAGCATGCCATGTGTGGATGAGGCACCGTGTGTGGAAGGAGCCACGGGTGCGGGTGAACGGCCGTGTGTGAATGGAACCACGTGTGCAAGGGGAATGGCATGCGTGAGTGAACGGCCGAGTGCAAGGGAGACCGTGTGTGTGAGGGAGATGTCGGTCGGCATGCGTGAGCATGCAGCCGAGTCTCCCGGGGTGAGTGGAATGTCGAGATGTGTGAGTGTCGTGACATGCAGGTGTGCGTGGGTTGAATGGAGCTTGAGAGCGAGAGTGCGACGGAGACGACGGCGACAGATAGACAAGGGCCGGGTGGCGGCCGTAGATGTTTTGGGGACCGCGCCGGGTTTTACCCAGCAGCGAGCGCGAGGTCTGTGCTGTGGTACCCACGAGGCCGCCACGTGCTCGCTTGCAGGAGTGAAAGCCGGTCCAGAAACGCCAGCGGTGGATGTTGCCGATCCCGTGGACGAACAAAGTTTAGGCAGGATTTCGGATTTGGACCGGACGGGTTCTCCACGCGATCGTGTGTGTTAAGCTCCAACGGGCAAAGCACATGTGTTCGCTTGGGGAACCCCTCGAGACATGGGGCTTGTGTTTTTTTTATGCGCTGGGTGGTGTCATGGCACGTGTGGTTGGAATCCGGCAGGAGGGTGAATCCCTGCCGGATGGTACCGTCCAAGAGGAACAAGGGACGCGAGCAGCTGCCATGACGTCACGCCAAAGGTGCGCGGTTGTGAATTGCCGCGCTGGTGCGCAGGTTGCGAGTTGCTGCGCTGGTGCTGCGCAATAAAAAAAAAATAAACAAGCCTCGCTTTTGGGTGAACAGGATTCCCTGGGCAAGGGGTGGAAGACCCCTTGGCCCGGGCACAGGAATGACACTAGTTAGGGGGAAGGGTTAGCATAGCTAGACCGGCTTCATGGGGTAGGGGTAAGTCCTCATGGGGCCCGTGGAATGGATTAGGTAGAGGGATTCAGTTCAGATTTAGGAGGGGAAATTATTTTTAGAGATTTGAGGACATGGACAGACTTGTGGATGTGTAGTGGGGACGTAGCTTAGCTACGTAATGTTAAAAGGACCGTGCTGTAGTGTAAAGGACAACATGGGAGCACGAGGTAGTTAGGGGATATAGTGAGCAGGATGGCAGAGATCCAGCGGTGAGTTGTGAAGTGTGAAGTGGAAACATGTACTTGGTGAGTGAGTGAGGCAAGCGGGTCTGTGTGAATGGAGCGAATGTGGAATACATGGTGCGATGAGTGATTGGGGGCAGGAGTGACTCCCGCCCAAGGGACCCCGGGGTCAGTGTAGAGTGAGTTAGTGGGTTAGCGAAATTGAAAAATGGAGGTCGTTTTGCTGTTGGTGTGAATGTAGGCTCGATACCCATTTGGAGGGATGCAGGAGCCCTGTTGACAGGCTGGGAGCGTGGCTGCGAAAGGTGAGTATCGCTGAGTGGGTACCCCAGGCACCGGGCTAGTCGGCCGCGGTTGGCCAAGGGCCCATGGGGGGCCACGATAGCGTAATGGGCACGGGTGCACCTACATGATGCGGGGGCCCGGGGCGCCATTAGCCACGTGGGCAGTGTTGTGGGCATGGGTGACCCTCGGAAAGGGGCCCGGGAAGCCAGCCTGCCACATGAGCGTTTCAGGGGAGTCACCATAGAGGGCACTCCCCGGTGTTTACGGAACTGGTAGGCTCGGAGGCAGTGTAGTGCCCGGGGGTGCCATTGTTGGGGAATCGGTAGAGGGTAGTGCCTGCCAAGGGAGCCACACGTCCCAGCCATGAAACCGTGTGAGGGCACGGAACGAAAATTGGGGGGCGAGGCCCGAAATTGGAAGGACACCAACACAGGCGACGGGAATCTGAGTTGATAGAACCGATAGGTTAAGCGAGAGGCGCTTGTTGAAAGCCCCGGGGTCGTTTAAAGAGTTAATGGTTAGGGTAGATTAGGAAGTGTACCCCTCCGCACCATCCATCCCTTCGCTCTCGTTATGGGCCGCTGGACCCACTTTGGGTTAGATCGCTGAAGTCCGAGGAGGCCATCCTGAGGGTTAGGTTGGGCCTCGACACAGGACGCTGGCCCTCCCTCATTCCCCTCCGAGAAGGGAATGTAGGGGTTGGGAGTAGGCTAGGACGAGATAGGTGAGCCGAACAAGGATGATATAGGGGGTTAGGGGACGAATTATAGTGGGGAAGTAAACAAAAACAACAAAAAAATTAGTTGGGGCTAAATTGGGTTTTTACAAATTAAGGGAGTCGGTATGGACAGTGACAGACAAAGGCGATAGGTGGGAGGGAAAAAAGTAGGTAGGTCTAAGCCCGCCTTCTGAGTGGCCAGCACCTCCGCACTCCCTCCACCAACCTGCACTGCACGGCGAGAGGCCGGCCAACTTCGTCTGCTGGTTGTTGTTATGCTGCAAGGCCTGTGCTGGCCAGTTAATCTGCCGGCTGTGTTTGCTACAGCGGCCTTGTCATGCCATGCCTTGCCTGCCTGCCTTTGCCATGCCATGCCTACTGCCCTCGTCCATTTTGCCCCGTTCTGTTTTGATTTGCCCCCCCCCCCCTTGTTCATTGCCATGTGCGCCAGGATCGTCGCGAAGTTGCAAGGACTGCCCTGTTGGCAGCTACAACACAAGCCTGCAGTGGCGGCCCGTGCGCCGCTTCACCGTTGACTTTTGTTTTTCTCCCTGCAGAGTCCATTGATCCTGGGCCATGGTTTAATGTACAATTATAAGGTTAAGATGTACTGTAAATATGTTTTGCACCCCCAGCATGTCTGTCTAGCGCCGGCAATTTTATTTAAATCGTCTGAGTGAGTGTGTTTGTTAGTTAGTTACTCAGCCCTCAGGTTATTTATTTTGGGGACACAAATAACATGAATGTCGCACTCAGGGATCTGTAGGTAAAACGTACTAGGGGAGAACTACACATGATGGCACACGAGAATTTGACGACTCGGGACGAGTCTGTAAAAAAGGGGAGGGGGTAGTGTTACGGCTGTGGAAATTTGCATTACACCATAAAGGGCCCTCAAGTGAGATATCTCCATTGGTAGTTAGCCCAAACCCGTTGTATAGAGGGAATTTAAGTGATCCATCCGGGCTGCAAAGCTTATAGTTCGTCGTTTTTCTTTCTCTATCTTTTATTTCAAACAAACAGCATCTCAACAACTATTCGCAAACACCACCTCCTTCGCCTTTACCTTCACAACTTCATCCCACATCATCACTTCTACGGCCATTCCCGCACCACCTGTGAACACTGAACGTCGGGCTGTCTCGGGCCCGTTCGGCGATTGGTGCCAAACGCACCGAGCCGCCAGCGTGAATGGCGGCCTTTCCGAGGGGAAAATTCGGATCAGAAACGCTTCATGCCCACTTCCCCTCCATCCAATGGGCGAACGCGAGGCGGCTTTGCCCCGCCTCCAAGCACGCATAGGTGAAGTCCGTTTATGCAAATATGCGGATCCATGGAGGTTCACGCCCCTTTTTGCCCGACCAATGGCTGAACAGAGGGTGGTGTGGCCCTGCCTCCAATCGCGTTTTGATCCGCATATTTGCATATCGGCTTCTCCTGAGAGCTATAAAGGTGCGAGCGGAAGGCGACTCGGGGGCTTGAGTTGAGGTCGGAGGAGAGTGTGGAACTGGAAGGAGAGTGTGTCGTCGAGGAGTTGCTTTTAGAGACAAGGAGCAACGCGTTGGTGGAGTTGAGTCGAGTGCGCGCGGTGGAGCTGCGGGCGGCTGGTCGGGGCAGGGGAGCTCGGGTCCGAGGCCAGGAGGACGGCAATCAGCGACGAGGCTGCGGTGTGGGGGATCACTCGACTTGTCGCGGGACCCAATTCAGCCAGCCACTCCCCGCCCCCAGGGCATCAACAATTGCCCTTCCCCCGCACTGAGATAGTGGAAAAGGGGGCCCCGTTCCTCCCCCACCCCCAACGTGGTGCCAACAAGCACGCCAGGGGCCCGGAGTCGGGGCACAGCGGCACGTACACTTTGCGGCTTGGCCGCCAACGCGTCACGAGGACGCGGGTAAGACCTCCCCGGTCTCGTGGACCTAGCCGCTCCTCGAGGTCCCGCGCACATTTGGCCTACAGGCCTGTCTGCCTCCTTGTCTGTGAGCGTGGCTTCTTTCTTTTGCTTTTGTGTAAATGTGTGTTGGCGCCGTCTGTGAAGTAAAACTGTGTAAGTGTTGCCGTGTGTACGCGTTAGTCGGTTGTATTACATTTGCTTTTTTGTGCATAATTGTATGGCTGTAAATACGTGTCTTCCGTGCTTGTCTGTGTGTGCATGTGAATAAAATGCTTGCTTGTTGAACTGTGCCCGTTTCGCTTCGTCTTTTCTCCATTTGAATCTCCATCTTGCATCACGTAAGGGGTTCGTAGTGGGTTCAACATCCCGGTAATTAATCGGAACCGTCAAGGCCGACGATAACACCGCTCGGTTATCACTGTAGCACGGAACGGACCGCTTAAGCGGTTCGTGTCCGGAGTCGGCCTGTGTCGTGGTACGATTGCCCGGTCGACCATTCGCGCAGGTACTTAGGTAGATCGAATTTGGCGAGCAACCCTATCCTGCGTGGGTGGGCAATTGGCACGATCGTGATGAGGTTAAACCCCCACCCGTGACTCGCTCCCGGCGTTGTTCCGAGAGGGTCACGACTGAATTGTCCGTCCGGTGGGCGACGTGCCACGATTTGAGTTACGTGGCCATTCGCACGCCTGCGGGCGCGAATTCGCAACAATACCTACGAATCACTGGGTACATTGCAATGCTTATAAATGCATGGCGAGGCCAGTGTTTATGGCTTTATTTCATTTTCTCACATGTCATAAGCTCAAGACTCTCTTAAACTAAGCTGAATTACAAAATTTAAGCTCCAGACTTTAACTTAGCAGCAGATCGAACTCCTAAAAAACATTTAGTCATTTGTACAACTTGGACATATTTGATATTTCAGGCATCTTCGGGAGGTGTATATTTAATATGACGGTTCGATGATTGCTAACCGCGTGCCAATGGAGCCGTTTCTTTTCAAGCATTTTGTTTCAAGTGCTTAGGCCACTTGGTAAGTGCTCTACAATATTTGCACTGTCACTGAATTCTGCATATCGATCGACTTGATCAAAGTTCAGGGGCCACTCACCTGCAATGACCCCCTGTTGTTCTGCGGTCACTTCGGCATAGATAAATACAAATTAAAATAAAAATGAAATGTTTCGTTAATGTTTTGACAGGATAGCTGACAGGTATGCATGCTCGCTGCAAGCTGTCTAGCCTGGGTTCGAATCCTGACCCAGCTATAAACTGTCATCCCAGTGTTTTACAGGCATGGTGATTCATCAATGTGTGTGCCGTTAAACTGGACATCACATCTGCTGGAATCCCCTCCTCTCCTCCCCTCACTTCCACTCTCCACCAATCCCTTCCACTCTCCACCTCCCTCCCCTCCACTTCTCCCTGCCCTCCACTCTCCACCACCGTCCCCTCCATCCCCCCCTCCAACTCTGTCTCTGAACTTAACTGCACAGTGGTTATACTCTGATGGTGATCATCTCCACACGTATCCAGGTGGTGGTTATCACCTCCCTCCTCCCTCCCCTCATTCTTCTTAGTCCCCCACCCCTCACCCCAAAATATTCCCGTCAGTGAAGCGACGGGTTGCATTTGCTAATTGATTAATATGCAGTTGAGAGAGAAGTTAACCTGGCTTGGGTCCTTCAGCTCAAGCTGATGCCAACAAAGATTTAACTTGCTGAGCCAAATGCATCTTTGCAAACTATAGTTCCAAGGTGATTATTGTCGAATGCCTAAATGTCAATGTCGAGTGTCCAGCATCAATAAATCTACAGGGTACTTCTTGTCTCCTTGTCGATGGACAAACACTGGTAATTGGAATGGGCAAATCATCTAAATGCAAAACAGTCGGAGATTTGGCAGATGCTTTTGGCGACTGGGTGAGATCTATATGACAGGGTTGATAAAGTTTTTTATGGATATTGAAGAAATGCCATCATGTTATCCACAAATTAAAAGGCAGACAAACACAACTTGATCAATTCAGTGTGTTATTGAAAGTTGTGATGTCCCACATGCAGTTAACTTGCCAACTTCTCTGCCAGAGAACAAGGTGGACTTGGTGACCCTTTTGTTCAAGGCACTGATAATACTGGCTCTGATGACTAGATTGTTGTTATTGATGGGGGTTTTCTAAACAAAGGTGATGTCTGAATAAACAAACCCTCACATGCAATAGACGGATGGAAAGCAACACATGATGAATCGGATACTTGCCTGATCCTCCATGCTATACATAGTGATGCTGATGCTGTTGTTGTCAGAGCAAGTGACACCGATGTCCTGGTGCTGCTGATTGCACAGGTTTAGCAGATGTGATGATGAGGTCTGGATGAAAGCCGACAAGTAGAAAGGCAAAATTCATCCCCATACGACAGGTACATGGAAGCTCCAGCCAGCCTGGACAAATAACTTCCTATCACTCCATGCACTGACTGGTTATGACACAACACATTCATGGTTTCTCATTCAAAGAAGACTATGTCAGAGCTGGGAAGTTTACAGAGATCACCATGACATATTAAATGGTCTGGAGGTGAGCAATGTAACACAACACCATAGCTGCAGCAGAGAAATTTATCTGGCAAGTGGTAAGGCATTCCAAACCGTGTGGATACAGCCAACCAGGCTCATTGTCTATGATTCTCTCGGGCCAATAAACTGGAGGGGTTGCTTTCCTCAGGTTCCACATAATGAGAGCATATTAGAAGATGTTCTGGGAACATCAAAACTGTGCATAACCCAACCCACTAATGTTGACTGACAATGGGTGCAAGCATAAAGAGGGGAGATACCTTCCCATGCTGATGATGTGCAGTCCAATTCCTGGAGGATACATGGAAATATTAAGTTTTCAGTGCAAAGTGGTTGCCAGACAATGCATTACAAGTGTCGTAAATCGAAGCTACATTTCACCCAAGCATGCGAGTTTATGGACAATGAGAACATGATGGCATTCATGAATAAGAGACCGATGATAATCAATATTGAAAAAGCGATGTGAATGTGTTAAAGAAACCACACCAAATCTTGAGAGGACAGTGGGGGCATGTGCTGGTTGGCCAGGCTGGGGTTTTAGTGCAGTTGTGATTCAATTGCCAATTGAGATTATCAAAAAGGGACCAATTGATTTCTTAAATTCTAAGCTGACTTGGTGGATCATTAATATCATCAACATGGTGTATCATTTAATTTTGATCTTTGCAATGTTGATGTAAAATACATCACAAGCCCACATTTTATGGCAATAATGCAATTTTAATGCCTGGTTTTAATAAGTAATTTATCCTGATTAAATTTCAGCAGAAGTGAAATAAATCCGAATGTTTGAAGTGTGACAAGAATGATGGCTTTGGGCTATTCATGCAGAAAATCAGAAATGTCGGTGGCAATCTTTGAGTTGCCATTTTCAGATATTTAACGAAGGAAGATATGTTTTGGGAGCAGCAGGTCAAGTTGACCTAAAAATATTATCTGCTGGCTTGTATCCCAAAAATTCCCAGGCTCTTAGAATTCCTGAAATATTCACCTGTCTACAATGTCTCCTCTTCGCATGTACACTTAATTAAAGGGAACCCGGCCTCAATGGTGCAATTAATTACTGCAACAGAATCCCTGCAGTAAATGGCAAATGTCATCCACATAAGAGAACCAAGATCATGGCAGCACAGTCAGGTGTGGTACTGGACCAGTGTTCCAGTTCTCCAATCAAATCACCATTTTTATATTTAAAGGAAATGCCAAGAACCTCCTTGGCTGTATCAAATACATGACTGCAATGGTCGCCCGAACAAAAACAACAAAAAAAAACGTGGAATCAAGGCAGTTTCAGCAGGTGTCACAGAACCTACAATGATGAAACTCTGTCCTTTGCTTCCTGTCAACTCTCACCCAGTGATATCCACAGTCTGGCTGGTAGAAACTCTCTTGAAGAGAGATACTACATTGAAGGGCACATTTTCAATGAGCTCCACACGAAAAAGCAGCTTCGCCTAATTAATGAATTCATTACTCCATATCATTTAGTTCTGCTGCTTGTAGGGTGCAGACTGTGGAAAGGAGTAAGGAGAGGTAGAAGGGTGGTAGGGGAAGCAGGGAGGGTGTAGTGCAGGGGTGAAGCTGGGAGAGTGCAGAGCTGGGGTGAAGCTGTGAGGGTGCGTGGAAGGGGAATTGGTGGGGAGGTAAATTGGGAGGAGTAGGGGCGGAGGAGAAGCTGTGAGGGGGAGGGTGCTGAGAAGGGGTGGCATGAGGGGGGAAACAGAGAGTGGTGGAATGAGGGGGAAGCAGATGGGGAGGGGAGAAGGTACTGACCTGGAGGGGTTTTACACCATGAATGGATGTGAAAGAGAATTGATAATCATGTGCACACAACTTCTGTAAAGTGGACTTCTCAGGATTCCAAAACTGGATATACAGCAACAGACTTCATGGGTGGGGCAGTAATGTTTTCTGTTGAAGGCACATGTAGTAATATGGAGATGTAGATACGAGAGGAGGCTGGATGAACTAAATGGCTAGAAATAAAAATGTTTTGGGAAATATGCCTTGTGAAAAAGAGCTGGAAGAGATTTTGAAGAAGAAGAAGAAGAAGAAGAACAAGAATGAAGCAGTGTTCATTACAGGGTACAAAGGAGAGTAAGGAATTTTATAATAGCGAAAGTAGTGAGCTTCATACTTTACGTGTGCACATGAGAGAATAGGAAACAACGACAACAACAACACAATACCTTGGCAATTTGGAATCTGTGTCGTTGGCTATGACCCTTTTGCTTCCGGTTTTTTTTTGCTTCCGGTTTTTGGCATGGGGAATGATGCATGCCGGGAGATAAAGGCATCGTCGGAGACATGAAAGACCCAAATATCAGACATGGTGTATATTTCCTCCACTGATTTTAATAAAGACAAGTCTGAAGACGACGATGATTCACGAGCGGTATTTGACAATGTAGATTGTTTCAGAAGTCAAGAATGAGACAATGTGATAATGTTTGACCAAGTTATAAAAATGATGAACATGATGTGGTACGAGTGACAGGTTATTAGCTGCAAAATGTCGAAACCCCGGTTTCGTTCAACAACTAACAAAATTTGACCTTTGCATAACCTTTAAAGGTCACAAAACAATGTTTTGGACATAAAAATAAGGAAACAGGATACGTGCTATAGCTTAATGGAGTTAGTTTGTCGAAGAAAGTCGAAAACCCGGTTCGATTCCAACAACTTTGAAAATTCGACCTTTGTGAACTTTAAAGGTCAAAGGTCAAGGATTATGACCTTTGGTGCAAAACTTCCTCTGGAACATACCAGGAACAATATAACGTCATATAGGCTATATGGCATTCCGCACTCCTCGGATTATCCATACTTTGATGAAATCAGCGTAAAAAACAAACTTGAAGGGGGTGCCACGGGCAAGGTGTTCGAGATAGAGCAAAATGGTTTCAGGACTTTAGGTGGGGAGTGACCTCAAGATTATGCATAAAAAATATTGTCATCCTAGCAACTCAAAGTTTGGGCGGTCGTATAATTTTTATGTCAAAATTCGAAATTTTCTAAGGTCGTGACCTTGTGACCTTGACCTTGGGATGAAAATGAAAAAAAATTAAATAAAATTGAGCTCTGTGGGGCTATGCAGGTGCCATTGGGCTAACCAAATACCGAAACCCCTGTTAAATTCGACAAACCCCTCGGAGAAGATGGATTTTTATGTCAAAATTTGCAATTTTATAAGTTCGTGACCTTGTGACGAAAATGAAAAATCGAGCTCCGTGGGGCAATGCAGGTGCCATTGGGCTAACCAAATACCGAAACCCCTGCCAGATTCGACAAACCCCTCGGAGAAGATGGATTTTTATGTCAAAATTCGCAATTTTCTAAGTTCGTGACCTTGTGACCTTGACCTTGGAACGAAAATGAAAAATCGAGCTCCGTGGGGCTATGCAGGTGCCATTGGGCTAACCAAATACCGAAACCCCTGCCAGATTTGTCAAACCCCTTGGAGAAGATGGATTTTTATATGTCAAAATTCGCAATTTTCTAAGTTCGTGACCTTGTGACGAAAATGAAAAGTCGAGCTCCGTGGGGCTATGCAGGTGCCATTGGGCTAACCAAATACCGAAACCCCTGCCAGATTCGACAAACCCCCTAGGACAAGATGCAAATTGAAATCGGCTACCCCCTAAAAACACAATTCGCAATTTTATAAGTTCATGACCTTGACCTTGGGATGAAAATGAAAAATTGAGCTCCGTGGGGCTATGCAGGTGCCATTGGGCTAACCAAATACCGAAACCCCTGTCAGATTCGACCATCCCCCGAGGAGAAGATGCAAATTGAAATCGGCTACCCCCTAAAAACACATGTTTTTTTGGGCGTGGCTCCGCCCATAATGGGCGCACCATGCCCATTCTCAGGAAAACACAACTAGATCATGATAAAGACCTCCCACCAAAATTTTATCAGGATCGGATCAAAACCCACGGAGCTATGCTCGGGACAGACAGACGGACATACAGACAGACAAACAGACAGACAGACAGACAGACAGACACACAACAATAACGAATATCGTGGTCACTTATTTTTTTTTCGTGAACCAATTATTTTTTTCGTGAAAATATTTTTTTGGGAAACAATATCTCCCGCATCATCAAAAAAGAATTTTTAATTGTGATTTACATTATTTGATCGCTGATCCCGAATCCAGGTCGAAGTAACCGGAAATTGCGTATAGTATACAGTTGTGAACAAGTTATAGGTAAAGTCACGGACTTCTAATAATAACCTGGACCAGCAATGCCATCTACTCGCAGCAGTGAGAACTGAAGTCACCGGAAATGGCTCAGCGGCCATGTTGCGTTGCCACTCGCTAGTCGCGCGCAATTCAAAAAACCTGTAGATGCATTAAGAGTTTTCACTATTTTGCCAGTATTTTGAACCGGTAAACATAAAAATGCCACAGTGCGTGGCGTTCGGATGCAATAATAAGTCTGGTAAGAGCTCCACATGCACCTTTCATCGGTAAGAATGCGATTATTATTGATGCTTTTTTTCTCTTTCAATCGTCAATCTATTTTTAGAGTATTATTTTAAGAAGTTACAATTTCAACACTAAACGCCAGTATAACAATCTAAATGATGGCAAAGTACAGTCGATGATTTGAAAGAAAATGTAAAAAAACGATATTATCCAGGAATAGGCCGGAAATGAGTTTTCCAGGCGTCTTGAATTCAATTTTTTTCCGGAGATTCATTCCCCCCATCGACCGCCATGGCTGCGTAAATAGTTGGGCGGGTAGCTCACAATATTTGTCCATTTGGAGGCACAGGCCCTCCCTATTCCGAGGGTCCTGGCTCCGCGGTCCACCTAACCCGATGTTACCCCCAAAATCATTTTGCTTCCTACGCGCCTTTGGGTTAGGGGGTCGTATCTATCTTGATATCAGAAATCTACCTCCACTGACGCCAATTGTAGTACCCATCCTTCCATCCCTTCAAATGCCAATAATCGAAAACGTCATTCGGATCTTTTTTCTCCAGATTCCCTAAGGATGAAAAGTTGTGCAGACAATGGTGCCAGGCGCAGAGAAGGGAACACTTTACACCAACGCCCGGTGTGACATTACTTTGTTGTGAACACTTCCTGAACTCTGACTTTGACAGTACGGGCCAGACAAAACGGCTTAAACAAGGAGTCATACCAAGCGTCTTCAAATTTCCACCTCATCTCCAGAAGGTTAGTATACATGATTTATTACAATGGTCTCCACTAAAAAAATACATATTTATTTGATACAAATATTATATATTTTTATTTGATACAAATATTTTTGACACATATTAAATTGTTTTGAATCTATAAAAGTTTTAGAATTGATTTTGGGTGCGAATACCCGGAAAAACGACCTCCTTTGCTGCCAAGATTTTTCTATGAATTTCTGTACGATTCTGACTGTGTCAGACGATGCAGGTCGTTTTGTATTCGTGCCCAAAAAATTAATTCCAACACATTAATTTTATAAATTCATCCACATTCAAAATGCTTATAAAATGAATAAATTCCCGCGGAAATCAAATTTAGCGCAAATTTTCAAACTTCATGGACATCCTGTATATGCAATTAAAATAAATGGGATCCTGAATCAGAGTTCTGTTGTGATTCAATTGTGTTGACAATTCTGATTCTATCAGAATCCAATTGTGATTCTATCAAGCGGTTCGCACTGTATTGAATTTACCACTAAAATTTCCGTGAATTATCAGTTTTCTGTTCACCAGTTAATTCGAAATTTCAATCCGATATTAATTATGTTATTTTATACACAGAAACCGATACATCGGAAACCACCGGTTGACAGACACCTGGCCCCAGAGGCAAAATTCACAGCTGCGCCAGATTCACCACCAAGGCCGTCGACTTCAGCAGACCACACGTACTGCGCCGATCCGAGTCCCAGTAAAATGAAACGGAAGCTGGGTACGGCAACCGAGACCATTGAGAACCTGAGGACAAAACTGAAGGTTACGCAGCAGAAAACGCGAAGATTGAAGAAAAAGGTAGAGAAATTAATCTCTGTCGTTGAAGAACTAAAAAACAAAGGGATGGTTTCGGAAAATTGTGTCGAGATACTGAATGACATTTTCTGGGGTACTACTAGCGGTTACGAGTCGAATTTTAAAGAATCAGGCGAGCGGAAAGAAATCCAGGCAAGAATACGATACTGTGATCAAGTCATTCGCCCTCACGCTAAATTTCTATTCTGCGAAGGCCTACGACTATGTACGCGAAGAATTCGATCTCGCTCTACCTAGTCCTTCAACGATCCGAACCTGGTACAGTGCCATAGACGGATCACCGGGATTCAACCAGGTAGTATTTGACGCATTGGAGGCGAGATTTAAAGAGGATAGGAGTACGCTATGTTCCCTAATGTTGGACGAAATGTCACTGATGGAATCAGTAGAGATGTCAGGTGACAAGGTGCTCGGATATGTGGACATTGGAGCAGGTAATCTGGACGATACCGCGCCACTTGCTAAAAACGCTTTAGTAAAAATGTTGGTCGCGGTGAATGATCATTGGAAAGTTCCAGTCGCCCACTTCTTCATCAATGGTTTGACTGGTAAAGAACAGGCCAATCTTGTGTCTCAGCGTTTACTAAAGCTACACGAAATTGGAGTTAATGTCATCTCGCTTACCTGTGACGGGCCTTCAGCGCATTTGACAATGTTGAAAGAGTTGGGTGCAAGAATCAACCCGGATAATATGAATTTATCGTTCCCTCACCCAGCAGATCCTCACAAGCTCTTTTGGGCATTCCTCGACGCGTGTCATATGTTAAAGCTTGCAAGGAATTGCCTCGGCACACTGAAGACGATGAGAGACAGTTCTCAGAGGGTCATCTGGAAATATATAGAAAATTTGTATAAACTTCAGAAACAGGAAGGACTACGGTTGGCAAACAAACTTGGTCGGAAACATATCGAATGGAAGACAAATATAATGAAAGTTAATACGGCTGCTCAAACGCTGAGTTCAAGTGTCGCGGATGCAATTGAGTTCTGCCGTGAAGAGTTGAAACTACCTGAATTTCAAGGGAGTGAGGGAACTTGCATCTTCATCCGCACACTGGATCAACTGTTCGATCTGTTGAACTCCAGGAACCCTTTGGCACGCAACTACAAGGCACCGATGCATCCTGCTCACGAGGCAGCTTTTTTGCCATTCCTGGAAAAGACAAGTAATTATCTCATGACCTTGACTAATACTTCTGGTCAACTCATGACAAAGACAAGACTTAAAATAGTATTTATTGGGATGCTGACTTGTATCGTAAGTGTTAAAAACCTCTATCTGACATACATCCAGCCCCAAAATTCATCTTTAAAGTATTTGCTTACATATAAGCTCAGCCAGGAGCACATCGAGTTGTTCTTTGGAGCCGTCCATCTAGCATGTGGTGGCAATAATAATCCAACAGCCAGACAGTTTAATCGCAGCGTACAAGCGTCTTCTGATGCGGCATGATATCAAAGCCAACAAGGGGAACTGTTCAGCCCAGGACGCAACACGCATCCTCACAGCTGCGTAATTCAAAAATATCACTAAGAGGGCTGTCCCAGATAAGACGCAGGATATGCTCATAGCCAGACGCTACGATTTGCAACTCCGCCAGCCAATGACGAGTCACCACGATTTTGCCGATATTCCACCATTTAACAAACTTTCTGTGTTCCTGGAGTCAGTTGTAATCTATATTGCAGGATATGTGGTTAGGATGGTGAAGCGGACACTCAAATGTCAAGATTGCTTGCTGGCTCTCACGCAGAATGATAATGTCAATTTACCTGCCTCACATACTCACATAGGGGGTAGCTTTAAGCTACCCACTATGGCCTATAATATATTGATCAATCATGAAAACATTAATGAGACTGGTACTGGTTCAATACGTTTCGACCTACTACAGAAAGCTACCCTCTATAATATACACATATTAATAGGAGGCCATAGGTTAGCATACCTGCCAACTTTTTTTGAAGGAAAAGCGGTAGGCTGGCGTCGTACACGTCCCAAGGGGGGTCCGGGGGCATGCCCCCCCCCGCGTAAATTTTTCAAAAAAATGAAGCAAAATGGTGCAATCTCCTGCATTTTGAGACCACAGTTAGCTGAAATATATCAACATATTTTTCGTGAAAAAGAGAAAACTTAACATGGTTGATCTACTCACCAATCTTTATTTTTCTAAGACATCATGATCATCGGTCACGTTTCCATAAATTACTGACTGTCCAAGCTCCACATGTACAGTATGTGCCCATACGTGTACACAAGAGTTTACATAAACTCACTGATACATCTTTATGAATGAAATGACTGGCCACTCTGATTTCATAACATATTTACAGTTTACCTCACGCGAAGCCTTCATACACTTGAACTCTGTTGTCCAACTTGGCTTAAACTTGTTGACCCAGCGCGGGGGTGGTTTTTTGTTTTCTGGTATTTGCGTTGTTGTCGTGCACTGAAGCGATGAGTCCTCTCTGTTAACTGCAGTCTTTGATCATGAATGAAAAATGGCGGGTTGTCTGCAAATGAATGCCCGCTGTTTCCTGTCGTCCCACTTGATTGGTCATGCTTAGTTTGGAAGCAATAACCAATCGCTGACGAGATAAGAAATCAAGGTCAGGCACGAGTTTTGTAGAATGTAGAACCAGCCGCGTGTGATACGATCTTGGCAGTGAGAAACGAACGCAAAACTGAAAAAACACAACTATTTTTTTTTCCAATAATAATTTCCAAATGCGGTTTGTCTGACTAATAAAATCGGTAGGCGTTGGGAGCTATAGAAAATCGGTAGGGTTGGTAGGTATGGGTTAGTCTGTAGATTATAGATCATATTTATTAAGGTTGTCCGATGTCTGTTCAATGTTTTGATGATTGGTCAATATATTATTAATTTTAGGTCATAAGGCCTATTATTATAGGGGGTAGCTGAAAGCTACCGCCTTATGGCCTATAATACAAATATTATAGGCCATAGGGGGTTAGCTACACACATTACACCGATTATCATCAGATCATATGACATATGAGATGCTAATCATTCATGAGAATTGTGACACCTCGGACTCACTCACCTTATTGATTCGTGCTGCAGAGCTTATATTAGCTTGGTAGTGATAATGGGCGGCGGAGACTGTTGTTAGTGAAATGAAAATCCTGTTCTTCTTATTAAGCTGGACAAAAATGTTGTTTCCAGCGAGAAATTCGGCACAGATTAATAGATTCAATCTGTGAATTCGGATTGGCAACACAACATGGCGACTTCAGTTGACAGAGGCCGTTGCTGGTCCAGGTTATTATAAGAAGTCCGTGGGTAAAGTCAGAAGCGAATGTAAGAAGAATTCTACATTCGCTTCCAGTATTTTTTTTTTTAGATGAGACCCTGTTCTAGGTGGTGTAGTTGTCGTTGTGAAGGTAATGTTGAGGTAATTTTTTTTTTTCGATGAGATGCCGTTCTAGGCGGTGTAGTTGTCGTTGTGAAGGTAATGTTGAGGTATTTTTTTTTCGATGAGATTCTGTTCTAGGCGGTGTAGTTGTCGTTGTGAAGGTAATGTTGAGGTAATATTTATTTTTTCAGATGAGATCCTGTTCTTGGCGGAATAGTTGTTGTGAAGGTAATGTTGAGGTAATATTAATTTTTTTTAGATGAGATCCTGTTCTCGGCGGTGGAGTTGTTGTTGTGAAGGTAATGTTGAGGTATTTTTTTTTTCGATGAGATTCTGTTCTAGGCGGTGTAGTTGTCGTTGTGAAGGTAATGTTGAGGATTTTTATTTTTGCAGATGAGATCCTGTTCTAGGCGGTGTAGTTGTTGTTGTGAAGGTAATGTTGAGGTAATATTTATTTTTTCTTCAGATGAGATCCTGTTCTAGGCGGTGTAGTTGTTGTTGTGAAGGAAATGTTGAGGTAATATACAGTGGTGTTATCACGGTTATAGAAATGTACAAAAATTGATTTGATCGAAAGTATACCCAATCACACCTTTATGACTAAAAAATTAACAACAAAACTAGAGATTAAATACTCTAGCAGTTTTAAGTCAACCTAATTTTATAATAAAGATATCTCTCGCATCATCAAAAAATAATTTTTAATCGTGATTTACATTATTTGATCGCCGATCCCGAATCCAGGCCGAAGTAACCGGAAATTGCAGCATCGAATATAAGAAGAATTCTACGTTCGCTTCTAGGCTTTGCCTATTCCATATTACATTTTTGAAGTGTTTGTTAATGTTATGAAGAGCTTTTAATGGAAGAAATGTTTTATTCAGTTTGCGGACATTGAAAAGGAGAAGGGATAAGGAATGAAGGAGTGAAAGAGAGATTGAGTTTTTGTTTTTTCCTGATGTTTGTTGTTGTTTTTGAACTTAAAATTTTTTTTTTTTTTTTTTCAATATCCTATATATTATTTCTGTTAACGTCTGCGCGAAATTTGACGTTTCTCCTCCGAAACTACCGGACGGATCGTCGCCACTTTCGGCATGTGGGTGGTCTGTGGTCTAATGAACAGCATGGGCTATGTGAGATCGCGCCAGATGGACAGGTTTGAGAATTTTTGGCGATTTTCTAATTTTTACATTCGTTTGCATGGCGACCTGTGACGTCACTTTTGAGGCGTAATGACGTCATGACATCATTGGTCATTCGCTAACGTCATTACGTCGGTCGTCGACAGTCCGTCATCGCCGATAGGCATAATGCCACTCCGAGAAAACAGCGTCTGCAATGTAAAACCCTCTTCTGCACATGCTGACTACCTCAGAAGGTGAATTTGACACAAAAAATGTAACAAGAAACATTGTATATAAATAAATTCGATAAATCACATTGTGAACACTGGATATATTGACGTCCTAACGAACCCTCACTTTAGAAACCGCGCAGAACGCGGGTTTGGCAAGTTATTATATATATATATATATATATATATATATATATATATATATATATATATATATATATATATATATATATATATATATATATATATATATATATATATATATATATACTTCTATTTTTTTTCAAAAAAAGACATTGTTGGAGCAAGGATGGGAAAAGGATTAAACGGAGAGATCAGAAGTAACAATATTGTTGCGGTCTCGGGGCTCAAGCCTACGACGAGGGGGAAATCCCTGGTTTCTCTCAAATTCACTTGGACCTGAGGCTACTGGGAGCATATAACTCAATTTTTTTTCTTTTTTCTTAGTATTCATTGTCGAGGCTCATATGAGAGCTAACACACAATGCACAGCAAGGGGGGCAGGAGACAAGAGGGGCGGGCGAGGGAAGGACAAAACAGTGGGGAACAGAGACATGAGGAGATCTGTGGAAGGGAGAGGGATGGAGTGGGGAACATGGGGTATACAAGATGGACAAGACAGGGATTTTCAGGAAGGAAGGCAGGGAATTTAAAGGAGGTGTATTAACCGGGGTAGAATAGATCATGGTTTTCTCTGGGGGAAGAAAATAGGTGATGGTGAACAGCTGTTTTGAAGACCTGGGGTGGGGAGGGGGGGAGAATGGGATTGAAGAGAGTGTGGAAGTTTATTCCAAAGGCGAGAATAAAGATGAATGAAAGAGTGAAGGTAAGCAGTGATTCGTGATTTTGTTAGTTTTACCAGAAGGGGGTTGCTGGCAGACCTTGAGCACCCTGTGGAAAGATGGGAGGGGACATATCACAGAGAGAGCGGGGGGGGGGCGAGACCAGAGAGGAGACGGGAGAAGACAGAAAGACCACCGACCTGCCTGTGGTGAGAAAGTGAGAGGTCCAAAGACTCAGCCTCATTACGGGAGATACCAATGATCCTAAATGCCTTGGTTTCCACTGCGTGAAGCCAAGAAAGATGAGAGGCAGGAGCACCATTCGAGTGGGGAGAGCAGTACTCCATCAGGCTGCAGACGAAAGCTTTGTATGTGGTCAAGAGCTCAGGTGGGCTGAGGAAGGACTTTGCACAACAGAGGATGGCCAGTTGGCAACTGACTTTGGAGGCCAGCTTGAAAATGTGGCTTTCCCAGGAAAGATCATCACAGATAGTGAGACTTCAAGAAAGGACTTCATCCAGAGGATTGTTGAGAAAGGAGATCGGGGGTGGGGGGGTTCCGAACGGTCCTTTCGGAAAGACATAGTGAGAGTGTGAGATTTTTCAGGATTGAAAGACATGTTCCATGTGTTCGACCAATTTGTGATTTTAACCAGATCTGCAGAGAGTGAAGGAGTCTGAGGGATGACAGATGGTATGGCAGAGGGTGGAGTCATCATCAAAGAGATAAAGAGGATTTTCCAGAGAGTCAGAGATCATTGATGAAAACCAGAAAAAGAACAGGGCCCAGAACACTGCCTTGAGGAACTCCAGCCTGGACAGGAAGAGAGGATGAAAGAACTCTATTTAGGACCACACTTGGCTGCGACAGGAGAGGAAGCCTGCGAGCCATGAGTGGAGATGGCCTTGGATGCCATAGGAACAGAGTTTGTTGAGCAGGGCAGGCTGTCAGACCGTGTCAAAAGCACGTGATATGTCTCGGGATGTGGCTCTGATTTCATATCTGGCATTGAGGACCTCCATCCATTGTTGGGAGAGCAGAAGAAGCATATCCAGGATTGAATGACCTGGTCTCTGAAACCAAATTGATGATCAGAAATCAAGCCATTGGAGAAGAGGAAGGATTTAATGTCTGAAGCGATGATGGATTCTATGGTGTACGAGGTGCCGTGGAACACGAGAAGCAAGAGTGTTAGCATCAACTCCACTTTATTGCGCGTGCAGAAGTACATTCCTGCCACCCCAAGCGGGCGAGTCATGATATACGAAAACCCAATCACGTGATACAGCACACTCCTCCCCTCGTAAAATGACAAGTCAAATGATGAAAGGACAATCATAACATGACCAACCGAAACAAATCAACACTCATAATCCTGCAAGTACCGCAGCCGCACCCTGACCCGCCTCGGACGGGCAGCGCCGCCAGACAGCCCAGGCTCAGACGCCTCCCGGCTCGGTCGAGGTGACACCCTTGCCGGGCTCGCGCCATCCACAATAACAACCGTCCCCGGCCGACCAGCCTGCCCGACGTCCCCGGGCAGGACTGAATCAGGCGAAGACCCCCTGGGCGTCGGCAGACCCGGCCCTGGCGATACGTCTGGCTACGGTGACATTACAGGTGGGGGTCCCACATCGTTCGGCCCGGGGGGGTGTGGGGAGGGGGTGACGCTGAACAGCGATCATGCATTTTGTCCACGTGCCGCTTCCACACCTCCCCACCATCCATCCGCACCATGAAATTCGCCGGCCCCAGTACCACAGAGACCACAGCCGGCACCCATTTGGAACCGTGGAAATAATCGCGCACCATTACCCGCTGTCCCAAATCGAAACCACGCAGCAGCGTCGGACGCGACACCGTCCCACTCCCCGACCCTCCAGGTCGCAGCAAATCCAGTCTGGACCGCAATGCCCGTCCATAGAGACGAATGGCAGGTGAATCACCCGTGACAGGATGAATCGCGTTCCTGTAATGGAGCAAAAAGACATCGACCACTGTCTGCACAGGTGCAACACCCCCGCTGCGCAAAGCCCGTTTCAACATCTTAACAAACGACTCAGCCTGCCCATTCGTCTCAGGATGATACGGTGCGGACCTGAGATGTCGAATACCATTTTGACGCATAAACTCATCAAATACACCTGCGATGAACTGCGAACCGTTATCAGAGACCAGGATCTCCGGTAATCCTTTATTAGCAAAGATCGTCCGCTGTTTCTCTACTGTAATGTTTGCTGATGTATGCTGCATTACTACAACCTCTGGCCATTTAGAGAATGCATCGATCACAATCAAAAACATTTTGCCATTAACCGGTCCCGCAAAATCTACATGGACCCTCTGCCAGGCTCTGTCTGGGGTCGGCCATCGCCCCGAGGCTCGACGCAGGTTATCAGCATCTGTTTGACACATGGCGCAACGCTTAACCAACTGCTCAATGTCTTTGGCCAACCCCGGCCACCACAACAGGCTACGAGTAAGACTCTTGGTCTTCACGACACCAAGGTGACTGACATGCAGTTCTTCCAAACACCGCTGCCTGAACTTCGGTGGAATCACCGACCTCATTCCCCACATAATGCACCGTTGGACCAGCGACAGCTCCGATGCGCGCGACGTGAAAGGTTGAAATGCCGGTGTCGAAGGTAGATCGCTCCAATTCCCCGTAGAAATCGCCTGGACGACACGGGCGAGCACCGGATCACGAGCCGATTCCACCGCGACCTGTCTGGCCGTGATTGGCCCACTTTGGACCTGGCCCAGCGCGAACACATCGACCCGGTCGGCCGACTCAGACGCAGCTGGACCCTCCGCACACGGCAAGCGTGAGAGCCCGTCGCAGTTAGCATGCTTCTCGGTGCTTCGGAACTGAATATCATAATCATAAGCAGCAAGAAACAGACACCACCGCTGTATTCGCGTGGCCGCTACCACCGGTACCCCGCGTTCTGGTCTCAGGATGAATTGAAGCGGTTTGTGATCCGTCTGTAAAATGAAATGCCGCCCCAGCAGGTATTGATGATACCTCCACACACCCCAGACGAGGCTGAGAGCCTCGCGCTCGATCTGGGCATATTCCCGCTCTGCTGCGGACAGGGTCCGGGATGCAAAACAAACAGGCCACTCGGAACCATCATCCATCCTGTGGGAGAGCACTGCCCCGATGCCATATGCAGAGCTGTCGCATGCCAATAAGAGTGGACGCGCAGGCTCGTAGTGTACGAGGACCATATCCTCTGTGAGCAGCCGCTTGACGCGGTCGAACGACGCCTGGTGTGCAGGCCCCCAAGCCCAGCGCTCATCCTTCCTGAGCAACCGTGTTAACGGCGCAAGTTGTGAGCTGAGCCCGCGCACGAACCTTTGGTAATACTGGGCCATACCAATGAACGAGCACAGCTGCGTCTTGTCGCGAGGCGGTGGCATGTGTTGCATCGCCTCCACCTTCCGAGGACCTTTCAACAGCCCCTCCGGCGTGATGATGTGCCCGAGGTATTCCAAGCGCTGCTTGAAGAACGCGCACTTGTCCCTGTTCAAGCGCAGGCTGCACGCTTCTAGCTTTGTCAGCACTTGGACAATGTTCGCACGATGCTCGTCCGCCGTTTTCCCCGCAATGAGCACTTTTTTCCCAATTGAAAACAGGCCCATCAACGGCCGCCGGTTCCACCCCGGGTCGCCTCGCACATCGCCGTCCATGACCTTAACGGTGGCCGGCGCCCTACGGCACACACGCTTCAGATGACCCACCTTGTGACAATTTAAACACACGGTGCCTTTATACGGGCACGCACGGCGCAGGTGTCGACCTCCGCATCCCAAACACGTCCGCGGGGTCACCTCGCCGCATGTGCGACCGCGCGGCGACGTCCGACCCGCACCGAAGGTCGTGCGCGCGTCCCGGGGTGCTCGTGACCCTGCGTGGCCGGTGATGGCCCGAACATCCTCGCGAGTCTGCTCGACCTCTGTAGCCGTGCTGACCGCCGAGTCAAATGTAATGGCTTCACCCTTCAGCCGTACAACCGCCGAAACCATCTTCGCATCTTGTAAACTACCAATAAAACGATCTCTGAGCCGAGCCGGACGCTCCCGCGCCGTGAACTTGCAGGCCACGGAAGAATGCTTCACTCGCGCCACGAAATCAGTGACACGCTCCTCTGCACCTTTCGAGAGATGATCGGACTGGTATCAAGCGAGCTGTAATGACTTCTCCGGCGCAATGTGTGCTTTCATCTTCTCCACAACGTCCCGAAACGACAGCCCGTCATCACGGGGCTTGTCCGGCCCACCAAATCACTCACTAGTCGATAATGCTCCGCCGAAAGCGAGGCGAGCAAGATCAACTTCTGTTTGCTCTCGTCGACCACATCATTCGCGTGGAAATAGCTTCCCAATTGCTCCGAAAACAATTCGAAGTCGTCTCCGACGAAAACGGGCACATGTCAGTTTTCAGCCATCCTCGTAGCCAACTCTGGTGTACGAGGTGCCGTGGAACACGAGAAGCAAGAGTGTTAGCATCAACTCCGCTTTATTGCGCGTCCAGAAGTACATTCCTGCCACCCCTAGCGGGCGAGTCATGATATACGAAAACCCAATCACGTGATACAGCACAGATTCCATAACCTGGCTGATTGGTCTGTAGTTGCAGGGATCTGTTTTTGCACCTTTTTAAAGCAAAGCGGTCATGTTTGTGGTGTAGCCTGCGGGCCTGCGGGGCAGGGCATGATGGTGGGGGGGAGTGGTCGGCGTGATCATCGTGTCTGCCAGGGATATAAGGAGTGCGCGCCGCCTGAGGCGTTGTAGTGGGTGCCGTAGTCGCCGCGGCTCGTGAGTGCCTTGAGTACGTAATAAAGGAGAGCAGTGGGCAAAGTACGCCCGCGCTCCCGCTTGTGCAACAAAGCCGGGCTCGACTGTTCCTCCGCTCGTGTCTGCCTTCTAAGCACCCCTACCACGACATCACAGTTGGCGACGAGGATGTTCGGATCGGCGTGTGCAGGGTGTTTGGGTTCGGATCGGCAGCGAGTAACTCAGCCCACCCCGCGCGGTTCGAGGTTCCGGAGGAGTACGCATCGCGAAGAGCGTATCGCGTGCACAGGCTCCGGAGCCAGGAGGCTCGCCAGCGTGGCCAGCTCAGGCATGACAGGAAGTCGGGGCACGGCGCACGGACGCGTGCCCGCCTTTGGCGGAGTCGACTTCGGTCACGTCGAGTGGACAACAGCCGCGCTCGGAGTTCGTTTAATTGAGGCACGACAAATCTGGGGAATGATTTCTGCAAGGTCACGGCTAAAGAGCGTGGACACGCAGTTCAGCTCGGACGCGGCGTTGGACGTCGCGCAAGCTCTGAGGAATGTCCGGGGTCTCGATGGTCGGTGAGCAGCAGATGATCCGGAGGTCAGCGCGGTGTTCCAGGCGCGCACGGCCGCACGCACGGTCTGCGGCGCGGGTCGTGGACGAGCGCTGCAATGCAATCACTCGGACGGCGGTCTGAGCACTCGGGGACGTCTACGGTGTGTGTGCCGAGAGTCATCGCCCATCATAACAGTCATAGATGGCGGTGTGCGAAGCGATCCTTCCGTCCCGGGTCGAGACCTACTGCCGGTACGGTGTTCAGTGCATGGCGTACACGGTAACGCCCCGGGTTGAGTTTTGCAGCCTGGGCACAGCGATCCCAGCGACCCGGAACGGGAGATACTGCCGATGTTAAACCTGCCTTCAATTGGTCCGGAGGTGACAAGATCGATGGCAGGGGAGGTTGAAGTGACCGGGGCACTGATGCTGCCCATGTTGAGCCTGGTTTCAGTTGGTCCGACGGTGACAGGACCGATGCCAGTGGAGGTCGAAGTGATCGGGGCACTGATCGGGTGTCGAGTTGAGTCCACTCGTGCTGCCCTCGCATCGCACGCGTACACCGGCGAAGCGGTTGCACCGCTTGCGGTGGCCGACGTCTCGGTGCTCTACCGGGGTCGAAGCGCCCTACTCTCGGTGTTTGTGGTGCGAGGGGAGGGGCCCGCCCTTTTGGGTCGGGACGGGTTGACGCACCTCGAACTGGATCTCCAGTTCGTACTTCCAGGTGCGCCGGTGCTTCCTTCGTTGCTTCCTTCAAGACCCGAGGGCGAGGTTCTGGCGGCGGGAGCCGCATCGATGCAACGGGAGCGGCCGGTCGTTGCTGCCTGCAATGGTGACGTGCGGTTCGGGAGCAACGGGAGCCGTGCCAGCTCTCGCGCTGAGCTCTCGCGCTTCGGCTGCGCTCATGGTGCAGTGCGCGCCTGTGTTGTTCGGGCAGTTTCAACGGGGAGTTGCGGCGAGCCCGTCGCGTTCAAGAAAGTCACGGTTCGCAACATCGAGCCGACAACCAAGAGATGGACACGTGATGTGGTTTATGGGCTGCTGTTCATTGCGTGTTTGTTTTTAATTGCTCGAGTGATGCGGTTTAACGTTGTTGAAATAAATGCCGACGGTTCCTGTGTGAGAGTGGGTTTGCCTGAGATCAATCGATGGGATTTGCATTATGAACAATGTGATGTGGAGGCTTTGGGAGCGATGGTGGCGAATAAAGAGGTTTTGTTGGCCTCCCGTTGCCCCGGACCGCGGGTGGTTACTGTGTCATGTGCAGGGATTTCATCGGGGAAACGCGCTGTACGGAAAAAGGAGTTTGCAATGGCACAAATGTTGTTCTTATTGATTTATGACGATCCTGTGGTTAAAGTGTGGTTTGAATGGAGTTGCTACCGTCTAACTGCTGTGTGGGTCTCGGAGATCGACTCAGAGCCAGGGCTGGTGCGCTGTTCAGCATTACCCCCACCTCTGGTTTCGGCAAGGTCAGACGTGCCTGGCGCTAGGGGCGCAGCTCTCTGTTCTCTCTCGAGGCCGTTTGGACATGCGTTGGAATCTCAACTGATTGTGGTGCGTGGGTTGTTATGGGGCATTGGTTGCGTCCAGCCAACGGCGCTGTTCAGCGCCCCCACCCAAGGTCAGTCAAGTCTGGCGTTGGCGCCACGGCTTCCAGACAGCGGGCTTCCGGCCTCGGAATGTTTATCTGCTTCAGGTCTGGCTGGGGGAGATGTGCTGCCTTGTCGGCCGGAGGCGTTTGATGGTGCCGGGGGAGGTTTGCTCGGGAGGTCGCCACGACCTCGCCGGAGGGCATGTAAGCATGAGCCGCCTGGGGGCGCTTTTGCTGCATAGTGCTGCTGTGCTTCTCGCCTTGCTGCTTCATATCGGTAACGCGGTCAGGGTTTTGTAGGTTCATTGTGCAACTCAGTCTTCGGAACCTGGCCGGTGCAGCTCCACTCGCTCGCATCGGCATGTTATATGATGTGATGTGCTTTTATACTATGCTTTTTCTTTTTTATACCTTGTCTGCTTTTATGTCATGGTATTTTGTGCTGCTAATGCTTATTATGATGGTGATCATTTAATAATCATGGTTTTAGGAGGGAGGAGTGTGATGTAGCCTGCGGGCCTGCGGGGCAGGGCATGATGGTGGGGGGGAGTGGTCGGCGTGATCATCGTGTCTGCCAGGGATATAAGGAGTGCGCGCCGCCTGAGGCGTTGTAGTGGGTGCCATAGTCGCCGCGGCTCGTGAGTGCCTTGAGTACGTAATAAAGGAGAGCTGTGGGCAAAGTACGTCCGCGCTCCCGCTGGTGCAACAAAGCCGGGCTCGACTGTTCCTCCGCTCGTGTCTGCCTTCTAAACACCCCTACCACGACACCACAATGTTTGCTGATTTTCAAGCAGATGGCAGGTGACAAATGAGAGGGTGACAAGAATGGAGAGGGTGACAACTTTAACAAATGAGAGGGTGACAAGAATGGAGAGAGGGTGGGCAAGAGCAGAGGAGCTGGTTTTTAGGACATGTGGGCTGATGCCTTCTGGACCGGTTACAGAAACTGAGTCGAGGTTTGATGGCAAACTATCCACATTGTCAGAAGAAAAGGACACAGAGTCCAGGGACAGCTTAGTGTGACTGGGTAAGGTGGGTACATAAAGCGATGGGTTTCGGATGCAAGATTTAGATGCAAACACCAAGTTTAGGTATTTTGCCTTTTCACGTGCGATGTCAGCAGTGCGGCCATTTAATGTAAGGGAGGGGAAGGAGGGGGAACATACACATGAAACATATTTGATTAGATGCCACCAGGATTTGGAGGAGGGGGAAATGTTTGGGAGTTCAGACTTGAGATGAGAAAGATGTTGTTTTCTGGCTCTCCTGAGGGTAGACACACACTTGTTCTGAGCTTTATCAAAGGAACTGA
Organism: Eptatretus burgeri; assembly: GCF_056783735.1. Taxonomy (NCBI): domain Eukaryota; kingdom Metazoa; phylum Chordata; class Myxini; order Myxiniformes; family Myxinidae; genus Eptatretus; species Eptatretus burgeri. The sequence continues at coordinate 73,190,824 of NC_140966.1, forward strand.
AATTACCCTCTGTTGGGGTTGCTTTCCATTAGGCTAAGGCAAGTTGTTTCAGGACAACTGCCTCGCCACAAGCTTCAGTGAACCATGGGCGGGAGGAAGGGTAGGACAACTGAAGATGAGAAGGGATAAATCTGTGCATGAGAGAGAGCAAATTTTTTTGAAAGAATTCCCAGGATGAGTTGATATTGGAGAAGTAGCGATGGGAGACCAGTCTAGAAGTTTGATGGCTGCTTGGAGACCCTGCCAGTCAGCCTGAGTGAAATGCTCAACTTTGACGGTGCTGGGGTGGTTCTCTAATAACTGCCAGAGAGATATCTACTTTGACAAGCACATGGTCAGAAGAACCGATTGGAGCAGAGGAAGAACAGCAGATATTTTCAGGGAAATTTGTCACAATCAGATCGAGAAGAGGTGGAGTACTGTTGATTGAGATCCAGGTCGGGAAATTGACCGATTGAGTCCGTCCCAATGAGTCGCAGAAGTCTTTTGCTGAAGTCCCATGGCAGTTGGGAGAGGTACCCACACCCTGCCAACTGGCATGATGAAAACAGAAGTCACCACATATGAGGAAGAGAGAGAGAGAGAGAGAGAGAGAGAGAGAGAGAGAGAGAGAGAGAGAGAGAGAGAGAGAGAGAGAGAGAGAGAGAGAGAGAGAGAGAGAGAGAGAGAGAGAGAGAGAGAGAGAGAGAGATATATATATATATATATATATATATATATATATATATATATATATATATATATATATATATATATTGGATGAGAGGACAGAAGTTGGTCCAAGTTTTCGGATAGTGAGGGGTAAATGGAGTCATCACTGTTTGGTGGACGGTAAAAAGCACATACAAACATGAGGTGGGAGTGGAGGGGAAGCTGTAGCAAGAGGTATTCCTGGGGGCGTGGGGGAGTGAGGGCAGTGCATGGTGAGTGAGGAATGGAGTCTTTGATGAAGAGAGCAACTTCTTCACCAGGACGAGGCTCAGGTCTGTCATACCAGAGGAGGGAGTCACCAGGGAGAGATACTTGGGAGTTAGGGACGTCTTGAGGAAGGAAAGTTTCTGTTTGGCAGATTATGTCTCGTTTGTCAGTTGCAACCTGGATGGAAAGACCTGGGCCCCAGATATTTGAGGACCACACTGTTAAGGAAGAGGGAGGGGGAGGCTTTGGGTGCAGGGGAGAGGAGGGGGAGGGTAGGAGAAGGGAGGGGGGGGGGGGGGGGGGAAGGTAAGTAGGATTGTTGAAAGAGTGTGGAGGGTTGCAGAAGAGCTGGGGGAGGTGGTCGGATGAGGAGGAGAAAAGGCTCTGTGTTGCTGGGTTGAGATACAGTGGGGAGTAATAAGAGAGGGGGAAGAATGCAGTTGAGGATTTGAGGAGGTAGAGTGATGAGATGGAGCAGAGATGGCAGGGGAAGGAGGCAGCTTTGTGGATGTGAGGAGGAGGGAGGCAACTTTGAGAAGGGTGTGGAAGAAAAATAATTATAATTGTTGCTGTTACTTTATAAATTTAATTTTTGTATATTAGTCGAATTGGCTGTCAGTAATATTTCCCTTTTCCTGACACTCTTTTGACCTACATGTTCATAAAAGGAATATCTTACTATGAAAAAGGTCTAGCTCGCTGCATAGAAACAGGGTGACCTGGTTGATAACACTGCAAACTTTAGCCATGATTGTGTCATTCTCTCCCGCCCACCCAAAGTGGCCACGTATTGCAGTTTTGAGTTTTTTTTGCCCTGTGCCTTTCAGCTCATCCCGTGGTTGAATTGCCAAATGTCTCACCATCCCATTTTTTGGATGCCAATTGTGTATAATAGGAATTGCTTCGGGCTTCTGTTTGAGTGAAGTTCATTCGAATGTTTCAGTGAAGCATTGAATGTTCTTCTTCCTTATGTAAAAAATTTAAGATTCTGCTTTGGTATGCTGATTGATCAATCGTGTGGAAACTGAGTTCTTTCCCACCACAAGGGTAAGTGAGGGGGGTGAATGGAGGGAGAAGGGTGAGTGGGAAGAATTGAGGGAGAAATGTGATGGGGAGTTTTTGAGAAAGGTGAGAGGGGAGTTTGGAGGAGGAAGAGTGTGATGGTTGCTTTGAAAGGGAGGGTGAAGTGAGGGGTGAAAAAGGGTGAAGTGAGGGGTGAATTGGCACTAAAGTTGGAAAAAAAGAATGATTGATGGAAAACGAACATTCATTGCAAACTGGTTTTTAAAATTTTTTTAGTTCAGTGATGTGACTAAAGACATTACTTGAGGGATGCAATAAAGGCAAATTAAGAGAATGGAGAGAAGAAGCGTTGCAATAAATGGACTTTTTAGACAAGGTATGAAGGAAAGGTTGAATTGAGAGCAGTCTGTTGAAATTGAAAGTCGTGAATTATGGTACAGTAATGAGAACCACACGTGTGAAAGAGGAAGATGAAGCATTAAAAGATTGCATAAGATTAGGTCAAGGAAAGGTTGAAGAAAAAATTGTGAAGTGAATGGTGAATTTGGAATGGCAAACACAGAGGGTAGAAGCAGATCCAGCAGAAACACGAGGTTACGGGAGGTGCACAGTTAGAAGTGAATATATTTATTTGTTTGTTTATTTATTCATTTTTTAATTTTTTTTATTAAGGATTGCATAAGATTCAGAAAAGGAAAGGTTGAAGTCAGATCGTGGAGGTGTATGGTGAATTTGGATCAGTAAACGCAGAGTGAAAGTGATGGATCGATGAAAAGTAACAGGAAGAGGGTAGAGAGACACGTGGTTTCAGGAGGTATGTAGTTAAGAAAGGATACAAGGAAAAATTATAATAGTTTTGAAAAGTAACAGGAAAAGGGTGAAGAGTAGGGTGGTCCAAAAAAATGAAAGTTCGAATTTCTCGCGGGCATGTTTGCCAAATCGTTCCTGACGTTGAAAAATGCAAAGAAACAAAAAATTAGCAGATTTGGAGGTGGTTTCGGGGTCCATCAAAGTCTCTCAACGGATTCATTATAATGTCACAATACTAATAGGAAAAATGAAAGGAAAGAGCATAAAATGTTCTCAGTGGGCAGTGGGCAACTGGCGGTCGGTGAATTTCTCCAATGGTTGATCCAAGAGGAACAGTTCCGTGCTTTTCCGTGTAGAACACGCCATACTCACTCACTCTGGGAATCAAAAAGAAGAACAAAAAATTAGAGATAAAGAAAAATAAAAGAGTACTTTTAACACCGACCGACAGCGAACCGAAAGCTCAACTGACGTCTCCCTCTCTCCCACTGACGTCTTCTTCTCTCCCACCGGATGTAGCAACCCCCACCGGATGTAACAACTTCCTTCCTCTTGATGGAACCCTAAATATTTTTGGAACTGTGGCAAATTTGGCCAGGAGTATTTTCTCGTCAGGTAGAACAAAATAATCAACATGCCCCAAGAATATTCAAATTTTGAATTTTTCCCTTATGATTTTGGACCACCCTAGTGAAGAGATATGGTTTTGGGAGGTGTATCGTGAAAGTGAATGTATTTCTTTCTTTATTTAATGTTTTTTTTTTAAGGATTGTGTAAGATTCGGAACAGGAAAGGTTGAAGTAAGATGGTACAGATTCCTTGCCTTCGCTGGTGACATGACTTGGCCATGGAAGATCAAGTCACTTGATTCAATTTCTGTCCTGCCATTCTTTAATCATTTTTTGCAGTGTGGCATGGAGGTGTATAGTGAATTTAGATAGGTAAACGCAGAGCGAAACTGATGGGTCAATGAAAAGTAACAGGTAGAGAGACACGTGCTTTCAGGAGGTGTATAGTTAGAAAGGATACAAGGAAAATTATACATTTTTCTGATGGATTTTTGAAGATTGGGTAAGATTAGGGAATGGATGGTTGTTGGAAGAAATCGTGAAGGTAATGGTGAGAGTGGGTCAGTTAAAATAGAAGTATTGGGTATTGAGAGAGAAAGGGTTGTTGTTTTATTTGTTGTATATTTTTTTTAATTTAAGACAAGAAACACAGGGTGAAGTTGGGAGGGATAGATGGGGGGTGGTGGGAAAAGTGGGGAAAATAGGAATTGATGGTAATCGGGAGATAATACGAATAAAAACGATCGTACACCGAGACGGGAAAGGCGAGTAGACCTCAAGGAAACCCGATAAGACAAGGTCGATGAAAACTCACAAAATAACATGATTTCTTAAACAAAAACAAATTAGGACCATACAGTACAGAGACATGACAGCAGTGAAGAGACACCATGATTTAAAAAAAATATATTTATTAAACATTCGAAGAACATTTGATCCATTTTTAGCTCGCCTGTTCGAAGAACAGAGAGCTATAGCGATACCCCCGGCGTGAGCGAGAAAATGTTAAAGTTTTTGGTGCAAGTTATTTCCTTTCTCATGTTTTTATCTACCACACTATTTTTTACTGATTACAATATACAAATACATATTATTGCTTTAAAATTATTTGGATCAGACTTCACTACAATGCTTTATAAAAATATTATTAGACTAGTCTTTTAAAAAAGATAAATGTATAAACAGGCGAGCATTGGGTGGCTTTGACACCAACTCTCTGGTAATACATCCACGAGTATTTGGTAGACTAGCCATTTGCAGATTTCAATGCTTTTACTCTTTCAGGCATAGAACGAACGAGTTACAAAATTTTCTCTTGTGGGATTTCTGCCCAGGCTTCATGCAAAAGGTTTCACAATTCCACCCATGATGTTGGTTTCCTGGAATTTTTCCGCACAACTCGATCCAATATGGCCCAGAGATGTTCAATGGGATTCATGTCAGAAGACTGACTTGGCAATGGAAGTCACTTGATCCCATTTCTGTCCTGCCACTCTGATCTTTTTTGCAGTGTGGCATGGAGCTCCATCTTCCATGAACAGAGTGTTGGATTTGACCATCTGACCAGTGGAGAAGATGGGGGTGGGGGGGGGAGCAGTCCATCCTCAAGGATAGAAATGTATATCGTAAAGTTGATGTTGCCAACACACTCCACAAGCTCTGCCCGACCAGCACTCCGGATTGCTCCCCACAGCATCACTGTAAAACCACCGTGTTTGACAGTTGGCTGCAATCGGTTCAAAGAGAACTCTTGACGAGGAAGTTTCCAGACCCATACATGTCCGCTGTCAGAAAATTATGCAAATTGGGACTCATCTGAAAAAAATGACAGTTTGCCAAAACTCCAAGGGTCTGGTGGCCATCTTGTCAACCCACTTCTTTCTCCTTTGAATATTAGCTGGTCTAAGAAGAGGTTTTCTTCGAGCTGCTCTCCCATAGTAGCCCAGTTGATGAACGTACCGCATGGCAGTTCTTGAGATAATTTGGACCACCTCTGCAACATCTGCTGCTTTGCAACGGGGAGTTTTCTGAATAGACCACTTGACCTGAGTTGGGAGATCCTGAAGAGTTGTGGAGCGCCTTCAAGACCACCGTCCTTGATGTTGCCGGTGGATATCTTGGAACTCACCATAGGGTGAAGAAGAATTTTGTCTCTCGAGGGATACTGGATACCATTGACCAGAGTCGCAGGGCCAGGCTGAATGGCAGAGCTGAGCTGTTCAGGGAGATGAGGCGTAAAACTATACGTGCGCAAAGGGTGAACAAGGAGGCCTATGTGGGAGGAATCTGTGAGGGGGTAGAGCATCACCTGTGGTCAAGTGATTCTCATCCTGCTTACAGGGGAATTTATGGATTGCGTTCATCCAAGCCCATCGCTCGGTGTACTGCAGTTCGAGCAGAGGGTCGTAAGCTCTTGACAGAGGAGTGCGAAGTGAAGGCCCGCTGGGCCGGTTACTTTGAGCGGTTGTTCCAGGCTGATCCACCAGCTGACGAGTTGGACATCATGGGTGTTACAATCACTGTTGCTGACCCTCCAATCAACTGTGGTCCACTTTCGTTTGTGGAAACACAGGCTGCGGTGAACCGGTTGAAGTGGGGGTAAAGCTCCAGGGATCTGTGGCGTCCATGCTGAACTTCTCAAGGCTGGTGGAAATGCTGCACTCGTGTTATTGCATGCAGTTCTGTACTCTGCCTGGAACACAGGCATCATCCCAACTGACTGGAAGAGGGGCCTTGTCGTCCCTCTCTGGAAAGGGAAGGGTGATCGCCGAGACTGCAAAAACTACCGAGGGGTGATGCTGCTCTCAGTGTCAGGCAAGGTCTTTGCTTGGATAATTCTTGATAGGGTTCACCACCATCTGCTTGAGCACCAGCGTCCAGAGCAGTCAGACTTTATACCAAGGAGATCAATGATTGACTGTATCCTTGCTATTCGCGTCCTCACCGAACGCAAACGAGAGTTTCGGCAGGGGCTTCTTATGGCCTATTTTGATCTCTGTAAGGCATTTGATTCAGTGAATCGGGATGCCCTCTGGAGGATTCTTGGTCTTCGTGGGGTGCCACCAAAACTGATCGATCTGATGTCTGAACTATACTCTGGTACTGAGAGTGCTGTGAGATGTGGTGGTACCATCTCTGACTTATTTCCAGTTGTTACTGGCCCCCACACTTTTCATCACTTGTATGGACTTGATTATGGGGAGGATGTCGGAGAGGTCAAGCTGCAGTGCATCATTTGGGAATGTCAAGATCTCTCACTTTGATTTCACAGATGATGCAGTCATCTTTACGGAGAATTTAGATATCCTTTTGGGGGCCCTCGGGGTGCTAAATTAGGAGTTGGAGCTGCTGGGATTACAGATTTCCTCGGTCAAAACTAAGATCCAGGCTTCAATGATATCTTGGATGCTGTTTTCCTGTCTGTGCCTGTTTGTGGTGAGGATGTTGAGGTTGCGGAGAGATTCACTTTCATTGGCAGTGATATTCATGTCTCTGCTGGCTGTGAGTCAAAGGTCAACAGACGTCTGGGTCTGGTTTGGGGAGTCATGGATTCACTGGATCAAGGGGTGTGGCGCTGCCAGTTCCTGTACAGGAGGACGAAAGTCTGAGTCTTCAGGTCCTTGATGCTTCCAGTCTTGCTCTATGGATGTGAGACTTGGACTCTGACCAGGGATCTCAGATGGAGACTTCATTCCTTTGGTACCAGGTCTCTTCGGAGAATCCTTGGCTATCGCTGGTCGGACTTTGTGTCTAACGAGCGGTTGCTGAGAGAGACTCAAATGAGATTTGTTACCTGCATAGTCCATGAGCATCAGCTGCGGCTGTATGGACATGTGGCTCATTTTCCTGATGCTGGTCCTGCTCACCAGATTCTCTCAGTAAGGGAGTCTCGTGATTGGAGGAGTCCAGTGGGCCGACCACATGCCTCGTGGTTGCAGCAGGTTGATCGTCATCTCAAGGAGATGGGGATGGGCCAGGCATCTGCCTGGGGGATGGCCAGACAGAGGCTCCTGGAGTACCGGCAGAAAGTGGATGTAGCGACGCACTGCTCTGGCGCATGTTCCCATACCTGACCTTACTTGACTGCTTGACAGATCGAAGAGACCTTTCTGAGAGCCCAGGTCAACCAGAAGGGGAAGCTGTGGATTCCTTGCCTTCGCTGGTGAATTGCACAATCACCTGATTGACCATAGAGAGTGGAATGCCAAGTTTCTGAGCTATCTGATGCTGCCTGACTCCACCTTCCGATTGGCCAACAATTTCTCCTCCTTGAAAATTGCAAAGGTCGTGTGCTCCCTGGGTTTGAGGCATAATTGCTTGTCATACATGACCCAGGAATTCATTTCTACAAATAAATAATTGAATATTAGTACAAATCACTGAGTAAAACTTGCTTTATACAGATGAAATGAATAAATTTAGTCTATTTACTTCTGTCATGTGTCTATAAACCTGTAGGTCAGAAAATATTCAGTTAAAATTTGACATATAATGACCAAAAACTTAACTTTAAGAAAGTCGGCAGAGACCCCTGAGCGAAGCAGCCATATTCTCAAAACCCAGTCCAGAAGTTGAAAAGGGAACTTCATCTCATTGAGGGTTGCGATGCAACTACAATGCCTATGACGCATCTACGAATGCCAATCGAGTGACTACAAGTCCCATTGTCCATCTGTCTAACAACCATTTAACTGAGGGTCCCATGACCTCCTGACCAGGGAACGCACCCTTGGCATATGTGCTACTTACCTTATTATATCTGGTGATTTTGAATGCGGCCGAGCTGTACCCTTCGCACACACCAGACCTTGCAAACGGAACCGTCAGGAATCTCAACCTCCCAAGCTATCTACTTGCGGACAGTGCTAGACCAATGGTGGAAAAGACGGACATGGACCGATTGGAAATAGATTTAACAAGAACAGGTTTATTTACACAAGTGAGGAGCAGGAAAAAGAGGGGGGAATGAACATAAGGATTTGAATGGCATGGGGAGAAATGAGGGTTAAGCAATTTGTGCAGCAATGAGATCAGAGAAAGTGAAAAGAGACAAAGAGCACTCTTAATAAGCATCTTACCGACCACTAACACAGTCCATTGACCCAAGCATTCACAACCGCTATTCAATGCTGAGGGAGAGAAAGAAGTGGGAAGAAAGACTGTTAGATGTCTAGGGTGCGTGGAAAAGATGGACGTGCTTGTGTATGGGTGTGTTGCGAGTGTATTTGAAAAGGGAAACTTCGAAAGGTACAGCAGAAAAGATGTGTGAGGGGATAGCCTAAGGTTGAGATCCCACCAGATGTGTCCGGAGTGTAGCTTGGTTTCGGTCCTATTAATTGGCTTGGCTCCGCCAATCCTTTTGCAGCCTCGACTTCTTGCTCATGATGACAGTTCGTGAGGTATAAACCAAAGGAGAGAAAGTGCGAAGAACCAGCAGCGTGACCTCAGGGAACAATATCCGGCACCCATCAACGCCGTGCCTCAGGGTGTCCGCAAATGACTGTTGAAAGAGTCGAGAAAATAAAATGACATCAAAAGAGCCTGAAGGCGTAAATGAACCTTGAAAAGAGCCTCCATGACCATTGAAAGACAGGGTTAAATGCCCATTGAAAGAGCCACAAACGACCATTGCAAAAGAGCCTCCACGACTGTTGGAAGAGCCCAAATGACCATTGAATGACAAGTGTAAATGACCGTTGAAGGAGCCGAAAACGACTGTTGCACAAGAGCCTCCACGAACATTGAAAGACAGATGTAAACGACTGTTGCAAAAGAGAGTCTCCAATGACCATTGAAAGGAGCCACGAGCAAACATTCCAAGACTCGCTCTTTTTAATAAGGCTGGCCTGGAAGCTTTGAGAATGTGCACGTCAATAGGCGGGGGCCTGCACACACATTGGCGTTCCTCCTCCCAAGCCCCGTCCATTCGAGTTTCTGCAGTGAGTCCTCTCAGTCAGGGCTTCTGGCTGTCATAAGAGTCAGACTTCGCTTGCCATTGCTGAAGGCAAGTAAGCATTTGGCTGGTTTGAGGCACGCAAGAACAATTATGGGGAAATTAATGGAGCTGATTTCTCTCAGGTCAAGGCTGACCAAACATCACCTGGGCAACACGATAGCCATCACGAAGGCTTGCAATGGGGTTAACGGTTGAAGGTTGCGGTATGACGGATCTCTTTTAGAGAGGGGGAGTTTGAGATTATGTAACTGTACTTAATGTCTTGATTACCTTATATGTGTGTGGGAAAATATATATAGGAGAAAAGGAGCGAAAACAAAGCACGTGCAGTCAAAACGGAGGCAGAAGCAACAACCCGACTAGCCCAGCCAGAAACAAGTACTGGTAAGCTGGACTTTACCAGGGACCAAATTCGAAAATTCAACACAAACAAGGTCCAGTTTGTCACATGAAATTGGACGAAAACACGACCAGCAACACAGGAATTAAAATTAATGTCTATGGTCTGGGAAACTTCACTTTGTTGAGCTGGAAGGAGGAATTCAGGAACCAGCAACATACATGAAGAAACACAGAACTGGCAATTGCACTTAATGGCCTTTTCCCAGACATATCGACTTACTTTGACTGAACTAAGAACGTTGAAAAAGGGTAAAATCTTAAAGTACAGTAGCAAGCATGATAAGCACAAATGGACTGAACCAAAACAAGCCAAGCTTCAGTGGCACGAAAAGCGTGGGAAACCAGTGCAGTATGAAAAGCATGCTGGGAGAAATGGCAGACCGTGCAAGCTGTTTGATTGAGACCCCTCCTCCACCTCTCCCAAAAAAGACAAATTTGAGATTCAAAATTCCATAAAGGTAAAGTTAATGTCACACACCCATAGGGTAGTTGTTTGTCCTCCCCCCCCCCACTCAGGAGTGACATACATATATATATATATATATATATATATATATATATATATATATATATATATATATTAGTAGAGTACCCACTCTCTGGATGGGTTGATTTTGTGCATTACTTGCTGAAAAAGTATAATCTGTGTTTTAAAATACTGTCGATCTTTGTTTGTGTACCAAAAAGGCTTGCGATGGTCTCAGGGCCTAAAGTGTATGTTCTAATAATAGTTAAGAGTCTAAACTCGAAGCCGTCGAAAGAAAGGGTCTAATCTCTCAAGCATGTAAAAAGGGTCGAAACAAGCTCAAATGAGCTAAGATCCTCGTCCTCTTCATGATGACGTCATAAAAACGAATATGACGTCATTGTGATGTATCAGGTTTGCGATAAATTATCTGTACTAATGCCCGGCTTGATTTCCGCAAACAAAATTCGAACAGCTTGCCTAGTTTCGGAGATAATGGTATAGGCGATTTCCATTAGCGGCGATATTATGACGTCAACTTTTTTTCTCGGAAGAATTTCCAAAATCGGAGATGGTTACTGCCTGCGCGTGGACTTTCTGAATATACATGTCAAGTTTCACGAAGATCTGATGAAAACTCTGGGTTGTGAAACAAAAAATGTCAAAAAATAGGAATGACGTCATAAAAATTGATATGACGTCATAGTGATGTATCATATGTACGGTAATTCATCTCTGCTAATGCCCTGTTCGATTCCCGCAAACAGAATTCTAAAAGCTTGCCTAGTTTCGGAGATAATTTTTTAGGCGATTTCCATTAGCAAAGATATTTTGACGCCATAACTTTTTTCGAGGAGGAATTTTCAAAATCTGAGATGGTTCTTGTCTGCACAGGGTATTTTTACATATATATGCCAAGTTTCAGGAAGTTACGATGAAAACTGTAGGCTGTGAAACAAAAAAGTCCACAAGAAGAAGATGAAGAACAACAACACGAGTAAGACTTGGAGATCCTCCACGAGGATCTAAAAATAGTTGGTTGGGAGCCAAGCCGAGTGGTTCCTCTGACCTTCCTTTTACTTCCTGCAGGCATGAAGCATGAAATAAAAAGAACTTTAATAATTGGATGCTTGTGTGCAGTGGGGTGGCTTCTGATATCGAGTGAGAAACGTACACTCGAGGACGAAATAGTAAATTGAAGTGATACGCTCATTTCATCAAAATCTGAAACTTGACATGACTGCTCTTGAGCGTTTTTCACTCTCAATTGTTCTGCAAATGGAAATCATTTTGTGTCTTCAGCAACACTGAATTTTCACAAAGTAGGAATAAGAGGAGCAAAAATACATTACACTGACAGAACAAACAGCAGAACAGCTAAACAATAATACGAGTTCCCTTACAAGGAACTTCAATATAAGGGGAGGCCATTCAGCCCAACTTATTGATTTTCGTGGTCAAAAAGGACACAAACACCAGGCACAAATAACTAATGTAACAAAGCATGCACAATGGTTGCCATGCCACCTATGGTTATTTTTCCATGCCTTATCCTTTTTAAACGCTGAGCATCAAGCAGAGAAGCAGCATGTACCATTTTTACCCCACGTGTGCAAAGCGAAAAGCGGGGTTGAGCAATTGGTTCACTTTGTCTTCTGTCCGTCTGTCTGTCTCTGTCCGTCTGTCTGCAAACGTCGGTTTATGATCAAGGAACAACTTAATTTCAATTGAATGTTATATTTTGAACACGAATCGGAACATGAACCTGTAGTTTTGCAGTGTATCGGCTCTGAATTTGGCAAATTGTACGGAATCTCGTCCCAATCACGTATGTGCAGAGAGGAATCAGAGGATTTTTTTTTTTTAGCCCATCTACCAGTTAATCAAAATTTTAAATAATTCCAAACAGGAAACTTATTGTTTTTAGTCGTCATAAAGGATACAAACACCAGGCACAAATCACTAATGTAACGTGGTAGATAGGGTGGTGTAAAAGTGGCTGTATCAATGGCGGTAAAGTTCTGAAATTTTTTTTTCTACAACTTATTAAATCTTTATTTATTTAAATTGAATTATATTTGAACAATATTGAAGACAAATTGTCTTATTGGCACTTTCAAATCTTCCGTTTATCAGTATTTGGACAAAATATTATGGCATTTTGTCATCACGACCAATCAAATTTTCCGCTCAAAGACTCTTCCCATGGCCTTTTTCTCAAAACTGCATGGGGTAGGGTGTTCTATGAACTCTAGTTTTTAATACAGTCTTTGGTATGACTCAACCGGCCGTTGTTCGAACCACCACCATCCCTGATTCAGAGCGGAAACTTTAACCATTACTCCACCTAGACTGATATCAGGGGGGTGCCACAGTTCCCAAGGGTTCTATTAACCATTTGGGTGTCCATCGGAGAAGAATGCTGGAGGCAAACACTCCCAATAGCATCCCAGTTCAGCTGATGAGCATGTTTCGAACAACCCAGCCACCCACTTTAAGGCCTGGTCACCAGCAGCTGTCAAGCTGTGAAGTGTGCCATCAAAAGGCAGAACGGCAAGCAGGCCATGATGTAGATAGAGCAGTGCTCAATGGGAAACAAAGTCAAGTGACTTCCTGAGCCACGGAGAAGGCAGGCCCATAGGTATGTAGTTTAGGACCACACTGGGTTGCAGTTGACTAGCCGTATGGACTCTCAGGGCCATCATTGTGTGTCTCACCTCAATGTTAAGACCAAGATGCATTCGAAGAGCGAGGTTCGTGAATGTTGGCGATGTCATACCAACAGGCAGGTGCCATTCATAGTGGTCTCAGCTCTTTGCCTCATCTGGTTAAGGCTTGTCCAACCTTCGCTTCAGTGGCTTTTTCATTTGCTCATTTCATCTCCTCAGGAAGGGGGTCATGCTGTGATCACGGGATGACTGCCCAATCACCCAAATGTGGGTTCACCCCTTCATTCAATCTCTCGGTGGAAGTCCTTCCAAAGCCTCACTCGACGAAATCGTACACTGCATTGTTCAACTGTTCTCAACACTCCGAAACAAACAAAATCAAGGTTAAACACAGATTATAATTTCATCAATCAATAAAACATAGTGGGCCCATATATTTCAACAAGACAGACAAAAGTCCTGATGTAAGCATCTAACCTGCATTACATGATATCAAAATGTTCCCTTTTTTTTATACCGAAACGACATGCTAAAATCTGAAGAAATCTCAGTTGTATGTATACTCAAAAACAATCATCTCATTTGCTATTTACATGTAGAAAGGGTGGAAAATTCATCAGGATTCCAATTCAGACAATTCGAGAAAGGCTTCTTCGGTTTGTACCATGAAAGAGGGGGTAATTTCCCTCTCAAAGCATGAGGCAATCAGTGAGGGCAATGTTGTAGTTACACAATTGAAAGGTGCGATGATAACAAATAACAGTCCAGCAAAAAAAAATCCATTATTTTGCCCACCATCCTCCAAAGATCCCTTTTAGTCAAGAAAAATATTCAATCATTTGTATAATAATTATGAAAGTTAGCTTCTACTTCCTCTTTAATTTGCAATGTGTTCTGATTTGTTTGGGAATATGTGTGCAACATTCAAACTCAATAAGGGCACAGACTTCCCCCCTGCGGATCAAGTACTAAATCCAAAGCGATTCGATTTTGCAGTTACTATTTGCATTGCGATCATTTTAGCATTCATATCTGCTGAACTATACAATTTCATTCACAAGCAGTTCCAAAGCAGCTTCCATTTTTATTTTTATTATCTTGCCAAAACGAAGTTTTTGCAAGATATGTTAGTCAGCTTGTATGTTTTTTGTTTTTTTTGTTTGTTTGTTTGTTTGTTTGTCTGTAATCACGTATAAAAAATTCTGCAGAGCACAGTTATTATTGGAAATTTTTGTAACTTCGCATATCAGAGGCCTATAGAGGTCCCTTTCAGCGCATACAATTTTGAAGGTCAAGGTCAAAGGTCAAGGTCACTTTGTCGCAAATCAGGGGAGTCGACGAAACCCTTATTTTTTAAGTAATTTTGATCGGATCGTCTTCAAACTTCATGGGAATATAGTTCATGGTCTGGCACTCAGCTGATTAGTTTTTGGTGGCGATTGGCCTTGACCTTCATGGTTAGCGCCTCAGGTCAAACATATTTGACCCCAAGGTCAAATTTTCAAGTTTTAGGAACCATATCGTGTAGTACCTTAAATTGAACACCTCGATGAGTGCTTTCTAGATATGTCAAGCTTGAGACATTATGACGTCATTTGGTGACGTTATGAGGCAAACGCATATTTTTCATGGTTACTCTGTAGAACGATTCTCATCGGAATCTCTCGTAGGGAGATATTCCTCAAGGAGTCGCTCCTGGTGGATAGCAGCTCTGTTCACCTCAGACCTTAAAGACCTTAAAGAAGTCACAC
>NC_140966.1:73212887-73287887 GCF_056783735.1 Eptatretus burgeri
ATCTGCCAATACGCTTATCCTCGCTATTTTGCCTGCAGCAATTTCATTTTTACAATGTATTTCAAATCTGCACAAAGGGTGACCTGTCTTTGTCTGCTCTAACATGCGGCACCCCCGCAAAACCTTCCCAGTCGGCTCAATCATGATCAAATTCATAACACACCAGCGAAACCGTTTCATATTTATTTCATCAAATATTTTGATTAACATTTCCACTACTTCATCTTTCTGACATCAAATGTCATGATGCATTACTCAGACGCAATACTGGTTGGCAAACCAAATAAATGAGAAAGGGTAAACAAAACCTAACAAGGCCAAATAATTAATGAAACTTTCCCTCGACTGGATGCACACTCGCCTCTAAGCTGTCTCATCTGGTTTTGATTTCCCACCTGGTGTTTCACATGATGACTGGAACATTTCAACCATATATTTACCTTGTGTCAAAAATATCGGCGAAATGTTCAGTGCATTGAGACATGATTTACCTCTCCTTAAGTGGCCACTTGCGTCCACACTGCTGAGCCAGCACTGCTCCGGCCTCTTCTCAAACAAGACCACTTCACCCATAATTTCTCTATGTTGTTATCCATTATATTTCACCTTACTTCTGCTTTGAGTACTTCGGCAGTCCTCGCGTACACACACACACACACACACACACACACACACACACACACACACACACACACACACACACACACACACACACACACACACACACACACACACACACACACACACACACACACACACACACACACACACACACACACACACACTTAAAGGCCATTTTCCCTGCTAAAGCAGGGGTTAGCCTTGTGGGCCCCATGACAATCTTCTCCACTTTACCCTATTTTCTGTATCTCCCCTTCTTAATCCCCTTGCCCACATCTCTTCTTCCATCATATTTCGCCAAGTTTTTCTCGGTCTTCCCCATCCTCCACTCATTTCCAACACTCCTCTCACCCAGTCACTTTCATCCTTCCTCAACACATGACCCAACCATCTCAACCTGTTTCTCTTCACAACCTCCATCACAGACTCTATTCCCATCATCTTCCGGAAGTCATCATTTGTCTTCCTCTCTCTCTCAACGATACTCCACACATCCACCGAACCATTCGCATTTCCACCCTTTCCAGCCTTTGTTGCTGCTCCATGTTCAGTACCCATGTCTCACTCCCATAAATCATCGTACTCCTCACACATGTAGCATACACCTTTCCCTTCAGCTTCAATGACACTCTCCTCTTCGTCAGCACGCCACTCAGTTCCCGAAACTTCTTCCATGCACATCTCACTCTAGCAACCGTCGAAGAGTCTGATCCACCTTCTCCATTCAGCATGTCTCCGAGATAGCAAAATGTTTTCACCCCTTCCAGCTTCACACCATCTCCAAGATCCAACTCAACAATTCCTTCATCTGCTGCTCCCTCGATGCACACCTTACACTTGAATGTAGCTGCCACACTGGTTAATGACCCTCTCACCCCACTACATTTTCGATGAACCCATTCAGCACACATTGTACACTGAATGGAGTTCACTCCGACACCCTTCCTGCACACAGCACACGGCCACTTCCCAGTCCTTTCCACCTCACCACATGCTTTACCACTTGCCATCACCTTCGTCTTTCCGATATTCACCTTCAACCCTATTGCCTCCATACATTCCCTCCACTTGCTCATCTTCTCCTTCAGTCCATCCATACTCTCTGCAATCAACACCAGATCATTTGCATACAGCAGCTCCCACGGTAAACCCTCCTTTACCCTCCGAGCCAGCACCTCCATCACAACTACAAATAGAAGTGGACTTAGTACCGACCCCTGGTGCACTCCTACCCTCACCTCAAACTCACCACCGTTCCCATCCTTTGTCCTTACAGCTGTGCGTGCTCTCTCGTACATGGCCATCACTACTCTGATCAACCATTCCTCCACTCCTAACTTCCTCAATGCCCATGTCATAACTTCACGTGGAACCCTATCAAATGCTTTCTCCAGATCACCAAACCCAAAAAACAACTTCCTCCTCTTCTCCATGTACTTCTCCTGCAACTGCCTTACAATAAAAATTGCATCTGTCATTCCTCTTCCTGGCATAAATCCAAACTGCATTTCGTCAATCTTTACCTTCTTCCTTATCCTCTTCTCCAACACCGTTTCCAATACCTTCATTCCATACTCCAATAACTTTATTGCTCTATAGGAGCCACAGTCCATAGGGTCACCTTTCCCCTTGTACAGAGGGACGAGGGTACTCAGTTCCCAATCCACTGGAATGCGGCCTTCTTTCACCACCAGATTACAGATCTCTGTCGTTCTCTTCACACCCCAACTTCCCGCTGCCTTCAACAAATCTCCCACAACTCCCGTCGGCCCTCCTGCTTTTCTACTCTTCATTGCTCTTATAGCTTCCTCGACTTCCTTCTCAGTTATCTTCTCTGCTGGTCCTAAAACTGGGTTACTCTCGATGTTGCTATCCCATTCATTTTCTACATTCAACAGCCTTTCCATATATCTCTTCCATCTTCCTTTAATTCCATCTGAGTCCACAACGATTTATCCCACTTCATCCTTCAAGCAACTCACCCCCGTCACATCAAACCTCTCTCTCGCTATCTGTTTTGCAATCCTGAATACCGCTCTCTTACCCTCCTCCGAATCCAAGCGTTCTCCGAACATTTTCCTATAGGCCTCCTGCGCCTTTGCTACCTCTTTCTTTGCAGCCTTCTTGGCTTCCTTATAACTTTCATGCGCTGCCTCTTCTACCACCGTACCTTTCGCCTTTTGCCATTCCTTGAACTTCTTCCTCTTCTCTTCAATCGTCTTTCCAACTTCATCACCCCACCACCATGTTTCCGAGTGCCTCGATGGTCCTTTTGTCCATCCACATACCTCACCAACGGCTTCCAATAAACTATCTTTCATGGACATCCAACCACTTTCAAGCTCAACCACATCATCCTCAACCATACTCAGCCTCTCTCTTAATGCTTCCCTCACTGTCGCCTCTTTCAACCACCACGCCTTCATCCTCGGTTGGTACTTCACCAGCTGAATTCTCCTCGCACCTTTCACCCTTATATCTCAGACAACCAGGTGGTGCTGTGAAACAGTCTCCTCCCCTGGGATCACCTTTGTGTCCCGGAGGTTTCCCCTATCTTGCCGACGCACCATCAGGTAGTCAATGGTTGTCGTCGACCCACCTGACGTGTATGTAATAAGCTTATTACCCACTTTCTGGAATCGAGTATTACAAATCAACAAATCAGCTCCATTAGCAAACTCCAGGATCCTTTCACCTTCTCCATTTCTCACACCATATCCATAACCCCCATGGACTCCCTCAAAACCATCTGGACTCCTTCCCACATGTCCATGCAAGTCTCCTCCAACCACAACAATTTCATCATCTTTCACATTTTCCATCAACTTCTCCATCACACACCAGAACATGTTCTTCTCTTCATAGCTTCGACCGACCTGCGGGGCATATCCCGAGATGACGTTCACCAAGAGCTTTCCGATCACGATTCTCACCATCATCAACCTTTCACTCTCTCTAGTCACACTCACTACACTGTCTACAATCTCCTCAGAAAACATGACACCAACACCATGCACGCCTTTCGGGCACCCTTGCCACATAAACTTATACTTCTGCCCCTGCCTACCCTTCACCATTCTCACACCACTTCCCTTCTATCGTGTCTCCTGCACACAACATATGTCCACTCTTCTTCTGACCAATGTTTCAACCACTTCTCCAGATCTCCGTCATTGTCCCTACATTCCATGTACCAAACCTCAGAAACCAATCTCCACGTGGGGACTCCTCGGGGAGAAACTGATCTCCACGTGGGGAAACCCATCGGCAGTCCTCGGAAAGTCAATATCTATGGCTTTCCTATTGCTTAGCTCACAACCGCTCCGAGTTTCTTTCCAGTTCTTACCAATGACATCTCTGCCACACCGTGACTCAACATCGTATAACCTTTCATGCAGCGCCTCACTGGACGAAGTACAAATCACGCAGTGCCTCACCAGATGACTTACAAATCACGCAGTGTCTCACTGGATGACTTACAAATCATGCAGCATCTCACCGGATGACTTACAAATCACGCAACTCCTCACTCGGCGAGTTACAATGGTTGGCAAGATGTCAAGCCAAATACCAATCCCACTTAAAGTCCTTTCCCAAAACTACCAATCTCTGGATCCACCCTATTTTGTACAATAAATAATCCTTACTGTACTTAAATAGTACTTATTGTGCTTCCCTTTAAATCTCGGTTTGGATCTGCGCAGTGTCCACAGAGAGAAGCAGAGCAAATTGCCCAGCTGCAGCAAATACACTTCTACCAAAAGCTTTCAAATGGCCTTGCTACTTTTTCTAACCCCCCAGTCACCAAGTGTTTGCTGCCTGCCCGGCGTTCACTCCACTGCTCTCTCCGGACCTGGCAGATCCCGGATGAGCCCCTAAAGCTGTGGTGGAGATTTCCAACCAAAAGAAAAAACCCTTTATAATTTAACAGATCGGTTATTATACACAAAAATATATCTGTGGAAAGAAGAGCTTGTTTTAAGAGTCCAAGCAGATCTCTGCCTCTGTGCCAGAAAGCATGGACTTTTATACAATTGGAAATCGGGAGGGGTCAGAACATCATAGGGCACTTGGTCAATCAGACTACAAGAAAGCTTTGTTTGCACACGAGGTCTGTTAGGCAAAGATAAAACAATCTTGCACATAATTAAGCAGATTGTATTGTGAAAGAATGCATGTCTCCTTCAGGGCATGTATTCACAGAAAACCTTCATGTACTTTAGACAATGATAAGCATTTATCTCAGCATGCAGATGGAGCATCTGGTTTGCACAGCTTTTGCAGAACAATTGGAGGTCAATGACCTCTGCAGTTCGATGAGACTCCTGTTGATAAGAAGACAATGGGAAGACAGAGTTTGTGTTTGCACAACTTTGCAATTGAATGGGAGGCCAGAGTTAATGAGACTATGCCTCTGGGGACCAGACTCTCCAGCATCACCAAAGTAATTCTCTCCAATTTGCCAACCAAGTGGAAAATATCAGATGATATTGTTACATAGTTAACAAACATACTATATCTATTTTTTTTAAATAACAACCTCGCAATGATTTATCAAGTATTTTTCGAATAACAAACATAACAGAAGGGTACATATTTCCTTTAAATAAACATGGATTAACAAGATCCCTTTACCAGACCCAGATGCACTTGGACCAGTATGGGGATTATATATTTGTTATTATTATATTGGTTATTATTGTACTCATATGGTTTGAAAGTCATCTGGTTTTAAATGTTTGCTTTGAATGTACAGTGATGGTATTGAACATTTTACTGGTGCACTCAGGAGAGCGTGTTTCTCAACAATGAGAAATGTAATTAATCAATGATCCTGAGGTTTGAAATGGAACAGGTATATCACAATGAGAATTAACAAGACCACAGTATAGTGAACATTTACTCGTGGCCTGTCAGTATTGGCTTTGCAAATTTAATGAGCTCTGACCTTGCCATGGAAACGGCTATCATTTTTACAAATTACCGTTTATTTAATGTATTGCTGTCAAATCATGAAACAAGTAACGCATGAATATGGTGATCAGTGAAATGTACTTAATGTAAAATTTGAGTTTGTAGCCAATTGGCATCACTGTCTCTAATGTCACTCATCATTGCCATCGTCATCATCACTATCGTGTTAATGCCGTTCAATGTTTGAGTCCGCGTCATTCTCACACAAAGTGCTGCACATGCAAAGATCAGTGCATGTTAAGTTGTTGGCCCTCCAAGAACATCTCTGTGATGAACATTCTGTCTTGCACTGGCACCTTATCATCTCGATAATTGCCTTTGGTGCAGGGAGAATGTCTGCTGTCGGTTTGAGTTGACCACTCATGTCCTTGTGGAAGCCATTCTTTAATGGATCAAGAAATGTTTGCTGAGAAATTGCTGCTTGACCCCAAACGTATGCCTGGATATGTGCCCGCATGATATGCTGCCTCAGAGCACCGACAGTTGGTGGTAACTTGTCATTCTCAGCCATATTCTTACAGAAGAGATGCCACTGAAGTTCAGGGATGCTGGAAATATTGACACCACTTGGACAATAACCTGAACAGACAAATCTTGCTAAAGTTGTGTATAGGTCCTCTGACAGTTCAGCATCCTTACAGAGCATAGCAAAGGCATCTACCATGTCGTGACTGGCCTTCAAGTAGCACTGGGGCCACTTTGCCTTACCATGTCGAGCGAACTGCCCAGTATTATTGGCCCCTGTGAATGTGTGGAAGGCTGGCAATGCCTGGGCTCTCTCCTCACCGAGGGCCTTCCAGATTGGCTCGATTTTAACAATGCGAGATGCCATTGAGATAGATGTGTGTCTTGGCAGGAGATGATAGGTTGCTATGGCAAGAACCAGAACATCCGTATCAGGTGAGAATATCATCAGCTCAATATCTCCCGTGTGTTGCTGTGATGCAGCTATTGCTTGCTGGATCATCAACGTATCGGCCTCCTCATGGTTATTCGCCTCAAATTGGAGACCCCTGTTGCTCGACGTCTGCCTAGATGCCGAAACGACTACCACCTTTGCTGAATCGCGGTTGTATTCTCGAGTTTTCTCTGCCAAGTACTCCGTCAGATCAGCCTTGGTTTGATCATGGGACAGAAATCGACTCATCGTGATGTGTTTGATACTGGTATCATCCTTGACCTGATATTGGACTGGTGCCTTTCCTTGACGTCGATTGTCTCTGGTTGTGCTCTTGAGGGAATCTTGCTTGTATGTATCAAAAACAAGAATTACATGGTCGAAGCCTCTGGTCAGACTCATCACCCTATCATTGAAACATTCACTGAGGTCCTTCACTGTCACGACCATTGCTGGTTTCTTGGTCATTTTCTGGACAACTACCATTCCATCCACGACTGCGACCTTCGTGCTCGTACTGCCATCAATTACAGCATCAGCGGGTGCTGGTTCCATGCGTGTGGCATCAAGCTTATCTTCTGGTAAAGACGGTTTCTTGTTGGCAAACTTCTCCAAGTTGTGGATTAGCTTCGACTTGTCGGTGCATGATAGTAAGCTACCGTTTGGTGCAAACAGGGCCATCGGTGTCACAGTGAATTCAAAGTTACCAATTGCATCCTTCTGGTCGACGTCCCTGCTGGATCTGGAGAGTACCATCAGTCTACCATACAAATCCTTAGTTTCTTTTAGATCTACTGTCTTGTCCCTGATCTTGATTGCTATTGTTGTATTGCCAGACATGTACATTCTGTTCTTCTCCTTCTTCACTGGTGCCCATAGGCTGACATCACCATTGATCCGTTTAGCAACAAAATCTTCATAGAGATTCTGTCCCGTTTCATCAATGTTCAGTATCTGTGGTACAAATTCTTCTGGCACATAAGCTGGGTGACCACATTAAAGTGCTGGTTACCCTCAACTTCAAATGGATTTTTATGACTAAGTATAGCAGCCTTGATTCGGTCAATTGCATTGTGTTCACGCTTGACGACACTTGGAGACAGGCCATGGTGCTCAGTGGTCTCACTTTCCTTCAGACCAAACTGTCCCTGAAACTCGCATGACAGTTCAGGTGCAGCCAAGAAGAATCGCTGTCTGGCATTTGCATTATTTGATATGCCAATCAGACCAGAGTG
Organism: Eptatretus burgeri; assembly: GCF_056783735.1. Lineage (NCBI taxonomy): Eukaryota > Metazoa > Chordata > Myxini > Myxiniformes > Myxinidae > Eptatretus > Eptatretus burgeri. Next base: position 73,220,616 of record NC_140966.1, read on the forward strand.
AACCTTCAGCAACCTGTTCAAATGTTCAACAGCGTGGTCTGCTCCGATCGATACAAATGGGATAGTATTCTTGGTGACCGAAATATTGCCTGCTTCGAGCTCCCTCCAGGTCTCTGGATGGCTGGTCTTAAGCGCATACATGTCAGATATGTACCTTGGCCAGAGCCGCTTGTACTTGATTCTGTCCATGGCAAAAATATCTTGCTGAGTTCTTCACCGGCTTGAAGATGAAGGTTTAAGTCGGCATTCCGAGATGCTGCAACAAAATGCAGAATTGCCTCTACTCTGTGGAGATAGTTCATCATGGCCTTGAACATGGCATTCTTTGAGCGACTGGCCTCCCATTCCTGAAGTCTCTCAAACAAGTTCTCATTGATGATGACTTGGAGCAGACAGTTGCTGGCTTGCTGCACTGATTCAGCTTTCAGTGCTTTGTCATGTTCTCCACAAGCAGTTTGAACTGTATCCGTTGCAACAACGCAGACATCCTTGAGATGCGGATTATCCTTGAATTCTTCTATTGCCATTTCAGAGAGTGCCACATACGGGTATATGTGAACTTGAAGTGAGCGTTTGTAATGGATTGTTTGCCATTTAACAGTAATCCATCATCAGTTGGTTATTTTGTATTGTTTCAGATTTTTTAAAAATTGGAATTCAAAAAAAGCGTTTTTCACCCCAAAACGACCTTTCCAAAAGTTGAAAAAAATGTGAAACATCATTTCATTTGAATAGATTTTAAACTTCTCAAAAATCTGTTTTCTACTCTCCAAAAAATTCCAACGAAATTACACAAGGAACCTGACTAAAATGTCCATGCTCATATTTCACAAGATGGAATTAATTATTTTACTTCCACACCTCACCCTATTCCTAATCTTCATCACTGATCTCTCTGATGCTGGAAAATCGTCTTCATCTCTTTGCTGATGACTCCACTCTCTGCCATGCCATCCCTCATCCTTCAAATAGAAAGGCAGCAGCCTCTTCCACCTCTTCAAACCTTGACAAAATCACAAGCTGGTCAAACACTTGGAATATGTCTTTTAATCCTGAGAAATATCACTCTCTCCGAAAGGACAATGTGGCTAACCCTCCCACCTACTTTCTTAACAATCCTTTCAAAGAAGTTCAGTCAATCAAACTCTTGGGTCTCACTCTCAGCCATGATCTTTCATGGGCAAAACCACATTTCAAAGCTGGACTGCAAAGCCAGTCACTGACTAAGCATCTTTCATCATGCAAAGTCCTTCCTTGGCACTTATCAAACTCTTATCCACCTGCAAGACTTTCATCTGCAGCTTCACAGAGTACTGCTCTCCCCTCTGGGCTGACTCCCCTGCCTCACACCTTGCTCAGGTTGATCTGTGGAAAACAAGTCTTTGAATATGAATGAAATCTCCTGCAATGAAGATGAATCGATAGCACCATCTACCTCCTCCTCCCCCCCCCACCCCCTTCCATATTTTGCAGGGCACACACAGTCCACCAAAAACACCCTTTTCATGAAACTCCCAAAATCCAGAATCACTGCCACCTTCACTCATTTGTTCATCCTTTTTCCCACTTGTGGAATCAACTTCCACGTTTGCTTCAATCTCATTCCACCCTCCAGGTCATCATATCAAGACAGCTGTTCACCAACATCTAAACCCATGATGTTTTCTACACCCATTAACCCCCGTTTGCTTCTGTATCCATATTCTCCTCGACCCCTCATCCTTGCCCACGCATCCCTTGTGGGGTATCTCCATTTATTTTGTCCCTTGGCCCTGCTGTTTGCACCACCCCCCCCCCCACCCTTCCTTTCTACTGTTGTTTCTTTTGGAATGTTGCGTCCTGGTCTGTTCAGCATTCTCTCTCTTCCACTTGCCTTGACTCTGTATACAAAAAAAAATATGTTAGTAATTGAATGATAATCCTAATAATCTCACGATATATAATTTGAGAAGTGTTTGTGTGTATTAGTCTGTTTGACTTATCTGCCCTCCTCGTAATGAGTTTATTGGTAGCTGCAAGGGCATGGAGGGTGGGGGAGTAGGGGTGCATGAGAAAGCTTTAGAAGGTCATAATAACTCATAGACGTGGGGGTTTTGTGTGGGGGAAATACCCTGATTCTCCCTGTTTAAATATGTATGTATATCGCTGCTTCAGGTCGGGGTCAGTATGTGAAGTATTTTTGTTTGTAATTCTCAGGGAATTAACACATCTCTAATGTTGGGTTCTTCTTCAAGATAAAGACACAGGGTTCAGGTTTATGATGTACAGTCTCTACATTTGCCCGAATAACTCGTAATGGAGGCAAAAGTGTCGATTTTCACACATCCTCAGGATGCAGTGAATAACGTTGCTGATGCATGGGGTGAAATGGAGAAATTCTTGCAAGGTTCAATCATACATGGTGACCCATCTCACTGGCGTAGCAAGGTGGGGGGAGGGGGGGCGCGAAAGGGGGGGTCGCTCCAAGTGGCACATTTTGGGAGGGGGCAAATTTGTTATTTAGCATCTATCATTATCGACATTGCTGCGGCGCAAGAAAGTGCAAGCGAAGAGAGGAGTTAAACTCTGCAAATGGCTTCGCCCTCCATTTGCTGACCAATGGTTGCGGCCAAAGATATCCCGGAGAGAGGGAGCGGGCAAAAAGGAGACGTTCGTGCTCATTTTAGTTCGTCGTTCATGCCTCATTAGTGTTCGCAGCTCATTTGTTCAGGTGAGAAAAGGATACGAACAAAAAAGCAGAATTTATTCGCATGATTTTTAAAGGTTGAAAATTAATTTTCTTTCTTTTCTTTGAAATTCTGTCTCATAAAATACTATTATCTATTTATTTCGTCAGCAAAAATGGCAGAATTCCCCTTTTGAAGGCCGAGGGGTGGCGGGCTAATGCGACATGGTGCTTCATGGAGGGGAAAAGCCACATGACCTCAGGATCTTGCTGCTGATTGCCATCTTAGCAAAATCTTGAGAAGTCCTACTTGTAAAAGTACCCTTCCCCCCAGTGTCGGGATTCTCTCGTGATCGATAAGTTATCATCATCAAGGAGCTCTTGGTGTCTCTGCTTCCCTCTGTTGTGGAACTCAGGAAACTCAATTGTCCACTTGAGGCAAAGTCCATCAACAGAGAATCTTTAATACATAATTACGGAACTAAGGATCATTGATGAAACAATCCTGCAATGGTCTTCGCTAATCGGAGCTTACAGGAATTCATCTATACAGTATGTAGAACCCAGGAGAACATGGGGGAAGTTTTGAGTGGGGCCGAGGAGAGAGTAGAGAAGGTGGCGGTATGTGTGACCTGAGTGCACAGCGTGCAGGACGCTATGCGTGAACCTTCTAACAAATAAACTGGACAGGGACGGAGGGGAGTCGGGTCACAATGACCCACATCTAAACTCGGCTGGGCCAGCTAGAGTAATATGAAGGATTATTAGTGTAGTAGATAGTAGAAAAATCGTGCAAATTATGATACAAGCATCAAATTTGACATTTCTGTTCTGCAGGGCTTTCTGATCATATCTACCCAATTGGCCATTTGAAAACCAAATTTTGAAAAATTTGAAGAAAAAAAAACTTCAAAAAAAATTTGAAGTCACAGCTGGCTGAAATTCTTGAAGCGCAAGTGAACATCCCAGACAGAGAACCAAGCGGAGATGCAGTCATCATTGATGGCTCAGCACTTATCAATGCCCTACCTCCACGCACTTCCAAGATATTTGATGACTATGCTAAAGAAGACATCATCCCAAAGGTGGAATCCTACGGTGCCAGGTACGAGAGGGTGGACGTCGTGTTTGATGTGTACAAGAAGTCAAGTCTGAAATCCGAGGCAAGGTCGAAAAGGGGGCAAGGAATCAGAAGAAGAGTGACAGGAACCAGTAAGACCCCAAGTAACTGGAGAAGCTTTCTTCGAGATGACAGGAACAAGACTGAGCTGTTTCACTTCCTTGCAGAAAAGATGTGTGAAGCACAGACGACAAGCACAGCCATTGTCACAAAAGGAGAAGATGCTATTAGCAATACAAGGAAGTCACTGGATGCTGTGTCTCCATGTTGTCATGAAGAAGCTGACACTCAAATATTTGTACACGCCAGGGATGCAACGACGGATGGTAGCAAGTCCATTATCATTAAGGCTAATGACACGGACGTACTAGTCATAGCAATATCTGTACTGCCATCCTTACAGGAACTAGGTCTTGAGAACATGTGGATTGCCTTTGGCCAAGGAGCCAAGGCACGATGGATTCCAGTCCATGAGGTAGTTTCTGCAATCGGGCCTGAGAAAACTAGAGGGATCCCATACTTCCATGCGTTCACTGGATGCGACGTCGTGTCTGCCTTCCGCGGTAAAGGGAAGAAAACTGCATGGCAGACTTGGAACGTCTTTGATGATGTTTCTGAAACATTCACTAATCTCAGCCAGCATCCAGCATTGATTCATGATCTTGACTTTTTTGAAGTTTTCTTTTTTCTTCAAATTTTTCAAAATTTGGATTTTCAAATGGCCAATCAGGCAGATTTGATTAGAATCCCCTGGAGAACAAATATGCCAAATTTGATGCTTGTATCATCATTTGCACGATTCCTCTTAAAAATTGCTGTTATCTGCCCTACTATTTACAGATTTATCGAGACAGGGAACAAGTTCTAATATAAACCAGAGAGTGCTTTTGATCGCCCCGGTCAGAAACAACAAACTGCACAGGCGGACAGGGGTCTCGAATAATGGGCCAACTGTGAGCAGGGCAATTTTGCACAGATAATGTATCAAGCTATCATTATCAAGCATGACATAATTCCTTTACAAAGACATGTCAGCACAAATGGCAAGCACATTAATTAGAAATATATGAACAGAGAGAAGAGGGAGGAGATATTTGGTCGCATCCTCGAGACATCCAGCAAAGCATTGAGCGAATAATGTTTCTATGGAGACAAATGGCTGTGGACCTTTAGCTCCAGTACAAAATTAGACCTTATTAAAAGAGAGATACAGATTATTACATGTGATTACAAGTTCTAATAAAAAGAGTTACATCAAGATGAATCAATTAATATTCAGTAACTAAAAAAACAGATGCAGTGATTAACTGACACTCCAATTGTTATTCATGCCCACATTCAAGCGGATTGATTTCACAAGCTATTAAAAAGGAAGTCCACTTCTACACATCTTTGCAGGATTAGTATGCTGAGCTTACTTCTGCAGTTGTTTTTCTTCTCTTTTTTTTTTTTCTCCTAACGTGAGGATGAGGAAGTGTCATTGCATTTATCGTTTTGGAATACTTCTGAGATATTATTGAATATGTTGGGTCAATTTTTATACAATTTATCAAAGATTCATTTTTTAAACATTTTTTAAATACAATTTATCAAAGATCCACAATTCTTTTGCTAAAAAACCATAATTTTCACTATCCAATGTTGTTTTCAAGGAATGTTAATGGCAGATCTGGAAACGTTATGTTCTTAACAATTTCTTGTTTGTTTTCTAATTTACGAACACAAAATTACAATTGAATTATTATTGTCTTTACTTTTTTTAGACGAACCCTTTCTACCCTTTCTTTTTGATGAAGCCGCCTACAGGCGTCTTCGCCAGTCTCGAGAACAAGAGAACCACAAAGGCGAAGCTGCCTTACGAAAGTTTCTACAGGCTTCAGGCAGAGTGGATGCGAAGAAGTCTGATCATGGACCGGAGACAGAGGAGACCTCACCTGAAATTCAAAAACAAACAAGGGATGTATCAGGGCAGGAGTCCACTGAGGTAAATGAACCGCATGAGCTAAGTCGAGCTATAGATCTACCTCAACCAGATTCCAGTTGGATTGATATATTTTGTGATGTGGCAACATGGCCACACTATATTTCTCAACATATGCGAGTGGATCTGGTGATGAAAGACCCTCTGTGTATTCAGAAAAGGGATGGGCCTTTTCCCAAAAATGAGGAGAACCACAGTATGTCTGGGGAGTGGTGTTTCAAGAAGCAAGAGAATGGAGAAAAACTCCTTCGCCACTGGTTGTTCGATTCACCTTCATCGGACACCCTCTATTGTGTCTGCTGCTGCCTTTTCAACCCTGGTAGAAGCTCCTTTGCCAAGAAGGAGGGATTTAACAAGTGGAGGAAGTTAAACCCTCGGGTATCTGAGCATGAACAAAGTCCAGGCCAGGATGAGGCATCCATGAAGTGGAAAGAGATGTGTATTCACTTGGAAAGATGAGCAACAATAGATCATGACATCCAACGTGAGATTGAAAGAGATGCGACAAAGTGGTGTGCCATTCTCAAACGTATTCTTGATTGTATCATGTATTTATCACGCCAAAATCTCGCTTTTCGAGGGCAGAAAGAGTCTCTCAACTGAAGTGATTAATAATCCAGGGAATTTCCTGGAAATGATGCAACTGGTAGGAAAATATGATCCAGTAATGAGAGAGCATTTGATGAGCATTGAAGCTGCTCCCCACCTTACCATCACATACCACTCACCCACCATTCAAAACGAATTCATACAACTTCTGGGTAGCCAGGTCAAATCGAACATCATCGAGGAAGTTAAAACCGCAAAATACTATGCCCTTATCTTGGATAGTACTGCAGATAAATCACACATTGATCAGATGTCTCAAATCCTAAGATATGTCCAGATCTCACATGGGGAAGTGAAAGTAAAGGAGTCATTTATTGATTTCATGCAGCTGGAAAGCAAGACGGCTGAAGATTTAACAGAACAAATCATGAGCAAGCTACAAGATGATGGTCTTGTCCTCATGAACCTCCATGGTCAAGGGTACGACAATGCCGCTACGATGGTCGGGGTTTACCATGGAGTTCAACAGCGAATCACCGATATCAATCCAAAGGCTGTTTCATTCCGTGCATCAATAATTCCCTTAATTTGGCTGGAGTTCACTCTGCTGCAACGACAGTGAACGCCATGACTTTTTTTTCGGGACAATTGAGAAACTTCACCAGTTTTTCTCTGTCTCAACTCACCGGTGGAAAATCTTCAAGCAGTTTGTCCCAGGGAAAGAAATGAAGCGAGTTTGCGAGACTTGATGGAGCTTCAAACATGATGCAATTGAAGCTGTATGGTCCAATCTAAATGAATATATGAAGCCCTGAAGCAGCTTTGTGACAGTAACACCGAGATGTTAGATGCAGCTATTTTGTTGAATAGCATGATGACCTACATTTTCACCGTATACCTATTCCTTTGGAAGCTGGTTCTAACTGTGATGAATGACATGCAAAAAATTCTCCAAACAGCTGGGATAGGGCTAGATGCTTCTTGTTTTATTTCTCCAAAATGTGTGGGATAACGTCATAGAGGAGGCAAAAATCAAGGCCACTGATTTTTGTGAACAAATGGGAATCTCTACTGAGTGACGGATAAGGAGGAAAAGATTGCCAGGGGAAGACACCATGGATGTAGTTCTCTCATCGCAAGATGAGATTAAATGGGAGCAATATGAAATATTGGATCGGCTCCATAAGAAAACGACCTGACGCCTCACATCAGATAAGTGACATGAACATTAAGTTTGGGTTTTTCACGTCACTCAGTTATCTGATGGACTCAGCCAACAACAGAGACATTGCCATGAAAATCCATCATCTCACAGAGACATACGACGACATCATTGCCAGCGAGTTACAGAAGGAGATTCATCGTCTTCGTTGACACATCAAAATGTATGAGGAAGCCACTGGAATGGAAATGGTGGACTGGAAGGCTGATTAATTCCTTCAATATGTTGTGAAGTGGGGATTCGATGAATCTTTCCCAAACTTTCTCATCCCACTGAGGACGTTTCTCACCATGTGTGTGAATGTTGAAGCATGTGAGAGGAGCTTCTCTCAACTGAAATGGATAAAGACCTCCCTCAGATCCACAATGAGCCACTCGAGGTTCATTAATCTAACCATCCTCTCCATTGAGCGTGAACTCGTCGAGTCAACGACTTTGAAGCTGTGATAGACGAGTTTGCTTCACTGAAGGCGAGGAAGAGGTGAACAACACAGTCACACCAACTGCACATTTATAAAGGCAGAAAACAAAACTTTAACTGTTTACTTGCAAATGTACTGTACCTAATTGGATTTATGATAAAGTTATTCCATTAGGCTTTGTGTTTAATTCAGCATGTGAGTTACGGGAGGGCAGAAATTTGACATCTCGCCTTGAGCGTCATTTTAACTTGATACGCCACTAACCCATCTGTCTTTTTATAGTCAAATCATTCACGTTTAATAAAATTGTGCCTGATTGACAATGATTAATGCTGTAAAAAGGACCAATCACATACATTTTAACATGTACCAGATCCCTATCCTTGTGTTTCAAGATGACAACACTCGCACCAGAAAACACAATTAATTTTTCATAAAGTTTCAACAGGTTATTTCGAAGAGTGATGTTAAAGTGCCATTTTACACAAAATGCCTCATTGAAAATCGACATGGCAAGCGGAAAATTGACAATAAATAACAACACTAGGACTACATATGAACAAAAGGAATTAACAAAAGAGAGAGAGAGAGAGAGAGACAGAGACAGAGACAGAGACAGAGACAGAGACAGAGACAGAGACAGAGACAGAGACAGAGACAGAGACAGAGACAGAGACAGAGACAGAGAGAGAGAGAGAGAGAGACAGAGACAGAGAGAGAGAGAGAGAGAAAGAGAGAGAGAGAGAGAGAGAGAGAGAGAGAGAAAAAACGGAAACAGAGTAACCTGCAGGTAACAGATGATGTGTTTGGTCGGTTTAATTAATGGAGAATGACATGAGATAGTAGTGAACGATGTGGATGGTATCCTGGAAATAATTTTTTAAAAGTACAATTGAACAGTCTCAGCAAGGCAGTGGCACAAATGGGGAAAAAGAGCAACAAATGATTGGGTGTATGCCCTAAGTCTGGATTTTGGGACATAAACATGAGTGGGTAACTGGAGGAACTTGTGAATCCTGGAATTATTTTGGAAGGTCAGAGGGATGAGAAAACACAGAGATCTATTGCAGAGGATAGGCAGTTAAAAAATGAAAAATAATGTTTTATAATGTGTTGATTAGATAATTGAAGCAAAGCTTTCATCACTGGTTGCACAAAATTCCAAAGCTCAATCGTTACTCGACATCAGAAGATTGCATGACACACATAGGGAGGGAAAAACCATTTTCCTTTTATAAAAAAAAAACTTCGAAGGTGTATGAAAAACGAGTTCGTAAACACGGTGTGCCATAGCTCAGGACTATATGAACATGATCATGTGTTGAAATATTTCAATTAGGAAGTGTAAATGCTTGGTGAAAGTGCAGCAGGTGAATGGACCACGTGTTTCTGGGCTGTACAAATTCATCACCAGGTACGAATCCGGTTATTTTAAACTTCCAGATGCCATGTTGTGTATTTCATTTCATCTGTTTATTCCTCGACTTCTTCTGGTTCTTTCCTGTTGAAGAAAACAACACAAGTAGGCTTGTGTTCGAACTGGTTTACATTTTCCGATAAACACATAATATACAACCTGGTGTGTCTTTGTTATGATATCCCATTTTACCGGCCCTAACCTTGTGTTCACCCTGTCTCAAAAGAACAAAGTGCAAAAGGGGCAATCCCCCAAGGGAGTCGCCATGCCCCATAGCTGGGCATACAGAGTAGAAGTAATCGTAGTAGTAGTTTTCTGTCACATTCCAGTAAATAAAGTTTTCTTTCACGTTTCATATCTCAGTAAATAGTAAATATCCTGTCAAATTAAATATCCATTTCCTTGAAGGGAAATATCCTGTAAAAGTCGTGAAAGTAAATATACAGTCAAACTTCATGTCACGTGCAAGGATTGGTTCCCACCTTTCTTTTTGAGCAGGTACCAAATCAGAAGTGATGAAACAATGGCCAACAGGATCACGTATGCAATGAATATCCAAATGAATATCACACAATGCTGTTCATCTGTGAAACAAAACACCAGGGAAATGTAAATATGGTGTCCAATCTATAACTGTGTAACATATATATATATACATATACATATTATATACATAGATATACATAATTTGTTTTTTACTTTTGTGAAGTTATATTTTTAAAATGCACGAGACGACCCGTGAACCCGTTGGGTTCCCGTTGTGACAGCGGTTGATTAAAAAACATTATTTTAAGAAAAAAAGATAGCTCCAGGGAACTATACTGCTGAGGTTGTTTGCATTGATCAAATACTCCCAAAGAGTACTTGACTGAATCGGGAATTGATTTTTTTAATTATTTTTTTCCGTTGACCGGTTTGAACGAAACTTGAGACTGCACACCGCAGGCGAATGGTGAGTAAGGTGGCCATAAAATATTTGCGTTATCGTGTACCGTTTTGGTTGTACTTCGGGAGCATACATACATACATGATGGGAGTTTCAGTAATATATGTAGATATAGATTGTTTGTTTCTGAAGCGTTCATTTTCACACATTTACGGCACTTGTACGTATATCCCGTTCGGGACAAGAATAAAAATATTTATTTCCATGTGTTTTGTACATTTCATTGCATAAAAGTTCTTGAATAAGAGAATTAACTGTGAGCCTCACTTTTCAGGGATTTTCAGTGATTTTTCCGGGATTCCAACATTCAGGGATAAAGTTAGAGAATGAAAAATTGAAGAGAAACAACAACTGCTGAGAGCTTGATTCATTCGCCATTGTGAGTGTTCTTTAACCATCACCACACACTTATTCAAACCATCACAAGGGATGGAAATCCTAAGTACAGTGTAGAGTGAAATTCATTCCCTCACTAATAATGCTGTGTAAATCTATTTTATTGTTCATGTAACAGAGAATTGTTAGTTTGTGTTTATAAACCGATCATACGTTTAAATATTGTTTTTGTGGGGATGGCACTCACCCATAAACCCTGACCTGCAAGTTGTCTAATTGAGGTTTGAATCTTCTATAAACTCTCACCCTGGTGTTACCATTTGTAATTTTGTCATCAAACTTTCAACAAAGCTTTATTATGAGAATATAGGGAAGAAAAATTCATTATTTGGAAAAATATCAAAGCTAAACATCATATAAAATCGTCAATTTTCATCCAATTTACTTGAAATTTGAACATGGTTTGCATATTGGGTCACTGAATTTGTTCAACAATAAAACGCAGAAAGATGATCATGTTGAGGTCAAAAGGTCAAACGTCGAGGTCACAAAATTTTCAATTTTCATCTGATTGACTTGAAATTTGAGCAGTTTGTACATTGGGTCACTGAAGCAAGCCAATTGCCTTTGAGGTCAAAAGGTCAAGGTCACAAAATCAATTTTTTTTGTAATTGATTTTTTTAAAGCCGTTTTTGTCATGTTTAGTGTACAAAAGAAGTGTGTATACAAAGCGGACATGGACGGTTTTGTATTTTCAGATGCTTTTGAGTTGCATTTTAATGCCTTTGTTTTTCCTCTGGTAGGGGTCAGTGGCTAAACAATTTGCACTTTAAAACGAATATCAGCGAAAATTGCAAGTTTTCTCCCCACATTCTCGATAAGATGGTTGGGGGGAGGAGGGGGGGGGGTTGAGAGGTAGGGAGGGTATTTTGTATCCATGACCTGACCTTGGGAACTTTGAGCACTTCTGCAAAATTTAGGGGAGATGGTCAAAACCTTTTTTGATGATTCTCCTCGGTTCAAATGTACATATACGCACCATATAATCGATAAACATAGAGGCAATACCCTTGGGCACTCAACTGGTAGAACAATGATATAGAAGAGGAAGTCAACATGGAACCCCCACCTGTAAATCCCCTTTGACCCTGATTATTTCATGTAACATGAACATTTGGTACATCACAAGTGATGAAGGTTTGGGGTGCAACCCCCCCCCCCCTCCACCGCTTACACCACTTTAGGCAAAGATTTTATTAATGGTGTGAACAAAATTTGTTTAATTACTTGTAATTAAGGTTGTGGACAAGTGTCATAGAAACTGTGTGTGTAGTTTTGGAGAATATAGGAAATACATATTTTGGGGGGCAACCCCCCCTTACACCTACTCAGAACCCAATTTTTTTGAATTTCATGAACAAACTTTGTTTCATCATGGGTGTGAAGGTTGGAGTCAATTTTAATCGGAATTGTGTGTGTTGCTTCTGAGAAGAAAGCAATCATGTCTTTCAGGAGGCAACTCCGACAAAAACTCTCTGTAAGCCCCCTCAGACCCTGATTTTTTTATGCCGTGAACAAACTTTGCTACACCATGGGTGATGAAGGTTGTGGTCATGTTTCATTGGAATTGCATGTGTAGTTTCTGAAAAGAAAGCAAATACCTATTTGGGGAGGCCAAACTCCATCGACCGACCCTCTTAAGGCTCGAGTATTTTAATGCCATGAACAAACTTTGGGACATACAGGATGATGAAGGTTGTGGTAAAGTTTCATCGGAATCGTATGTGTACTTTCAGAGAAGATGCAGGTATTTGTGGACGGATGGACTGATGGTCGGACAGATTGAAGGTTGGACGACGCGCCATCCCATAAGCTCCATGGAACGAGGTTCCAGGTGAGCAAATAAAAATAGAGGCAATATCCTTGGGTGCTCAACTGATAGGATGATGAAACTGAGCAGGAAGTCAATGTGGGATGGAATCAGCAAGATGTCCCAATGAACCAATGTTATAGCAAATAAATATTTGGGGAGCAATCCACCCCCACCCCCAGTATACCCACATCGACACCAATTTTTAAATAGCATGAATAAACTTTGGTATATCACTGGTGATGAAGGTTGCAGTCAAGCTTCATCGAAATTGTGTTTGTCGTTTCGGAGAAGAAAGCAAATACCTATTTTGGGGGCAACCCACATAGATGGAGGCGGAGGGCGAAGGATGGAGGAAAGGGCTCAAAGGGCAGAGGAGGGCAAAGGCTCATCGCTGGACTTGGTATTCCAATGCTGGTGGTGTGGCAAAGGAGAATGACCACATGCTCGTTTATGGTCGCTGGAGGGTAATCCAGAACTGCAGGGTCTACCGGAGTGCTCAGTTCCTCAATAGTGACCACCGGCTTGTTGTAGCAACTCTGAAGTTGCAGCTTAAATCTGGGAGAATGGTACCATCCAAGCCTAGACTGGATGCTGGCAAGCTCAAGGATGAGAGGGTTGCTGAGGAGTTTGGGACAGGCTGAGTGGAGATGTGGGGGGTCTGGGTGCTTTGGGGGATCCTGAAGAGTTGGAGAGTGCCTTCAAGACCACCATCCTTGATGTTGCCGATTGATGTCTTGGAACTCACCGTAGGGTGAAGAAGAATTCTGTCTCTCAAGGGGCACTGGATACCATTGACCAGTCGCAGGGCCAGGCTGAATGGCAGAGCTGAGCTGTTCAGGTAGCTGAGGCATAAAACTGTATGTGCACTAAGGGTGGACAAGGAGGCCTATGTGCAAGGAAACTGTGAGGGGATAGAGCATCACCTGTGGTCAAGTGATTCTCGTCCTGCTTACAGGAAAATTTGCACATTGCATTCCTCCAGGCCCATCGGTGTACTGCAGTTAGAGTGTAAGGTGGTGGGCTCTTGACAATGGAGTGAAGGCTCCCTGGGCCGGTTACTTTGAGCAGCTGTACCAAGCTGATCCACCAGCTGTTAAGTTGGATGTCAGGGGTTTTACTATCCATATTGCTGACCCTCCAATCAAGTGTGATCCACCTTCGTTTGTGGAAACACAGGCTACGGCGAACTGGGCGAAATGGGGTAAAGGTCCTGACATCTACGGCATCCATGCTGAACTTATCAAGGCTGGTGGAAATGCTGTACTCATGACGTTGCATGCCGTTGTGCTCTGCATGGAACACAGGCATCATCTGAACTGACTGGAAGAGGGGCCTTGTTGTCCCTCTCTGGAAAGGGAAGGGTGATTGCCAAGACTGCAACAACGACCAAGGGGTGATGCTGCTCTCAGTGTTGCGCAAGGTCTTTGCTCAGTATCCTTGCTTTTCGGGTCCTCACCAAACGCAGACGAGAGTTTCGGCAGGGCTGCTTGCAGCCTAAGTTGATCTCTGGAAAGCGTTTGATTCAGTGAGTTGTGATTCCCTCTGGAGGATTCTTGGTCTTCGTGGGGTGCCACCAAAACTGATCAATCTGATGTCTGAACTATTCTCTGGTACTGAAAGTGCTGTGAGATGTGGTGATACCATCTCTGACTTATTTCCATTTGTTACTGGAGATCATCAGGGGTGTGTACTTGCCCCCACACTTTTCAGCACTTGTATGGACTGGATTCTGGGGTGGATGTCGGAAAGATCAAGTTGCGGGACATCGTTTGGGAACGTCAAGATCTCTGACCTTGATTTTGCAGATGATGCAGTCATCTTTGCAGAAATTCTGGATTTCCTTTTGGGGGCCCTCGAGATGCTGAATGAGGAGTCTGAACTGAATGAGGAGACACAAATTAATTTGCCCCTTGGAATGTTATCATCACAAACAAACATTCGAGGAAACAAAAAATTGAAGGACTAATTACGGCCCCTATTAGGTATGGGCCGGAGGTAGTTACTCCACTTGCCTCCCCCCCTTCCCCCACCCCCTCACCGCCACCTCTCAGCGCCCCTGCCTGGACAATCCGCATTGTGGATCCTGTTTACGTTACACATTGTTGAACAATATGTCATCACATTTCACATAGTTTTTATTATCAATCTCCTCAATGTAATAAATTAAATGTTATGATAGTTGGTGTTTTGTTTCTTCCACTTCTGTCGATGAGCTCAGCTCTTTGAGCCGAGTCACGTGTCCAAAATGTACAAACCGTACCTGCAGTGATTGTTTGTGAGGTTGTTGTGATGACCCTTCCTGATTCTCCATATAGAACACACATCCATGTTCCTACATGTTCAGGAGTAAATGAGAGAGTGAAACTGGACTGGTTTGTGACGTCACGATCAGATGTTTCATGACGCCATCCGAACGTTACACCGGGTACAGGACGTGAAAGGTCACAGTTCAAAGTCACTGCAGTTCCTTCAGAAACTCCGTTCTTGGGGGTCACTCGGGCTGGGGGTGAAAATAAATATTTCATTCTTGGTTTGTTAAATATCACAATAAAAAATAAATGTCAAACTCACAATTGTTTTGTTTTAATTGGTGCAGGTGGAGCAGCTCACCTGTGACGGTGATAACCGATATGTTACAGGTAACCCGATCAGATCGACACTCGTAATGTCCGGAGTCCTTGGGATGAACATCGGAGATTGTAAGTGAGAAATCCTTGGTGATGGTGAATTTCCCATTTGTTTGTTCCTCTTGATCCTTCATCAGAGATTGTGATTCATTCGTTTTATACCATAGAGTACTGTGATCATTCACACATGGTAAGGTGATGTTACTTTTAACTGGAGTTATAAAAATACTTCTCTTTACACCAACACGTGATCCTGTAAGAGAGGGGATCGGATGTTAAATAACACGAGAAATTAAATATTTAATGTTAAATCACAAATGTGAATAAAAGGAGAATTAAAGATAAATTACATCACATGACGGTAATTGTGGTGAATGGAAGGTCGTGACGTGTGATCACATGTTGCCCGGCTCGAGCACAGAAGAGATAAAGCTGAGGTTCGGCTCGGCCGCGGGTTTTGTCCCTGGGGCATTGCCATTGTATGTCGCCGGCTCACTTGGTGCTCATTGAATGGTGAGAACACTGATTGATATATAATACTGATTTATTTTGCGGTGATTAGTTGCGCGTGTATACCTTACTGCTTGTACTCCTTGCTGCGTCTGTATTTCCTGGTGTGCCCGTAGAAGCGGCTTCAATCAAATGGAATAAAGCCTAAACTCTGAAGGTTCTTCTCTCGTCCTCATTTCAATTTATTCCATTTGGTTTTCTCGGCTCTCTCAACTAACGATGGACAAGATCTACAAACCTGAGAGGTTCGACGCAGACCCAAACGCGACTGACTCAGAAATGAAATGGTCGCATTGGTTCCGTTCCTTCTCACACTATCTGACCATCATCGAAGAGGGAGCTGACAAATTGGCCGCCCTCGTGAATCATGTCTCGCCCAGCATATACAGGCTCTTCTCGGAGTGCGACACTTACGAAGCAGCGATCGACGTGCTACAAGCGCTCTACGTGAAGCGCAAGAACGAGGTATACATACGACATCTTCTCAACACACGCAAGCAAGCAGCCGGGGAGACAATCGATCAGTTCCTGCAAGCTCTGAATCAGCTGGGAAAAGACTGCAGCTTCCGGGCCGTAAACGCCGAGGAACACCGAAAGGAAGCGACCCGGGAGGCATTCATCCAAGGACTTAGATCAGCCCACATACGGCAACGCTTACTAGAGAAAGCGCAACCCACTCTTGACAAGGTAGTTGACCAGGCTCGAGCGATGGATACGGCACAGCAGCAATCTGAGTCATTTGGGACACCGATGCTGCTAATGAACGCTGCTGCAATGGGAACTCAAGGAACCCCACTGGCACAGACACAGCCAGACATAGGGGATGGAGAAACACCCGTGGAGCCGGATACACAGGCCACGTCAAACTCCTCAGCAACTACTCCGGTTGGTAAATGCTTCTTTTGTGGGTACAAAAGGCACCCCCGCCAAAAATGCCCCGCCAGAGATGCCACATGCATGAATTGTGACAAGAAAGGGCATTATGCCAGGGTATGCAAATCTACTCTAAGGAGAAATAAACCCACTTCTGCGGCTCTCCACTCGCAAAATAAACTAACTGCAGCCTCCCCGGGGAATCTATCCAAGGCTATCATCAACGTACGAATTAATGGGCATATGGCTGAGGCACTGATTGATACCGGTAGCTCTGAAAGTTTCGTCAACAGCTCGCTAGTGAAGGGCAGGAAATGGAAAATCCACCCGACAGACAATACGGTATGCATGGCCGCCACATCACTACAGTCCCGCGTACGAGGGTACTGCAATGTCGAATTGGACGTAAAAGGGTACACGCATCGGGATGTAAGGGTACTGGTGCTTCGTGATTTATGCGCAGACGTAATTCTGGGTCATAATGTCCTCAAGCAGCACACGAGCATCGAAATACCCTTTGGAGGAAGCAAACCTCGTCTGATTTTAAATGCCTTGACTACCGCGGAGGTAACGTCCCCCCAGCTGTTCGCTAACCTGTCGCCGGTCTGCAAACCGATAGCGATCAAATCGCGGCGATATACCACTGCTGACATGAATTTCATCACTTCAGAAACCAAGCGATTACTGGAAGAGGGAATTATAGAACCGAGCGATTCGCCATGGCGCGCACAGGTGTTGGTAACCAGCAGTCAGAACCATAAGAAACGAATGGTTGTCGATTATTCCCAAACGGTCAATCGCTATACCCAACTCGATGCCTAATGATGTCTGCCGCGCATAGACGAGATGGTCGAACGCGTGGCCAATTATAAGATATTCAGCACCATCGACTTGCGAAGCGCCTATCACCAAATTCCCATCCGAGAGGAAGACAAACCTTACACCGCATTCCAGGCAGGTAGACGCCTCTACCAATTCAGGAGAATCCCATTCGGTGTCAACAATGGAGTAGCTTGCTTCCAACGGGTTATGGACGACATCATCTCAGATGAAAACCTCAAAGACACTTTTGTTTACGTGGACAATGTCACAGTGTGCGGTAGGGATCAGGGGGAACATGACATGAATCTGGACAGATTCTTGAGCATTGCTAGAAAATATAATCTGACTCTCAACTACGAGAAATGCGTATTCTCGGCAAGGTCAATTGACCTTCTCGGCTACACGATAGCCGACGGCACGATTAAGCCTGATCCTGAGCGATTGCGCCCACTTCGTGAGCTACCCCCACCTCAGGACCTGCAGACAATGCGCCGGGTGATCGGCATGTTCGCTTACTATGCGAGATGGATTTCGCAATACTCCGAGAAAATACATCCCCTAGTGCATTGCAAAAACTTTCCACCAGATGCCGCTGTTGTAACAGCTTTCCACAACCTCAAAGACGATATCAGTAATTCCGTGGTATTATCGATCGATAGCTCGGTGCCCTTCGTGGTGGAGACCGACGCTTCAGATCACGCGATAGCTGCTACGCTTAATCAGTCTGGGCGGCCCGTCGCGTTCTTCTCGAGAACTCTCTCTGGAAGCGAGCAGAGACACTCGGCGATAGAGAAGGAGGCGTACGCCATCGTCGAAGCCCTGCGTAAATGGAGACATTATTTACTGGGAAACCACTTCACGCTCGTTACGGACCAACGATCCGTGGCATTCATGTTTGATGGGAAAAATAATGGGAAAATTAAGAATGAAAAAATTATGAGATGGCGAATAGACCTAGCCTGCTATGGTTACGACATAGTTTACCGGCCCGGGAGGGAAAACCCTGCTGCAGACACCTTCTCGCGGGTCTACTGCTCGGCGGTAATCAGTCGGGCTTTGCAAGACCTCCATGTGTCTCTGTGCCACCCGGGGGTAACCAGAATGGCACATTTCGTACGCAGACAGAACCTGCCCTATTCTATTGAAGATATTAAACAAATGAATGCTTCATGCCCTGTTTGTGGTGAACTAAAACCCAGATTCTATGGTTCGGCTTCTGGCAGACTGATCAAGGCCACTTCTCCCTTCGAGAGACTAAACATTGACTTCAAAGGGCCCCTGCTGACCGAGACAGACAACAGATACATATTCACTGTTGTTGATGAGTATTCAAGGTTCCCTTTCGCGTTTCCGTGCTCGGATATGACCTCGGGCACTGTCGTGAAATGTCTGTCTGACCTCTTCGCTATGTTTGGGAAACCTTCGTACATACATTCAGACAGAGGGCCGTGTTTCATGTCGGCCGGGCTAAAACAATTCCTATTAGAGCACGGCATCGCAACTAGTCGAACGACGGGTTACAACCCACAGGGAAACGGGCAGGTGGAACGGTATAATGGAGTTATTTGGAAAGCCGTAACTCTGGCGTTGAAATCGAGAGGACTGGGCCCCGAGCGGTGGGAGGTTACCCTTCCCGACGCTCTGAATTCCATACGCTCTTTGCTCTGCACGTCCACCAATGCAACTCCTCACGAACGAATGTTTACTCACCAACGACGTTATGTTGACGGCCAATCGGTGCCCAACTGGCTAACCCATCCCGGAACAGTGCTCATGAAACGCCCGGTACGACAAAGCAAGTATGAACCCATGGTGGAAGAGGTCGAACTCATCGATACGAATCCAGAATACGCTCATGTCAGGCTCCCGGATGGCAGGGAGACCACTGTGTCGGTTCGTCATTTGGCTCCCTCAGGCACTCCTCCCGCAGGTACACCACCATCTGGCACACCTCCCTCTGACATCCCCTCCCCAGGTGTTCCCCCCCCAGGGACTCCACCCGAGAAGGGTGACGACGGAGCTGCCGCGTTCCACCCGAGAGCGATCGGGGAGTCATCTCCGGCACGAGTCGAGGCTCACCAAAAGGATCGGAAGCCTCCCTCAAGTGAAACCGCCATCTACTCCCGGAGAGGCCGGCGAATAATACCCCCTCGCCGACTCAATCTGTAAAGGGGATTATCGGCATCCTCGATGCTCATGCTCCTCTATGCTCGTTACATAATATATCGATGCTCATTACCATGCTCCTACAACTCAAAATGATCCTCACTGCTTGGCATGTATGCTTCTGTAGTTTAGATAGCTTGCATTGCTTGAAATGTATACTCCTATAGCGCTGAAGTAATCATGGTGCGTTAGCTGGGCCTCTAGTTACATTTTAAAGACGGGGAAAATGTGGTGAATGGAAGGTCGTGACGTGTGATCACATGTTGCCCGGCTCGAGCACAGAAGAGATAAAGCTGAGGTTCGGCTCAGCCGCGGGGATTGTCCCTGGGGCATTGTCGTTTTATGTCGGCGGCTCACTTAGTGCTCATTGAATGGTGAGAACACTGATTGATATATAATACTGATTTATTTTGCGGTGATTAGTTGCGCGTGTGTACCTTACTGCTTGTACTCCTTGCTGCGTCTGTATTTCCTGGTGTGCCCGTAGAAGCGGCTTAAATCAAATGGAATAAAGCCTAAACTCTGAAGGTTCTTCTCTCGTCCTCATTTCAGTAATTAAGTAATTAACTTACCTTGATAGACGTTGATGAAGTGATTGATGGTGAGACGAGGTTTGTTCATGGTGGACACGATGCAGGTCCATTGTCCCCCATCAGTGATCTCCGTTGGTGAAAGTTTCATTTCCTTTCCCTTTCCTACTGACAGTTTCCCCCTCATCCACTCCACCTCACCCTCACTCCCATCAGAGATCCTGCACATCAGGGTGGTTCTACTACCCTCGAGTACCGGGTACTTCGGTCTCGTCACTGTGTGGAACAAACATCACATTTTAATCCTTACTTCGTTAATTTATGTTAATTACATGTCTTTATTAAATTATTATATTTATTAATGAACATCATGATAAATATTCACCTTCAGCAGTAACGAGGTTCACCGTGGTGAGTTTAGTTAGTTTCTCAGTGGAAAGATTTACGTGGTAACAGGTGAATATTCCAAAATCATCAAACCGTACAGGTGAGATAAGAAAAGAAAAATCTCCTTCTGTGACTCCATGGCCGGTGATGTTCATGTTATTAAACATCCTCCGAGTGTTTCCTTCATTCGGAAAGTTTCGGTACAGGAAGTGTCTCCTGTACGAGTTTCTCCTCTCCCTGTACCATACCATCCGGGCCCATTCTCTCCACAATGATCCGGTGAACAAACATGGCAGCGTGACCGCGTCACCCACACGAACAAACACCGATTTCTCTTCCACAGCCCGTGTGTGTTGTACATCTGAAAACACAAGAACACATTGTGAGTTATTAACATAATTATTTATAAACATTTCCAGGTTTGTTCATCACGTGTTTATTTGATTCAAATTGAATCAACGGATCCCGTTTAATCACGTGGTCAAGGAAACATTTTAAAACTTTACAATATCGTGTAAAATATAGGGGAGGGGGGGGGAGGAGGACAGGGGGAGGGAGAAGTTGGGAGGATGTGCGGTTGAGGGGGGGGGGATGGGATTCCTAACTCAGGACCCAATGGACTCGTGTTTACGACAACCCGGAATTTGATGCCATTTTGTATCCATCGAACACGACTCGCTGAACCCTCATCCATTGTGCATGAAGTGAAATGTGTCGGTTTTCTCATCAAAATGTCTCATTACCCCCAAAAGGGAGATTTTATTACTTCATGATTTATTTCCGATATTTCAACGATTCATAATAAGCATATACATGAATGATTTAACCTTACAACACATCACAGGAACCCCGGCATAACGAGGTGTAACGTGCGAGTAAAGGTTCACACTGACGAGTGCCTGATTCAAGGTGAACAGAGTGAGTGAGTAGAAGAACTGAAGAACAACACAGGCAGTGACAGAATGGAGAAATTTGAAAGAAGTGGAATAACCGAAAGTGAAAGAGAGAAATGGAGACACACCATCCACACCAGATGTTCACACCATCCACACCAGGTGTTCACACCATCCACACCAGGTGTTCACACCATCCACACCACGTGTTCACACCACGTGTTTACATCATCCACACCACATGTTCACACCACGTGTTTACATCATCCACACCACATGTTCACACCACGTGTTTACACCATCCACACGAGTTTACACCATGTGTTTCCACCATCCACACCAGATGTTCACACCATCCATGCCACTTGTTCACACCATCCATACCAGATGTGCACACCATCCACACCACGTGTTCACACCACATGTTCACACCATCAAGAGAGTCGAGAATTAGAAAAAATAACAATTGTGAGTGAAAAAAAAAAGAAAAAGAAAGAGAAGATTGATTCATTGATTGATTGTGTGCTCTGCCTGAAGGCAGGTCCTTCTCTGCTTGGCAAGTGATACTCGGTGGTTTGCCATTGCCTACATAGCAGTTAGTCAGAACAGGAATTTGTAATTTGACCAGGATGCCGGTGATAACTCTCCTCTCATGGTGAAGGACACAGTGGGATCTTTAACATCCACCTTCTAATGACAGCACACAGGACATCCGGCTTAACGTCCATTCAAGAACACACACACACACACAAGGGAAGGCACAATCATTGATGAATCATCCTTCCTGTGAAACACCGGGATGACAGTTTGTCCAGTTTGTCGCTGGGTCGGGATTCCAACCCATGTTCGACAGTTTTCAGTCAATGTGCGTACCTCTCGGCCATATTAATGTCATGTAGCACTGAAGAATTAGATCATATCCACATCGAACCTGTATGTTTCCTGAGTAGACAATGAAAAACAAATCAATAACTGCACCCATGGCGATAAAAATCGATGGTCCGTGCAAACACCATTACGATGGCAAAAACCTTTCAAAAATATGAAGAGGGAGTTCGTTAACCTGGTGGAATTGCTCACTTTAACGTCTGGTTTTATATATATATATATATATATATATATATATATATATATATATATATATATATATATATATATATATATATATATATATATATATATATATATATATATATTGTTGCGAATTCGCGCCCGCCGGCGTGCGAATGGCCACGTAACTCGAATCGCGGCACGTCGCCCACTGGACGGACAATTCTGTCGTGACCCTCTCGGACCAACGCCGGGAGCTAGTCACAGGTGGGGGTTTAACCTCACCACGATCGTGCCAATTGCCCACCCGCGCAGGATAGGGTTGCTCGCCAAATTCGATGTACCTCAGTACCTGTGCGAATGGTCGACCGGACGATCGTACCACGCCACAGGCCGACTCCGGACACGAACCGCTAAAGCGGTCCCTTCCGTGCTGTAGTGATAATCGAGCGGTGTTATCGTCGGCCTTGACGGTTCCGATTAATTACCGGGATGTTGCACCCACTACGAACCCCTTACGTGAAGCAGGATGGAGAGTCAAACAAAGGAAAGGAGGCAGCGAAACGGGGAACAAGTTCACACAAGCACGTTTAATTCACACAGACCAGCACGGAAGGCACGTATTTACAGTCACAATAATCAAAATGCACATATAAAGCGAAAGAAGAGTTAAAACTGAATACGCGTACACACGGCAACACTTAAACAGTTATACTTGTCGGACAGGCGCCACCCACAGTCATTTACACAAACCCAAAGGAAAAAGAAAGGAAGTCGACAGGAAAAAGAAAGGAAATCGCGACTTCCTTTAGTGGCTGGTGAGTCCCTCTCCCACAACCGTCAGTGTGGTCGTGCCTGGCCACGACCTCTCTCGCGGCCGGCAAACCCTCTCCGGCACTCCCCGTCCGGACGCGCAGGTCCACCTCACAACTGGCGCTGCCGCGTCTCCCGTCCGTGCCTTCGTGACAGGGCCGCTCGCCAAGCCGCGGGCGCAGGACCTCTTCCCTCGAAAAAGACTCTCGTACCAACTCGACCAACCCTTGCCCAAAAAAAAAAAACCAACAACAAGGTCCGTCCTGTCCGCCAATTGCAGCGCAGGGCTCCGCCCCATTTTCGGCTCCACCTTCCTTCGAGAAGGTTCTCGAAAAGGGGTGTGCCCTCTCGTTCCCCCCTCCCCGCACCGTGCGGGGGGCGAGGAAAGTCAGTCTTGGCTCGGGGCCAGGGAATTATTCCCCCAAAAAGAGGCCCCCACCTTTTCTCACCTTTGACCCCCGGCTCGGATCGCACCTCCCCCACACCGAGCGCGGAGAACTCAAACGGGAGAAACAGGCGGGAAAACCCGCGCGTCCTCGCAGTTCCTTCCTTGGCGCCTTTGTTTGCCGTTCAGAAGCGGACGTAATGGCGAAGATGTGGTAGCGTAGATGGTGGAGGTGGCGTGGTTGTAGTGTGGTTGGAGCTGTGATGGGGATGGCGTGGTTGTTGAGACGCTGTTTGTTTGAAATAAAAGATATAACAGAAAAATGGCTAACTGGAGGATCGCAGCCCGAATGGATCACATAAATTCCCTCTATACAACGGGTTTGGGCTAACTACACATGTACCTATGGAGATATCTCACCTGAGGGACCTTTATGGTGTAATGCGAATTTCCACAGCCGTAACACTACCCCCTCCCCTTTTTACAGACTCGTCCCGAGTCGTCAAATTCTCGTGTGCCATCATGTGTAGTTTTCCCCTAGTACGTTTTACCTACGGATCCCTGAGTGCGATATTCAGTTATTGGTGTCCCCAAAATAAATAACTTACGGGCTGAGTAACTAACTAACAAACACACTCATACAGATGACTTAAATAAAAGTGCCGGCGCGAGACAGACATGCTGGGGCGCACTCATATACAATACAGTAGACTAGGCTTAAGTCGGCAGCGTGTAACTCGTCACTTCGCCTAAGTCGGCAGCGTCAAAAAGTCCCAAATTTATCTCATGTTAAATCCCTTTGAATAAAGGGTCATCCCTCTGTAAGTCGTCATCTCTAAGTCGTCACTTCGTCTAAGTCGTCAGATGTTGTCCGTTCCCGCGGAATGGAAACTCAAGTAAATTACCACTCCTAACTCGTCACACGGAACTGCTGCCTCGTGAGAAGCCCGATTTCATGGAATCGTGATGCTCTCTCATTGGTTTACACCACCAGTGGTAGGCTATTTATAACTGTGTACACACGTTGATCGCATTGCAGGCAGGACAATGGCGACTAAGCGTAAGCTTACAACTAAAACCTACCAAGAAAAATACGACATTATCCAGTTTTGCGAGGCAACCCCACTGATGAAGAAAACAGCCATACCTGAGAAGTTCGACATCAAACGGCAGACATTGAACAGTATCTTGAAGAATAAGGGCAAGATATTTGGACAAGTGGAGAAGATCGCGAGGCTGGTAGTCAGTGTGAAACGCGTGAAATGTGTGTCCTTTGAAGATGTCGATGATGCGCTCATCTTCTGGTTTCGGCAAATGTCGGCTCAGCCAAATATTCGGTTGGACGGTGAAATGTTGCTGCTGAAGGCACGTAAATTCGCTGCGGACCTCGGGCATGATGATGCCGAGACCTTTCCGATGCACTGGATAGACAGATTCAAAGTCAGGTGGGAAACCGGCAAGGTCAAGAAGTGCGGCGAATCAGGCAGCATGGATTCGGCAGTGGTGCACGACTGGAAGGATGGCAAATTGAAAGACATCTTGGAAAGGTATCAGCCTCGGGACGTGTACAATGCCGATGAGACTGGGCTTTTCTGGCAGATGCTGCCAGAAAAGTCTCTGGGGTTCGTTGGTCAATCCCATCATGGTGATAAGCAGGCGAAGTTGTTGTCTTACAGTTGTTCATGATATTTACTTTTGATAAAGTGATTCATGAATTCCATCTTTGCTTGATCACTTTCCAACTCACCAATGAACCCCCACCTATGCCCCGAGGATTGTGTTTTCCTTTTGGTACAATAGCCGGCTCTCACACATACGTGTCCAGGCCATGCACGACTTCATCCTTCACCCCACAGTCATCATGAATGTTCGCATACGCGCAAGTCGTCACATTTCTAAGTTGTCACTTTTTTCTCGGTCCCGATGGTGACGACTTACGCCTAGTCTACTGTACATCTTAACCTTCTAAATTTTACACTAACCATGGCCCAGGATCAATGGATTCTGCAGGGAGCAAAACAAAAGTCAACCGGCGCACAGGCCGCCACTGCAGGCCCGTGTTGTAGCTGCCAACAGGACAGTTCTTGCAGCTTGCGACAATCCTGGCGCACATGGCAATGAACAAGGGAGGGGGGGGGGCAAATCAAAACAGAATGGGGCTGGTGGACATGGGCAGCAGGTATGGGCCAAGGCAATGGTGGACAGGCAAGGCATGGCAAGGCCACTGTTGTAAACACAGGTGCAGACGATGAAGTGGCCGGCACAGGCCTTGCAGCAAAACAACAGCCAGCAGACAAAGTTGGTCGGCCTCTTGCCGTGCAGTGCAGGTCAGTGGAGGGAGTGCGGTGGTGCTGGCCACACAGAAGGTGGGCTCGGACCTACCGACTGTCTCCCTCCCACCTGTCGCCTTTGCCTGTCACTGTACCTACCCACTCCCTTAATTTGTCAAAAAGCAATTTAGCCCCAACTTATTTTTTTGTTGTTATCTTGCCAAAACGAAGTTTTGCAAGATATGTAAGTCAGCTTGTATGTTTTTTTTTTTGTTTTTTTTTTTGTTTGTTTGTCTGTAATCATGTATAAAAAATTCTGCAGAGCACAGTTATCATCAGAAATTTTTGTAACTTCGCATATCAGAGGCGTATAGAGGTCCCTTTCAGTGCACAAAATTTTGAAGGTCAAGGTCAAAGGTCAAGGTCACTTTGTCGCAAATCAGGGGAGTCGACGAAACCCTTATTTTTTGAGTAATTTTGATCGGATCGTCTTCAAACTCCATGGGAATATAGTTCATGGTCTAGTGCTCAGCTGATTAATTTTTGGTGGCGATTGGCCTTGACCTTCATGGTCAGTGCCTAAGGTCAAACATATTTGACCCCAAGGTCAAATTTTCAAGTTTTAGGAACCATATCGTGTAGTACCTCAAATTGAACACCTCGAAGAGTGCTTTCAAGATATGTCAAGCTTGAGACATTATGACGTCATTTGGTGACGTTATGAGGCAAAAGCATATTTTTCATGGTTACTCTGTAGAACGATTCTCATCGGAATCTCTCGTCGGCAGATATTCCTCAAGGAGTCACTCCTGGTGGATAGCAGCTCCATTCACCTCAGTGTGACCTTAAAGAAGTCACACATGGTCACCTTTTGGCAAGATACGAATCACCCTGCGGGTGACATTGGTTTATTTTTATTTTTACTTCCCCCTATAAATCGTCCCCAAACCCCCTTTATGTCTCTGTTCGGCTAACCTATCATCTCCTAGCCTATTCCCAACCCCTTCGTTCCCTTCCCGGAGGGGAATGAGGGAGGGCTGGCGTCCTGCGTCGAGGCCCAACTCAAGCCTCAGAATGGCCTCCTCAGATTTCAGCAATCGACTTACCCAAAGTGGGTCCAGCGGCCCACAACGAGAGCGAAGGGATACAGTTCCTAATCTACCCTAAGCATTAACTCTTAAACTACCCCGGGGCTTCCAACAAGTGCCTGTCGCTTAAACTATTGGTTCTATCCACCCAGATTCCCGTCGCCTGTGTTGGTGTCCTCACAATTTTGGGCCTGCCCCCCCCCCCAATTTTCTCTCCGTGCCCTCACACGGTCTCATGGCTGGGATGCGTGGCTCCCTTGGCAGGCACTTCCCTCTGCCGATTCTCCGACGATGGCACCCCCGGGCACTACACTGCCTCCGAGCCTACCAGCTTCCTAAACACCGGGGAGTGCCCTCCATGGCGACTCCCCTGAAACGCTCACGTGGCAGGCTGGTGCCCCGGGCCCTTCCCTGGGTGCCCGTGCCCAATGCACTGCCCACGCGGCTTATGGCGCCCCGGGCCCCCCATCATGCGGGCGCACCCGTGCCCACTACGCTATCCCGGCCCCCCATGTGCCCTTGGCCTACCGCAGCCGACTAGCCCGGTGCCCGGGGTACCCACTCAGCGATACCTTTCGCAGCCACGCTCCAAGCCCGTCAACAGGGCTCCTGCACCCCTCCAAATAGGTATTGAGCCTGCACTCCCACCAACAGCAAAACGACCTCCATTTTGTCAATTTGACTAACCCAACTAACTCACTCTACACTGACCCCGGGGTCCCTTGGGCGGGAATCACTCCTCCCCCCAATCACTCATCGCGCCATGCATTCCACAATCACTCCATTGACTCAGGCCTGCTGGCCTCACTCACTCAACAAGTACATTTTCCATTCCATTTCTCCACTCTTCAACACTCACACGGCTGATCTCTGCCATCCTGCTGACTACATCCCCGAACTAACTCGTGCTCCCACGTCATCCCTTACACTACAGCACGTTCCTTTTAACACTACGTAGCTAATCTACGTCCCCACTACACATCCAAAGTCTGTCTTTGTCTCCAAAATGTCATCAACTCATTTCCCCACCTAAATCTTCACTGGATCCCTCTAACTAATCCATTCCACGGGCTCCATGGGACTTACCCATGCTAGGTCATGTGGAGGTGGGTCGGTTCGTTCAGTTTCGTTGTGCAGATCACCAATCTAAACGAAATTCACCTGTACATTAATGAGAACACACCATTGAAATTCTTACTTGTTTCCATATGCACAAGTTGACACACTGACAGTTATTACCATTTGAAATTACCGCCGTGAAGTGGGTGTGGCATGCTTGAAATCGTGGAGGAAACGACCAGGAAACAACAAATCAAGATGGCGGCGCCCATGGATGTCTGGTGATTGAGTGATTTTTGGTCTTTGAACAACCAAATATGCGTTGTTTCACACTTGGGCGGGGAGGAAGATGAGAAAGTGACGCAATTCACGGATAAGAGCTGGCTTAAGGTATGTGCATGTGCGAAGGCTTGGTGCGACGCTACAGATAGTGAAACTATCAACAAATGCCGTTTGCTGGCTGATCAAATTATGAAACTGCTGCCAATGACTGATCCTCCTGCGGATGCCGGCTGTCACCAGTTCTGCTATGCGTTGTTTTGTAACAAGGATCATATAACACGTGCTGAAGCCAGGAAAAGGAAATCAGAAGCCAGCACGACTGCAGTTTCTGCTCGAGCCAGTGAGGTGGTAGGCGGACTAAAAGAAGAGGGGCACTCGTACCACAAAATACGTAGAAAATCCCTCAGAACCTCTGTAGAAAGGGTGGCTGGCAAATCAGCTGGTGTACTGCCAATAATTTGTGTGATATGCCAGGAAAAAGACAAATTCATCCGTGTCAAAGGAAAATCTCAACATGATCAGTTGTCCCTGTCAGAAACACAGGATAGAGGAAAGCTGAGGGAAACTGCTGAGCAGAGGAGAGATGATCGTGATGTGAGAATAATGACAACTATAAAGGATAAAGACTGTGTGTCGCTGGCAGTTTGTTATCACCATAAATGTTATTACGAGTATGTGAATGACACATACCACAGACAGAGCGAAAGTAAACTCCAAAATCAGAAAGTGAACTTTGACTCAACATTTGACATTTTCTGTGATAAAGTAATCCAGGTGAGACTCATTGATGGAAAGCAATCTCTTCATATGAAGAAGTTGTGTGAGATGTTCAATGACCTACTCAGAGTATGCGAAGGTCAGGATAAGGCCAACTACCAGGCAACAAGACTGAAGAAAAGACTGCAGGAACGGTACCCAGACATGATTTTCTATCATCCACGAAATATGTCTGAGAGCGAAGTGGTGTACATGAAGGACATTGATATTGGTTCCATTGCTCAGGCTGCTGTTGTAGACAGTAGCTCTACAACAGAAACAGAGTCAACTACAGAGGATGAAGCCAGCCAGGGTCCACAGCAGGGTGACTCAGACCTCAATTTACATGTTATATACTCGGGAGCACTCATGGTGAGGGATGACCTGAACAAACACCAAAGTGTGGGCATACATGGCCCTACTTGGAAATGGTGGAGCTAGCACTAGAGCTTATACGGGCAACTCGTACTTCGAACTGGCCGAAACACCTTGCGATCACGAGAGCGTCAATGCCCTGTTACTTTGCGTACAATCACCTAAACTATGCAAGGTACTTACCCGTTTACTGGCTGGAAATGGCCGGGGCAGAGCACTCCCACCCAGACACCTATCAAGCGTTCATGGACGGCAAATGGACTGCCCAACGGCATACTCGTTATGGATTTAGTAGTGTTGCGTGTGATCAGATCATAGAGCAGACTTTAAATAGGGACAGCAAGACCAGTGGAGGCATCATTGGTTACACTCAGAAAAGCACAGCTGTGAAGAAGTGGATCCTGTCCCAACCAGCACGTGCGGAAATCGCAAGGAAATGTGAGTCCATGGAGGGTATCCACAACGAGCCCTGAACGAGAAAGGATTTGGATGTGTCGAGCACGAAGAAGAACGAAGCAGTGGTGGTACAAGTGATGGACACAGTACTTCAAATTGACTTGACTTTCAGTTCCGGTTTTGGAGCAGCGAGAGGTCTCCTTCGGGGCTCCCTGCTGACGTTCTCAAAGCTAAGTTTCCGGTTGTTATTTGTCCCGTTTTAACTGTTTAATTTTCTCACCTACATGTGACTGTGTGTTGCTAGTTCGGTTGTTATTTGCTATTTTGTGCTATTTTGTGAGTATTTTTGTCGACGTTCTTACCTGTGCTTGAGGCCGAGGCCTAGGCTTGAGGCCTACCGGTTCCACTCGGTGTTCGATCGGTTTTTTTTTTTGTTTGTTTTTTCTCCCCATTACCTTCAATTTCTATCCTCCCCATTACTTTCAATTTTGATCCTCCCCACTTTCCAAACATCCCCCATTCTCCCAACTAATCTCTTTCTTATCTCAACAAAAACAACAACAACAAAAAAATACCCTACAACAACAACACGCTCACCTTCTCCCGATTCTGCTTCTTCTTCTTCCTCTTAACTTCCTCCTCGTCTTCTTCCTCGATTTTTTTTTACACTTCCATGACCTAATCTGTTGAACTCTCTCATACATTATTTTTAACAACAAAAACGATCTTATGCTTCATCTTCCTCTCACACACATGTGGTACTCTTTACTGTTTCACAATGCACTACTCTTCTGCTATTTTAACAGACTGCTCTCATTTCGAGCTCTCCTTCATTCCTTGCCTAAAAAATCCAACTATTACAGCGCTTCTTCTCTCCATGCTCTGAATTCGCCTTCATTGCATCCATCAAGAATTGTATTAAATCGCATCTCTGACCTAAAACTTTTAAAAACCACAGTTTGCCATGGATGTTCGCTTTCCATCAACCATTCTTTTTTTCCAACTTCAGTGCCAACTCACCCCCCTCACCCCTCACTCTCACTCTCAAAGCAACCATCCCACTCTTCTCCCTCCAAGCCTCCCTCTCACCTCTCTCAAAAATTCCCCCCTTACCTTTCTCCCACCTTTCATCCCCTCACTCTTCCTTCTCAAAGTTGCCCTCCCTCTCATCCACCAACCTGCCTCCCTCCACTGCCCTCTCACCTCCATCTCTTCACTCCACCTCCTCAAATCCTCAACTGCCTTCTTCCTTGTCTCTTGTCCCCCCTCTCCCCCAGCACCACAGAGCCTTTTCTCCTCCTCATTCGGCCCCTCCCCTCGCTATTCTGCAATACCCCACACTCCTTCAGCAACTCTCCTTACCTGTCCCCCTCGTCCCTTGCCCTACCCTCCCCTCCCCCTCCACCTCCTGCACCCAAAGCCTCCTCCCCTTCCTCTTCATTAAAAGTGTGGACCTCAAATATCCGGGGCCTTCGCTCAAACCTTTCAGATCTTTCCATACAGGTTGCCACTGACAAACCAGACATTATCTGCCTAACAGAAACTTTCCTCTCCCAAGACGTGTCTGACTCCCAAGTATCTCTCCCTGGCTACTCCCTCTTACGGTATGACAGACCTGAGCCTCGTCCTGGTGGAGGTGTTGCTCTCTTCATCAAAGACTCTATTCCTCACTCTCCATGCACTGCTCTCACTCCCCACACCCCCAGGAATACCTCTGGCTTCGGCTTCCCCTCCACTCCCACCTCATGTTTATATGTGTACTGTACCGTCCACCGAACAGTGATGACTCCATCTACACCTCACTATCCGAAAACATGGACCATCTTCTATCTTCTCATCCAAACTCTCTCTTCCTCTTATGTGGTGACTTCAATTGTCATCACGCCAGTTGGCTAGGTGTGGGTACCTCTCTCACCTGCCATGGCACCTCAGCAAAAGCTTTCTGCGACTCATTGGGACTGACTCAATCGATCAACTTCCCAACGCGGATCTCAACCAATGGTACTCCATCTCTTCTGGATCTGATTTTGACAAATTTCCCTGACAATATCTGCTGCTCTTCCTTCGCTCCAATTGGTTCTTCTGACCACGTCCTTGTCAAAGTGGACATCTCTCTGGCTGTTATCAGAGAACCACCTCACCGCCGTCGAGTCTGGCATTTCACTCAAGCCGACTGGCAGGGTCTCCGAGCAGCCATCAAACTTACAGACTGGTCTCCTATCACTACTTTCTCAAACATCAACTCATCCTGGGAATTCTTTCAAAGAAACTTGCTCTCCCTCATGCACAGATTTATCCCCTCTCGTGTTCAGTTGTCCTACCCTTCCTCCCGCCCTTGGTTTACTGAAGCTTGTGGCGAGGCAGTTGTCCTGAAACAACTTGCCTTTGCCTCATGGAAAGCAAACCCAACTGAGGGCAATCTCAGTTCTTTCCACAAAGCTCGGAACAAGTGTGTATCTACCCTCAGGAGAGCCAGAAAACAACATCTTTCTCATCTCAAGTCTGAACTCTCAAACCCCTCTCCCTCCTCAAAATCCTGGTGGCGTTTAAACAAATCTGTTTCTGGTGTATGTTCCCCCTCCTTACCCTCCCTTACCTCAAATGGCCGCATTGCTGACACCGCATGTGAAAAGGCTAAATGCCTAAACTCGGTGTTTGCTTCCAAATATTGCGTCCCAAACCCATCGCTTTCTGTGTCCATCTTACCCAGTGTCACCCAGCTGTTCCTGGACTCTGTGTCCTTTTCTTCTGACAAAGTGGAGAGCTTGCTGTCAAACCTCGACTCAGATTCTGCAACCGGTCCAGATGTCCAACATCAGCCCACATGTCCTAAAAACCTGCTCCTCTGCTCTTGCTCACCCTCTCTCTGTTCTATTCACCCTCTCATTTGCTCAAGGTCATCTTTCATCTGCTTGTAAATCAGCAAACATTACCGTCCTGCATAAAAAAGGTGCAAAAACAGATCCCTGCAATTACAGACCAATCACCCTTCTCCCAATCATCAGCAAGGTTATGGAATCCATCATCGCTTCAGATATTAAATCCTTCCCCTTCTCCAATGGCTTGATTTCCGATCATCAATTTGGATTCAAACCAGGTCACTACCCTGGATATGCTGCTTCTGCTCTCCCAACAATGGATGGAGGTCCTCAATGCCGGACAGAGCCATATCACGTGCTTTTGAAATGGTCTAGCACCCTGCCCTGCTCACCAGACTCTCTTCCTATAGTATCCAAGGCAATCTCCACTCATGGCTCGCAGACTTCCTCTCCTGTCACAGCCAACATGTGGCCCTTAATGGAATTCTCTCATCCTCTCTTCCTGTCCAGGCTGGAGTTCCTCAAGGCAGTGTTCTGGGTCCTGTTCTTTTTCTGGTTTTCATCAATGATCTTTGTGACTCTCTGGAAAATCCTCTTTATCTCTTTGCTGATGACTCCACCCTCTGCACCCTCAGATCCATCTGTCACCCCTCATATCAGCAAGCAGCAGCTTCTTCATTCTCTGCAGATCTGGATAAAATCACAAACTGGTCCAACATGTGGAACATGTCTTTAAATCCTGACAAATCTCACATTCTCACCGTGTCTCTCCGAAACGACCGTCTGGAACCCCTCCCCCCTCTCCTTTCTCAACATTTTTTTTTTTTTTTTTTGTATACCTTGGTCGAGGCTCGTATGAGAGCTAACACACAACTCACAGCAAGGAGGCATGAGACAAGAGGGGCGGGAGTGGAAGGGACAAAACATTGGGGAACAGACACAGGTGAACTGTGGAAGGGAGAGGGATGGGGATGGGACGGGGAACATGGCGAGGAGAAGATGGACATTACAGGGACTTTCAGGAAGGAAAGCAGGAGAATTGAAGGAAGTGGGCTTGGGTGGATTATCGGGGGTAGAAAAGATCGAGGATTTGGATGGGGGAAGATAAGAGGTGGTGGTGAACAGCTGTTTTGAAAGCCTGGAGGGAAGAATGGGAAAGAATAGAGTGAGGAAGTTTATTCCAAAGGCGGGAAAAAAGAGGAATGAAAGAGTGGAGATGAGCAGTGATTCGTGATTTTGGTAGTTTTACCAGAAGGGGGTTGTTGGCGGACCTTGAGCACCCTGTGGAAATGTGGTTGGGACAAATCGCAGAGAGAGCAGGGGGGGCAAGGCTGGAGAGGAGTTGGTAGAAGACAGAAAGACCACCGACCAACCTGCGGTGATTGAGTGAGAGGCCGAAAGACTCAGCTTCATTGCGGGAGATGCCAATGATCTTAAATGCCCTGGTTTCGACAGCGTGAAGTCGAGAAAGGTGGGAGGCAGGAGCACCAGCCCAGAGGGGAGAGCAGTACTCCATCAGGCTACGGACAAAAGCTTTGTAAGTAGTCAGGAGCTCAAGAGGGCCGAGGAAGGACTTTGCACGACGGAGGATTCCCAGTCGGCAACTGGCTTTTGAGGCGAGGTTGGAAATGTGACTTTCCCAGGAAAGGTCATGGCAGATAGTGAGACCCAGAAGCTTGAAAGAAAAGACTTCTTCCAGAGGATTGTTGAGAAAGTGGATGGGGGGGGTTTTGTAAACGGTCCTTTCGAAGAGACATAGTGAGAGTGTGAGATTTGTGTGGATTGAAAGACATGTTCCACGTGTTGGACCAGTTTGTGATTTTATCCAGATCTGCAGTGAGCGAAGAAGCTGCTGCTTGCCGGTCTGAGGGATGACAGATGGTACGGCAGAGGGTGGAGTCATCGGCAAAGAGAAATAGAGGATTTTCCAGAGAGTCCGAGAGATCATTGATGAAAACCAGAAAAAGAACAGGGCCCAGAACGCTACCTTGAGGAACTCCAGCCTGCACAGGAAGAGGGGATGAAAGAACTCCATTTAGGGCCACACGTTGACTGCGACAGGAGAGGAAGTCTGCGAGCCATGAGTGGAGATGGCCTTGAATACCATGGGAAGAGATTTTGGTGAGTAGTGCAGGGTGCCAGACTGTGTCAAAAGCACGTGATATGTCCAGGGATACGGCTCGGATTTCCTGTCTGGCATTGAGGACCTCCATCCATTGATGGGAGAGCAGTAGCAGCATATCCAGGGTAGAGTGACCTGGTCTGAAACCAAATTGATGATTGGAAATCAAGCCATTGGAGAAGAGGAAGGATTTCATGTCTGAAGCGATGATGGATTCCATAACCTTGCTGCTGATTGGGAGAAGGCTGATTGGTCTGTAGTTACAGGGATCTGTTTTTGCACCTTTTTTATGCAGGGCAGTGATGTTAGCAGATTTCCAAGCAGATGGCAGATGACCTTGGGAAAATGAGAGGGTGAATAGAACAGAGAGAGGGTGAGCAAGAGCAGAAGAGAAGGATTTGAGGACACGTGGGCTGATGCCGTCTGGACCGGTTGCAGAATCTGACTCGAGGTTTGAAAGCAAGCTCTCCACCTTGTCAGGAGAAAAGGATACAGAGTCCAGGGACAGTTGGGTGCGACTGGGTAAAGTGGGTAGAGATAGTGATGGGTTTGGGACACAAGATTTAGCTGCAAACACCGAGTTTAGACATTCAGCTTTATCACGTGTGGAATCAGCAGTGCGGCCATTTGAGGTAAGGGAGGGAATGGAGGGGGAACATACACCAGAAACAGATTTGATTAAACGCCACCAGGATTTTGAGGAGGGAGAGAGGTTTGAGAGTTCAGACTTGAGATGAGAAAGATGTTGTTTTCTGGCTCTCCTGAGGGTAGATACACACTTGTTCCGAGCTTTGTGGAAAGAACTGAGATTGCCCTCAGTTGGGTTTGCTTTCCATGAGGCAAAGGCAAGTTGTTTCAGGACAACTGCCTCGCCACAAGCTTCAGTAAACCAAGGGCGGGAGGAAGGGTAAGACAACTGAACACGAGAGGGGATAAATCTGTGCATGAGGGAGAGCAAGTTTCTTTGAAAGAATTCCCAGGATGAGTTGATGTTTGAGAAAGTAGTGATAGGAGACCAGTCTGTAAGTTTGATGGCTGCTCGGAGACCCTGCCAGTCGGCTTGAGTGAAATGCCAGACTCGACGGCGGTGAGGTGGTTCTCTGATAACAGCCAGAGAGATGTCCACTTTGACAAGGACCTGGTCAGAAGAACCAATTGGAGCGAAGGAAGAGCAGCAGATATTGTCAGGGAAATTTGTCAAAATCAGATCCAGAAGAGATGGAGTACCATTGGTTGAGATCCGGGTCGGGAAGTTGACCGATTGAGTCAGTCCCAATGAGTCACAGAAAGCTTTTGCTGATGTCCCATGGCAGGTGAGAGAGGTACCCACACCTAGCCAACTGGCGTGATGACAATTGAAGTCGCCACATAAGAGGAAGAGAGAGTTTGGATGAGAAGATAGAAGATGGTCCATGTTTTCGGAGAGTGAGGTGTAGATGGAGTCATCACTGTTCGGTGGACGGTACAGTACACATATAAACATGAGGTGGGAGTGGAGGGGAAGCCGAAGCCAGAGGTATTCCTGGGGGTGTGGGGAGTGAGAGCAGTGCAGGGAGAGTGAGGAATAGAGTCTTTGATGAAGAGAGCAACACCTCCACCAGGACGAGGCTCAGGTCTGTCATACCGTAAGAGGGAGTAGCCAGGGAGAGATACTTGGGAGTCAGACACGTCTTGGGAGAGGAAAGTTTCTGTTAGGCAGATAATGTCTGGTTTGTCAGTGGCAACCTGCATGGAAAGATCTGAAAGGTTTGAGCGAAGGCCCCGGATATTTGAGGTCCACACTTTTAATGAAGAGGTAGGGGAGGAGGCTTTGGGTGCAGGAGGTGGAGGGGGCGGGGAGGGTAGGACGAGGGACGAGGGGGGAGGTAAGGAGGGTTGCTGAAGGAGTGTGGGGTATTGCAGAATAGCGAGGGGAGGGGGCCGAATGAGGAGGAGAAAAGGCTCTGTGGTGCTGGGAGAGAGGGGGACAAGAGACAAGGAAGATGGCAGTTGAGGATTTGAGGAGGTGGAGTGAAGAGATGGAGGTGAGAGGGCAGTGGAGGGAGGCAGCTTGGTGGATGAGAGGGGGGCAACTTAGAGAAGGAAGAGTGAGGGGGATGAAAGGTGGGAGAAAGGTGAGGGGGAATTTTTGAAAGAGGTGAGAGGGAGGCTTGGAGGGAGAAGAGTGGGATGGTTGCTTTGAGAGTGAGAGTGAGGGGTGAGGGGGTGAGTTGGCACTGAAGTTGGAAAAAAAGAATGGTTGATGGAAAGCGAGCATCCATGGCAAACTGTGGTTTTTAAAAGTTTTAGGTCAGAGATGCGATTTAACACAATTCTTGATGGATGCAATGAAGGCGAATTCAGAGCATGGAGAGAAGAAGCGCTGTAATGGTTGGATTTTTTAGGCAAGGAATGAAGGAGAGGTCGAAATGAGAGCAGTCTGTTAAAATAGCAGAAGAGAAGTGCATTGTGAAACAGTAAAGAGTACCACATGTGTGAGAGAGGAAGATGAAGCATTATAAGATCGTTTTTGTTGTTAATATTAATGTATGAGAGAGTTCAACAGATTAGGTCATGGAAGTGTAAAAAAAAAAAGAAATCGAGGAAGACGAGGAGGAAGTTAAGAGGAAGAAGAAGTAGCAGAATCGGGAGAAGGTGAGCGTGTTGTTGTTGTTGGGTATATATATATATATATATATATATATATATATATATATATATATATATATATATATATTTTTTTTTGAGATAAGAAAGAGATTAGTTGGGAGAATGGGGGATGTTTGGAAAGTGGGGAGGATGAAAATTGAAGGTAATGGGGAGGATAGAAATTGAAGGTAATGGGGAGAAAAAACAAACAAACAAACAAAAAAAAAACGATCGAACACCGAGTGGAACCGGTAGGCCTCAAGCCTAGGACTAGGCCTCAAACACCAAGTAAGAACGTCGACATAAATACTCACAAAATAGCACGATTTTTGAAACAAAACCGAACTAGGAACACACATTAACATGTAGGTGAGAAAATTAAACAGTTAAAACGGGACAAATAACAACCAGAACTTAACTTTGAGAACGTCAGCAGGGAGCCCCGAAGGAGACCTCTTGCCGCTCAAAACCGGAACCTGCTTTCCTTCCTGAAAGTTCCCTGTCGTGTAAGGACCTGAAAGTCGCTGTAATGTCCATCTTGTTTCCCCTGTGTAAACCCCATCCCTCTCCCTTCCACAGATCTCCTCATGTCTCTGTTCCCCACTGTTTTTTTCCTTCCCTCTCCTGTCCCTCTTGTTGTGCGTTTATGTGTGTTTGCTCTTATACGAGTGTCGTCATTGTATACAAAACAAAAAAAAGACAACTGTTTTCATTTTTGCAAAAAAAAGGAGGGGAAAGATCAACCAAACGACGATGCCAGTGAACTCTCAACATCTAGTGGTCAAGAGCGAAATCGCATCTCGTACCCTCTCCAATTCAACAACCGTCACCATCATCAACACGGCAGTCTTCACCAAGGTCAACTGACACACACGATCCCCTCCTCCATAACTCCACCACTACTCCCTTCCCCTCCACCACTTCCAGAAACAACCAGACCTCAGCAGCAGCAGCCAACGTAGTGTTAACATCCCCTTTCTTTCATTTTTTGCATTCTTTGTTGTGAGAATTTATTAAATGCCACAGTAGGCTGTATTTTCTCACAATATTTCATTGTTTTTATCTTATACATTATAATTTAAATAATGAAGCACCGAAATAGTAAAAAAATTGGACAATAAAAATGAAGACTGAGGTTGCACTCTCATAACCTCCACCTATTGCATTATTTCTTACAGTGAAATTAGTTATAATTTACATTTTTTTCATTTACATGACTGTCTTCAAGAACCCAACTGTGGTGTAAATGAAAAGGTTGCTGTTTGTATATATACATATATATATATATATATATATATATATATATATATATATATATATATATATATATATATATATATATATAGGGGGGGGGAAGTGTTAGTGAATGCAGTTCTTGGGTGCGAAACACACAACATCAAGCACACACCACTCCTTGATGAGGTCCTCATCGACAACGCTCCAAACGAAACTTTTCTACTATTTCTGCTGCCACTACCTTTCCAGGGAGACCATTCCATGCATCTACTCTCTGAGTGAAAGACTGCTGCCTTACGACTATCTTAGCTCTCCTCCTCTTTACTCTCATGCAATGTCCCCTGGATCTATCACTGTCTACTTTGCTGAATAATTCTTCTGCCATTATTATGTCGATACCCTTCATTATCTTAAACATCTCTATCATATCCCCTCGTAACTAACTCCTTTCTAGTGTATAAAGCCCTGTCTCCTTCAGCCGCTCCTCATAGCTGAGTCTATCTTGGCCCGAAATCAATCAATTAGCCATGCGCTGAACCCTCTCTTTGGCAGTTATGTCCTTCCTGACTCGTGGTGACCAAAACTGTGCACAATATTCTAGATGTGGCTCTCACTGAATTTCTGTACAATGTTAACACCAACTATTTTGATTTATAAATGATCCCCCGATGATTACAACCGAAAACCGTTTGCTTTTCCGATAACTGCCTGGCACTGTGCTGCCTGTTTCCCTCCTGAATCTATTACCACTCCCAGATCCTTCCCCTATGTGACACGCTCCAAAATTACCCCTTGCATACTGTAATCTCTATTTTCATTGTTCTTTCCTTTCCCCAACACTTTACACTTGCTCAGGTTAAATTCCATCTGCCAATCTTTTGCCCAATCAATGCAAGTATCAATACTTTCCTGAATCTAATCACCACCCCCTCTGCTATCTATGGGCATCGATTGGTGGGGGATGGGGGGGACATGTCCTCCCCCCCACCTTTTATCAAGGGGGGAACATATCGATTTCCCCCCCCCCCAACTTTTTTCATTGAACGTAAGTTACGTAACACAAAACTAGCTGCTCTAGTACAACCAGGCCGAGATGCTCCTCAAATACAAGAATAAATTTTTAAATCTCTATTAAAGTTTTATTGGTCTATTATAGTTCTATTACAGATAGGTTAACAATTCAATATTGAGAATCCGTGCTTCCCAAGCCATGGTCTCCCACCGGCCAAGCGTCCATAGCGACGTCGCTTTTTGATCCTTCGACGTCGGCTCTTCCTATCATTGCAAAGCAGAATTCGCCAAACGTTGGATTCTTCACAGTTCACCCACTAACAGGGAACGTGACCTGGACATTTTGAGGTATGTTGGGACGTTTTCGGACTTTGTATCGTCATTTTATGAGTGTTTAAAGAAATCGCGGCTTCATGGCCCAGAGCGCCACGCCTCGGATAGTGTTAGGCCGCAACGGCTCGGGGCCCCTTTAGCGACCAAAATAGTTTATTTCACCTTTTTCACTTATATCGCCGGATGCCTGATATTACCTGCACGATGATGTGTGTTTAATTTTTGTGACTTTGCACCGTCGAGTTATAAGCCAATAAAAGATTTTGCAGTCTGGTATGCTGATTGAGATGGTGGAGCTTGTGCAGGATGACGCGGTTTCACTCCACCGGCTCGCACAAACGAACGGAAAGATATTTTGTAATTCTGTTTTCATATTTCGCAGTCGATAACAGTGGCCTAAATCCCAACGTTGAAAACCGGGTGAAAAAATCGAAGGAAAGTGGGTATTTTGTCGACTAAATTAGCTTTGAATACTTGGGAAACATAAAATAAAATGCGCTGATTCACTCGCTTTTGTGGCAGTTAATGTAAATAATTTTTTCATCGGTACTTGGACTCAGGGGAGGTAGAGACCTACAAAACGAGAGGTATCATTCGGTCGTCGGACTTATGAGGATTAAATTATAGATTTTAAAAGGGAGCTGTTGAAAAATATGCAAAATTCACTGAAGCGGTTCGGACAAACAAACGGAAAATTATTATTTTTGAATTCTGTTCTCGGATTATACAGTCTCAATAGGGTAGTAATGAGATTACCTCGAAAATCTGATTTAAAAAGGCTTAGGCTTAGTAGCTCAGCCGCGGCTTGCAACTTTTACTCAGAAAAATAACGTTCCGGAAGGAATTTCTCTTCCGCCATCATCCGAATAATTTTCTGTTTGCACGAAGACAAAGACGAAGGATAGACTGACAGAATAAGGTGTCTCATTAAACTGTGTGATTTAGAATGATTAAATTGGAGATTTTAAATGCAGCGTTGAAAATAAAATAAAGAGGATTGTCAGCTTCTTTCACCATGTCGACCTCGCAACGGTTCTGGGCCCCTTTAGCAACCAAAATGGTTTACTTCACCTTTCTAACTTATATCGCACTATACTTAAACAAAACGTATGGGCAAGCACTATACTTAAACAAAGTCTCTCGGACTCTCTGGAAAATCCTCTATTTCTCTTTGCCGATGACTCCACCCTCTGCCGTACCATCTGTCATCCCTCAGACCGGCAAGCAGCAGCTTCTTCGCTCACTGCAGATCTGGATAAAATCACAAACTGGTCCAACACGTGGAACATGTCTTTCAATCCAGACAAATCTCACACTCTCACTATGTCTCTTCGAAAGGACCGTTTACAAAACCCCTCCATCCACTTTCTCAACAATCCTCTGGAAGAAGTCTTTTCTTTCAAGCTTCTGGGTCTCACTATCTGCCATGACCTTTCCTGGGAAAGTCACATTTCCAACCTTGCCTCAAAAGCCAGTCGCCGACTGGGAATCCTCCGTCGTGCAAAGTCCTTCCTTGGCCCTCTTGAGCTCCTGACCACTTACAAAGCTTTTGTCCGTAGCCTGATGGAGTACTGCTCTCCCCTCTGGGCTGGTGCTCCTGCCTCCCACCTTTCTCGACTTCACGCTGTCGAAACCAGGGCTTTTAAGATCATTGGCATCTCCCGCAATGAAGCTGAGTCTTTGGGCCTCTCACTCAATCACCGCAGGTTGGTCGGTGGTCTTTCTGTCTTCTACCGACTCCTCTCCAGCCTTGCCCCCCTGCTCTCTCTGTGATTTGTCCCAACCACATTTCCACAGGGCGCTCAAGGTCCGCCAACAACCCCCTTCTGGTAAAACTACCAAAATCACGAATCACTGCTCATCTTCACTCTTTCATTCCTCTTTTTCCCGCCTTTGGAATAAACTTCCTCACTCTATTCTTTCCCATTCTTCCCTCCAGGCTTTCAAAACAGCTGTTCACCACCACCTCTTATCTTCCCCCATCCAAATCCTCGATCTTTTCTACCCCCGATAATCCACCCAAGCCCACTTCCTTCAATTCTCCTGCTTTCCTTCCTGAAAGTCCCTTTAATGTCCTTCTTCCCCTCGCCATGTTCCCCGTCCCATCCCCATCCCTCTCCCTTCCACAGTTCACCTGTGTCTGTTCCCCAATGTTTTGTCCCTTCCACTCCCGCCCCTCTTGTCTCATGCCTCCTTGCTGTGAGTTGTGTGTTAGCTCTCATACGAGCCTCGACCAAGGTATACAAAAAAAAAAAAAAAAAAAAAAAAAAAAAAAAAAAAAAAAAGGGCACGCGGTTTCAAAGTTGTTGTGCGTTTTTTTTTGTTTTTTTTTGCACGTACGGGCACGCACGTACTGGCACGCACGTACTGGCACGCACTAGTGGAAATGATGAACATATTGTTGCGAATTCGCGCCCCGCCGGCGTGCGAACGACCGCGTGTAGCCAATAGCGGCCGCTTCGCCCACCGAACGTGCAATTCAGTCGTGACCCTCTCGGAACAACGCCGGGAGCTAGTCACGGGTGGGGGTTTAACCTCACCACAACTCAGTCCGCATTCTACCCGCGCGGAATAGGGTCCGATCGCCGAATGGTCAATTTACCGAAGTACCTGCGCGGATAGCGTACCGAGGAGTTGTACCACGCCACAGGTCGACTCCGGACACGAACCGCTTAAGCGGCTCGTTCCGTGCTACAGGGATAACCGAGCGGAGTTATCGTCGACCTTGACGGTTCAGATTAGTTACCGGGTGTTTTAAACCCACTACCAATTCCTTACGTAATGCAAGATGGAGATTCAAACAAAGGAAAGGACGCAGCGAAACGGGGAACAATTGGACCAGCACATTTATTCCGTGCCACACGGCAGCATGGAAGGCACGTATATCACAGTCAAGCAAGAAAACACAATAAAAGCAAGTGAAGAGACACACGCAGATCTACAAACAAAGAATGCAATTCACACGGCAACACTTAAAACAGTTCTACTTCACCAGACTGGCGCCACACACATTTACACAGAACCCAAAAGAAATTGAAGTCGCGACTTCCTTGAGCGTGTCGCGTCCTTGGCAACCGTAACTCCGAGTCCCTCCGGCGTGGTCCACTGGGCTCGTTCCTCGCGCCTGCACGTGTCGTCCGCCCGACATGGACGAACGAACAGAACCTCCGACCAGGAACAAACACCACAACTCTAGACAATTCCGCTTCAGGGACAAGGGAACAGGGACAAGGGAACGACGTTATCGTCGACCTTCACGGCCACGCCTTTTGTAGGGTCGGGCTCCGCCCCATTTCTGGCTCCACCTCCCTTCTGGAAGCTTCCCAAAAAGGGGCGTGCTCTCCCGTTCTCCCCCCTCCCCACGCCGTGCAGGGGACAAGGAAAGTCAGTTTTGGCTCGGGGCCAGGGAATTATTCCCCCAAAATCAGGCCCCCACCTTTTTCACCTTTGACCTCTGCCTTAAATCGCACCTCCCCCATGCCAAAGCGCGGGAAAAGCAGGAGGGAAAATCCGGCGGGAGAT
Source organism: Eptatretus burgeri (assembly GCF_056783735.1). Classification (NCBI taxonomy): domain Eukaryota; kingdom Metazoa; phylum Chordata; class Myxini; order Myxiniformes; family Myxinidae; genus Eptatretus; species Eptatretus burgeri. The sequence continues at coordinate 73,264,099 of NC_140966.1, forward strand.
ATTTAAGTGGGAGTTTTGGGCGGGAGATGCCCCTTCGCACCCTTGTTGCTGCTGCCTCTCCGCTCCTTTCATCCATCCCGCAGAGATCGTGACCACACGGTGCTCGTTGAATGGCGAGTGGCGAAGATGGTGGTAGCATAGTTGTGGAAGGTGGCGGCGTGGTGTGAATGGCGTGATTGTTGGCGTCGTGTAGTGAATGGCGTGATCGTTGAGATGATGGTTGTGGCGATGTACGTTGTTGTTCTTGCACCAAAAGAAAAACGGCTAACTGAAGAATCGCAGCCCGAATGGATCACATATATTCCCTCTAAACAACGGGTTTGGGCGAACTACACATTAACTTACCGATATATCTCACCTGAGGACCCTTTATGGTGTAATACGAATTTCCACAGCCGTAACAGTATTTACAAATCAACAAACTATGTACAATAATTGGAAAGAAGAGAGTGCACGTCCGGACGGCAACAGATCTTAATCCCGTCTCCTGGTTTGTGAGAGGTAAATAATTACATAAATGTTCACATTACAACTGATTTTAGCTCATTCCTTTGGTGAACCCTTTTGATGGCATGCAAATCAAGAACACAATCGTTAATGACGACGATAACTATGAACCAATAATATCATAATCATCTCACTCAACTTGAGCTCATTAGTTAATTAAATGCAGATTAAATAAAATTATTAATATTAATAATCCCAGGTAATAAAATACCAGGGTATCTGACCCTAACCAAAAGTAATAAAAGTAATAAGCGCGTAGCCAGGAACTAAGCGAGTAATGGAATGCTAAATTGGGAGCTCAGATGATAAATTAACAACTGAACTCGTATCGGCGCTCTTTTAGTAATACATGTGCTACGCAAAGCTTATCACATGTCAACATTGTGCCTGGAGGTATAGTGACCTAGCCAAAAGTATGTTGACCTTAAAAATGCCCAGTTACGCAAAAATAACCCTTATAATTCACATGTCAAAATTTATTCAACTGAAATGTAATTCCCTTCTCGTTTCATGGAGGATATGGATATCAGAGTTTTTCGTGACAGCATCAAGTAGCACATCCCCGACCACTCTCCTGGAGCAATCAAATTCCTAGAAAGAGGTGGACGATTCAAAGGAGAAGATAGCAGAAAAGGGTGCATGTGTGAGTACTCGGCCTAATTTCCCAGATCAGCCTTTTCAACCTCATGATGTCAGTTGTATCCCAGTCCAAATACTGCCAAACCGAAAGTTGAAGTTTCAACAACAGTGGTTCAAAGATTTTCCGTGGCTTCATTTTGATCAGAGCATCGGCGGTGTACTCTGTCACACCTGTACGGACGCTTTTCGTGAAAAACTTACCGAACTTGCCCGCTGTGCAGAAGACTCATTTGTCTCAAAGGGCTTTCGGAACTGGAAAAAGGCTACAGAAAAATTCAGACAACACGAACGATCAAACACACATAGGCTTGCCTCTGAAAATCTGAAATGTCGCAGAAGTCAACCTGGTGTCCATGAGCATCTGAGCAGAAAACTGCTAGAGGAGCAAAGATCTGCACGGTCAGCACTTCTGAAGATTATCACCTCACTGCAATATTTAGCCCGACAAGGTTTTGCAATTCGTGGGAAGGATGCCTCTGAAGGGAATTTCAAAATGCTCTTACAGTTGTGGGCCGAGGATGATGTAAACCTCAAGACGTGGCTGTCAAGGAAGACGACGTTCACAAGTGGAGAAATTCAGAACGAAATTCTACAGAGTTGATGAGGGGTAATTCCATGGGAAAAGTTACCTGGTGGCTATTTTTTGAAAGTACATTTTTCATTAAACCTTCTATACCATATGACAGATCATGAATTGAAATAATTGATTTTTTGCAATATTAGCTTCATCAAGCAGTGTCTGTATACATTGTGGTAGAATCTCCGGACGTTTATTAATAAACGTCCGGAGATGTTACGTCCGTTACATTACATTTGCCATCGTACTGCCAACTCGGTATCATTAATTCCTCAAATATATACTGGGAATAAAATGACGTACCTATACCAAGCTGCTATACCAGATTTAGTCTTCTGTCGTAGAACACTTCACAGAAATTTGTGAGAAAAACGATCATCATGCTAAAGCAGGTATTTTGACGGTTACGTCCGTTATGAAGATTCATCATACCGTAGCACTCAGGCAAAAATTATTAATCTCATATAATTACCATATCCTGGCACCTTTGTGTTCACTGCACAAAAGAAACTAATACATTTGGTACGATAACCTTATTCTTCATGAAATATTTTTGAGAACTGCCAATAAGTTCTGTCTGAATGTTACATCCGTTACGGTGGAATTACCCTGAGTCATGTCATCCTCAGAAATATCTGCAGTAACGTGAATGAAATGTCCACTCAGTTCGGACTCGTAACTGATGGAACGCAAGATATTCAGGATAATGAGCAGGAGTCGGTGTGTGTGCGCTATGTGACGGATTCCTTTGATGTTCAAGAAGATCTCATTGGCCTCTACCAAGTATCAACAACAGGAGTATCACTTTGTAAGATGTTTCAGGATGTCCTAATTCGGTGTCAACTCCCTATTGAACACCTCAGAGTGCAGACTTACGATGGGGCAAGCAACATGTCCGGAAAGTACAAGGGCTGTCAAGCACAGCAAAAAAAACTTCAACCGCTGGCCAATTATGTTCACTGTGGAGCTCATATCACCCAACTCATTACATCCAAAGCCCTACAAACTGCAACGTTCATAAGAGATGCCCTTGATTATGTCCAGGTAATCAGCAACATCTACAACAACTCTGGAAAATTCAAGCATCTGTACTTGAATATCCACGCTGACGATGCTGACACTCCTTGCCCGACACGCCTGAGGCCAATTTGCCCGACGTGTTGGTTAACTCGTTCTCCTGCCGTGAAATCGATATTGATTAACTATGAAGCGGTACTGGATGCCCTTCAACAAGCAAGTGATGACTGGTACGAACACGGCATCGCGAGCCAACGGTATTCGAAGCTGTCTTTCATCAGGAAAGTGTGTTCTCGGTCTATTTGCATCATTGCCCGTTCTCCAATCCCTTGAATACCCCAATAAGGCACTTCAGGGTTCACAAGTTACCGTCTCTGGTATGCTTACTCCTGCAAAGGTAACTGCACAGAATCTCCAATCTCTCCGTACCGACCAGACGTTTAAGGAGGTTTTCGAAGCAGCACAATAGAAGCTCCAGCAGAGCCAACTAGATCCAGTGACCCTCCATCGTAAGCGCAAGCTTCCAAAGAGACTTGATGGAGGCACGCAGGAATACACTGCCAATTCTGCAGAGGAGGTATACAGAGTTTAATTTTTCAAAGTCATCGACAGCGCATCCGAGAACTTCAAATCAACCGACCTCATGGAATATATGGACTTGGGTGAAATGCTCCTGTCTGGGTCATTCAAACCTCAAATAGTCCGCAAATATCCCGAACTGTCGGATTCCCGAGAGCAAGAACTTGGCTTCTTTCGTAACCAGTTCAGTGGTTCATCTGTTGAGGATTACAAGATATTTGTAGACATGGTGCCGGAAGTCCGTCGAATGTTCCCACAGGTAGAACGTTTGCTTAGGCTTCTATTGGTTTCCCCAACAAGTTCATGCGAAGCTGAACGGTCATTCAGAGCACTCGGACGTATGGAGATTTGGTTACGTTCCACAATGACCCAACAATGCCTCAACCATCTCATGATCTGTCATGTTCACCGAGATCGTCTGACTGCACTTGACCCCCAAGACATTGCTACAAAGTTGTTAACTGGATCAGCAGACAAGAGGGTTCATATTTTTGGCAAGTTTTTAAGGTAAGTTGACCGTACTCGTGTAATATCAATTTATATGTCGGTCTAGTTTTCAGTTTATGTTTAGTGAATCAGTTCAAGGGTCTTGAGAAGGAGGCTTGATAAACAAATATATATATATATATATATATATATATATATATATATATATATATATATATATATATATATATATATATATATATATATATATATATATATATATATATATATATATATATATTGTTGTGGTTACCAAATTCGCAAACCACCATTCAGGTCCCTTAGGTGAGGTATCTCGGTAAGTACATGTGTAGTTAGGCCCAAACCCGTTGTCTAGTGGGAATACATGTCATTTATGCGTGCTGCGACTCTTCAGGATAGCCGTTTTTCTTTTACTATCTTTAATTTGGACCAACCGCCATTGTTACCACCACCAACCACCGCTTCACCACAACCGCCACGACCTTCACGTCACACCTCGCAACCGTCGCATCGCCACCGTTCTTGCGCCGCTTGTGGGTGCCGGTGTTGGACTCGTGCAGGGCGCGCGCCGAGCAGCGTGTACAAAACCACGGATTTTCTGCTTCAAAAACGGATCAAAAACGACACACGCCCACTTTTGTGCCGTCTAATCGGTGAGCGAGGGGCGATTTGGCCCCGCCCCCAGGGCGTTGGAGGGCGATCGATATATGCAAATTTATGGATCAAAAAGCATTCACGCCCACTTTTTCTCGGGCCAATGGGGAGCGAGGTGAAAGGTCGAAGGGAGGGGGTCAAAGCTGAGAGAGCGAAGCCACGGGGCTTATAAAAGCGACCGCGTTCGTCAGTCAAGTGGGAACAGAGAGTCAAGACTTCGCGGGCGGTGGAGTTGGCAAGAAGGAGCTGGTCGTCGTCGTGTGCGTTGGAGTCGGAGCGGAGGGGACGCAGCTGTGGAGAGGCGGCGAGGGCAGACGAGGGGGTGCTCGCGTCGTGCAGGGAGCTGCACCCCAGGGAGGCCAACAGCGTGACCTGGCCGAGGTGGAGACGCTCGTCGCGGGACTCGAGGCAGAGTAGGAATCCTCTATACCCCGAGCATCAGCAACCCCCTCCTGTTTCCCCCCGCGCTGAGATAGTGCGACCAAGGGGGCCCCTTTCCCACCCCCTACCAGACACTGCCCGCGAGGCCCGCGGAGTTGAGGCACCATCGCCGCTCCGCGTCTCATCACCAGACGGGTAGGCCCGACCCGGTCTCGGCCTCAGGCCCGCCTCATCCTTGAGGGTATTCTTTTCCTTGGTTTTGGGTATGTGTTGTCGGCGCCGTCTGTGAAGTAAAATTGTATAAGTGTTGCCGTGTTCTCGCGTAATCGGTAGTAGATCTGCATTGTCTCATTTGCTTTTTGTGTAAATTGCATTGTGTTTTTCTTTTCTGTGTGCTTTTGGTGGAATTGAATATGTGTGCTTTCCGTTCATCGCGAATAAATGTGCTTTGTGTTGAACTGTTTCCCGCTTCGCTTCGTCATTTCTTTCATTGAATCCTCATCTTTCTTCACGTAAAGGGTTGGTAGTGGGCTGAATACGCCCGATAATTAATCGAACCGTCGAGGTCGACGATAACACCGCTCGGTTATCCCGATAGTACGGAACGGGTCGCTTAAGTGGCCCGTGTCCGAAGTCGACCTGCGGCGAGGTGCGATCGCCCGGTCTACCCTCCGCGTGGGTACTTAGGTAGGTCGAATTTGGCGAGCAATCCTATCCCACGCGGGGGCTGATTGGCTCGATCGCGGTGAGACCGAAAGGTCCACCCGTGACTGGTTCCCGGCGTTAGTCCGAGAGGGTCACGACTGGATTGTCCGCCCGGTGGGCGACGTGCCGCGATTCGAGTTACGTGGCCGTCAGCACGCCGGCGGGCGCGAATCCGTAACACTGATGTCAGGAGTGGGATACAAATTCATCGCCCTCCTCGCGGCACTGGTATCGGAGAACAGGAAAACGGGCTCTCCTGTCTCCAGCTAAATTCACGGGAATCGGTCCAGGGGTGAGAGAAGCGACCCCCGATTCCCTCCAAATTACGAGCGAGTGAAATTAACCCTTTAAGAGAAGCAAGATGGCGTCTCAAGGCGAGCGGGAGCCGGGGGTATTAGAAATGGATGTAGAATGTGTAGAATCCATGGTCCAGGATGGAATCCCCGAGCAGGAAATGTTGATTGTGCAGGAACACGGACTCGCCCAACTGAACCCAGAGCCCGAAATGGGTGCGGCAGCGGCCGCGGTGTATGACACCTCCCCTCCACCTCTCCACCAAAACCCTTCCCCAACCCCTGCCGAAACGGCTCACCCAAGCGTACCCGACATGGCCCAGCTAATCACCATGCTGGCAAAAATGAATGCGGAAATGACAGCGAAGATGGATGCGAATGCACAAAAGATGAATGCGGATATGAAAAACGAAATGAAAGGCATGAACGAAAAGATGGATACAAATAAAAATGAAGTAAAAACGAGGATGGATGCGAATACACAGCAAATAAACGGAATGGAAGCAAACATGAAGGAGGAAATGAAAGAGCTACGGGGTGAGACGCAGAACATGGGCCGATGCCTGCAGGCGGGCATGAAGGCCGTGACCAGGGAGATAGGAATGGCGACTCCACGTGTGGAAGCAAACGAGCTGGAAGGGGGTGCAACGGCTGACAGGCCCGCGGTGGAGGCGGGTAAAAAAATAATTCGGGGGGCGTGTTGGGCGAGGGTCGTGACAGAGGAATCGACGGTGACCAAGAGGGAAAAATTAAATGGGGAGACCAAAACGTGTGAGACGAGACACGAGGTGACGACGACAGAAACTTATAAATGTATAGAGACACGGGAGACAGAAAAAATAGAGGAGAGACAGCACGATGAAGACGGGGTAAGTGACGCACACACACACACGGAGGTAGTGGAGGATCATGGGGGTGAGCTCGCGGACCGTGTAGGGACCCAGTGCGAGCACCTGGATGGCCTCCTCCAGGAACGAGGGGAGGGAGTCTGCCCCCTTGAGGCGAGTCACGACCAGGTGAGTTCGGTCGTGTTTTGCGAGGTTGAGAGGACGGGTGCTGTGGACGGGTGCACGGAGAGCTTGGGGGGTATAGAGGCCCCGGAGACCCTTGTGGGGACACAAATCCCCAGTGTGGTTGTCCCTGTGTGTGTGGTGCAAGGTGTGAGTGCGTCCCCGTGTGTGGAAGCGACCCCGTGTGTGAGTGGTGTGGTGGCGATGGTGCCGGAGTGCGTGCTTCCCAGCACGCCGTGTGTGGATGAGGCACCGTGTGTGGAAGAGGCCGTGTGTGTGTGAGTGAAACGGCCAGTGTGGATGAGGAACCGCGGTTGAGTGCCCCCGCGTGTGTGGGTGAGGCACCGTGTGTGAGTGAGGCCGTGTGTGTGGATGAAATGGCCAGTGTGGATGAGGAACCGCGGTTGAGTGCCCCCGCGTGTGTGAGTGAGGCACGGAGTGTGGATGAGGCACAGCGGTTGAGGTCCCCCGCGTGTGTGAGTAGTATGGTTTGTGTGAGTAGTGAGGCACGCGTGAGTGAACGGCCGTATGCAAGGGAGACCGTGTGTGTGAGAGAGCGGTATGTGAGGGAGATGTCGGTTGGCATGCGGGAGCACGCAGCCGCGTCTCCCGGTGTGAATGTGATGGAGTGGACTGTGTGCGTCGTAACACGCAGGTGTGCGTGGGTCGAATGGCGACGAAGGCGACAGAGGAACGAAAGCCGGGTAGCGGCTGTAGCTGTTTCGGGGACCGTGCCGGGTTCACCCAGCAGTGAGCACGAGGTTCGTGCTGTGCAACGCACGAGACCGCCACGTGCTCGCTTGCAAGAGTGAAGTCCCGGTCCGGAAACAGCAGCGGTGGATTTGCCGATCCCGCGGACGGACAAAGTTTAGGCAGGATTATGGATTTGGACCGGACGGGTTCTCCATGCGATTGTGTGTGTTAAGCCCCAACGGGCAAAGCACATGTGTTCGCGTGGGGAACCCCTCGAGACGTGGGGCTTGTGTTTTTTTTATGCGCACGGTGACGCCATGGCTGCACGTGGGGTTAGAATCCGGCAGGAGGGGTATCTCTGCCGGATGGTACCGTCCAAGGAGGGACGAGGAACACGTGCAGCTGCATGACGTCACGGGCAGGTGCAAAGTGCGCGAGTTGCCGTGCTGGTGCTGCGCATGTAAAGGAAAAAAAAAAGAAAAAACAAGCCTCACTTTCGGGTGCACAGGATTCCTGGGCAAGGGGTGGAAGACCCCCTTGACCAGGGCACAGGGTGGAAACTAGTTAGGGGGAAGGGTTAGCTTAGTTAGACCGGCTCCATGGGGCAGGGGTAAGTCCTCATGGGGCCCGTGGAATGGATTAGTTAGAGGGATTTAGTGAGCTTTAGGTGGGGAAATAAAAGTTATTTTAGGATTTGAGAACAGTGACAGACTTATGAATGTGTAGCGGGGACGTAGCTTAGCTACGTAGTGTTAAAAGGAACGTGCTGTAGTTTAAGGGACGACGTGGGAGCACGAGTTAGTTAGGGGATGTAGTTAGAAGGATGGCAGAGTTCAGCGGTGTGTGTGTTGAAGATTTGGAGAGTTGTGAGGCATGTGCATGGTGAGTGAGTGAGGCCAGCGGGTCTGTGTGTATGGAGTGAATGGGGAATGCATGGTGCGATGAGTGATTGGGGGGAGGAGTGACTCCCGCCCAAGGGACCCCGGGGTCAGAGTAAAGTGAGTTAGCTGGGTTAGTCAAATTGAAAAATGGAGGTCGTTTTGCTGTTGGTGGGAAAGTAGGCTCGAGACCCATTTGGAGGGGTGCAGGAGCCCTGTTGACGGGCTTGGGAGCGTGGCTGCGAAAGGTGAGTATCGCTGAGTGGGTACCCCGGGCACCAGGCTAGTCAGCCGCGGTAGGCCATGGGCCCATGGGGGGCCGGGATAGCATAGTGGGCACGGGTGCGCCTGCTTGGTGCGGGGGCCCGGGGCGCCATTAGCCGCGTGGGCAGTGTTGTGGGCACGGGTGACCCTCGGAAAGGGGCCCGGGAGGCCGGCCTGCCATGTGTGCGTTTCAGGGGAGGTGCCATGGGGGGCACTCCCCGGTGTTAGGGAGCTGGTAGGCTCGGAGGCAGTGTAGTGCCCGGGGGTGCCATAGCGGGAGATTCGGCAGAGGGTCGTGCCTGCCAAAGGGAGCCACGTGTCCCAGCCATGAGACCGTGTGAGGGCACGGAGAGAAAATTGGGGGGGTGAGGCCCGAAATTGTGAGGACACCAACACAGGCGACGGGAATCTGGGTTGTTAGAACCAATAGTTTAAGCGAGAGGCGCTTGTTGAAAGCCCCGGGGTAGTTTAACAGTTAAATGGTTAGGGTACATTAGGAGATGTACCCCTCCGCACCATCCATCCCCTCGCTGTCGTTGTGGGCCGCTGGACCCACTTTGGTTATAGATCGCCGAACTCTGGGGAGGCCATTCTGAGGCTTGAGTTGGGCCTCGACACAGGACGTTAGCTCTCCCTTATTCCCCTCCGGGAAGGGAACGTAGGGGTTGGGAGTAGGCTAGGTGACAGAATAGGTTAGCCGAACAAGGACAGTAAAGGGGGTTAGGGGACGATTTATAGTGGGGGAGTAAAAATAAAAACAACAAAAAAATAAGTTGGGGCTAAATTGGGGTTTGACAAATTAAGGGAGTGGGTATGTACAGTGACAGGCAAAGGCGATAGGTTGGGAGGGAGACAGGTCGGTAGGTCCGAGCCCGCCTTCCGAGTGGCCAGCACCACCGCACTCCCTCCACCAACCTCCACTGAACGGCAAAAGCTGGCCAGCTTCATCTGCTGGCTGTGTTGCTGCAAGGCCTGTGCCGGCCGGATCATCTGCTGGCTGTTTTTCTTCAAGGCCTGTGCCGGCCCACTTCATCGGCAGCTGTTGTGTTGCTGCAAGGCCTGTGCCGGCCGGATCATCTGCAGCTGTGGTACTTCAAGGCCTGTGCCGGCCAGTTCATCTGCCGGCTGTATTTGCCTGCAGCGGCCTTCTTCTGCGGGCTGTGTTTGCCTGCTGCCTTTGCCATGCCATGCCCACTGCCCAGGTTCACCAGCCCCGTTCAATTTTTGCTTTGCCCCCCCCCCTGTTCATTTCCATGTGCGCCAGGATCAGAAAGCAACAGTTTGCAAGCTGCAAGAACTGCCCTGTTGGCAGCTACAACACGGGCCTGCAGTGGCGGCCCGTGCACCGTGTTTGCGTCCATCCAGTCATCCATCCATTCGTTGTGTTCATTGCGTGTGCCACTTGAGCTGGCACGGAGACTACGTTTGTGCAGCCCATGCACCGTTGTGATTCACTGCGTTCAGTTCAAAAGGGAAGGCCTTGGACTGCGTGTGAGCAGCCAGCCACGTTCCCTGTCACCTGCATTGTTTTGAGCCAGAGACTGCATGCGAGCAGCCTGGCTCCCTGCTAACTGCTTTTCTTTTGCAGAGTTCAATGATCCTGGGCCATGGTTTAGTGTAAAATTTGTAAGTTAAGGTTAAGATGTACTGTGCATATGAGTGCGCCCCCGGCATGTTTGTCTTAGCGCCGGCAATTTTATTTAAGTCGTCCGTGTGAGTGAGTTTGTTTAGGTAGTTACGCAGCCCTCAGGTTATTTATTTTGGGGACACGAATACCATGAATGTCGCACTCAGGGATCCGTAGGTGAAATGTACTAGGGGAAAACTACACATGATGGCACACGAGAATTTGACGACTCGGGACGAGTCTGTAAAAAGGGGAGGGGGTAGTGTTGTGGTTACCAAATTCGCAAACCACCATTCAGGTCCCTTAGGTGAGGTATCTCGGTAAGTACATGTGTAGTTAGGCCCAAACCCGTTGTCTAGTGGGAATACATGTCATTTATGCGTGCTGCGACTCTTCAGGATAGCCGTTTTTCTTTTACTATCTTTAATTTGGACCAACCGCCATTGTTACCACCACCAACTACCGCTTCACCACAACCGCCACGACCTTCACGTCACACCTCGCAACCGTCGCATCGCCACCGTTCTTGCGCCGCTTGTGGGTGCCGGTGTTGGACTCGTGCAGGGCGCGCGCCGAGCAGCGTGTACAAAACCACGGATTTTCTGCTTCAAAAACGGATCAAAAACGACACACGCCCACTTTTGTGCCGTCCAATCGGTGAGCGAGGGGCGATTTGGCCCCGCCCCCAGGGCATTGGAGGGCGATTGATATATGCAAATTTATGGATCAAAAAGCATTCACGCCCACTTTTTCTCGGGCCAATGGGGAGCGAGGTGAAAGGTCGAAGGGAGGGGGTCAAAGCTGAGAGAGCGAAGCCACGGGGCTTATAAAAGCGACCGCGTTCGTCAGTCAAGTGGGAACAGAGAGTCAAGACTTCGCGGGCGGTGGAGTTGGCAAGAAGGAGCTGGTCGGCGTCGTGTGCGTTGGAGTCGGAGTGGAGGGGATGGAGCTGTGGAGAGGCGGCGAGGGCAGACGAGGGGGTGCTCGCGTCGTGCAGGGAGCTGCACCCCAGGGAGGCCGACAGCGCGACCTGGCCGAGGTGGAGACGCTCGTCGCGGGACTCGAGGCAGAGTAGGAATCCTCTATACCCCGAGCATCAGCAACCCCCTCCTGTTTCCCCCCGCGCTGAGATAGTGCGACCAAGGGGGCCCCTTTCCCACCCCCTACCAGACACTGCCCGCGAGGCCCGCGGAGTTGAGGCACCATCGCCGCTCCACGTCTCATCACCAGACGGGTAGGCCCGACCCGGTCTCGGCCTCAGGCCCGCCTCATCCTTGAGGGTATTCTTTTCCTTGGTTTTGGGTATGTGTTGTCGGCGCCGTCTGTGAAGTAAAATTGTATAAGTGTTGCCGTGTGCTCGCGTAATCGGTAGTAGATCTGCATTGTCGCATTTGCTTTTTGTGTAAATTGCATTGTGTTTTTCTTTTCTGTGTGCTTTTGGTGGAATTGAATATGTGTGCTTTCCGTTCATCGCGAATAAATGTGCTTTGTGTTGAACTGTTTCCCGCTTCGCTTCGTCATTTCTTTCATTGAATCCTCATCTTGCTTCACGTAAAGGGTTGGTAGTGGGCTGAATACGCCTGATAATTAATCGAACCGTCGAGGTCGACGATAACACCGCTCGGTTATCCCGATAGTACGGAACGGGTCGCTTAAGTGGCCCGTGTCCGAAGTCGACCTGCGGCGAGGTGCGATCGCCCGGTCTACCCTCCGCGTGGGTACTTAGGTAGGTCGAATTTGGCGAGCAACCCTATCCCACGCGGGGGCTGATTGGCTCGATCGCGGTGAGACCGAAAGGTCCACCCGTGACTGGTTCCCGGCGTTAGTCCGAGAGGGTCACGACTGGATTGTCCGTCCGGTGGGCGACGTGCCGCGATTCGAGTTACGTGGCCGTCAGCACGCCGGCGGGCGCGAATCCGTAACAATATATATATATATATATATATATATATATATATATATATATATATATATATATATATATATATATATATATATATATATATATACATATATATATATATATATATATATATATATATATATATATATATACATATATATATATATATATATATATATATATATATATATATACATATATACATATATATATATATATATATATATATATACATATATACATATATATATATATATATATATACATATATACATATATATATATATATATATATACATATATACATATATATATATATATATACATATATATATATATATATACATATATATATATACATATATATATATATATATATACATATATATATATATATATATATATATATATATATATATATATATATATATATATATATATATATATATATATATACATATATATATATATATATATATATATATATATATACATATATATATATATATATATATATATACATATATATATATATATATATATATATATACATATATATATATACATATATATATATATATATACATATATATATATATATATATACATATATATATATACATATATATATATACATATATATATATATATATATATATATATATATATATATATACATATATATACATATATATATACATATACATATACATATACATATACATATACATATACATATACATATACATATATATATATATATATATATATATATATATATATATATATATATATATATATATATATTGCATTTCTTTGATGATACTTGAAACTTTGAAATGTGTATGATTAATGTTTAATTCATTTCCTTACATTTTATAAAAAGATGGTCGATAGATGGTCAGATTAATTTAAGGGATTTGTGTGATCAGAAGGCAGCATGTCAACGAGCGTATAAAATCAAGAATTTGCAAGGGTAGACTTGCTGCGTCCACGCCGGTATGAAGTGGGCTTCGTGGTCTGGACATGCAATGTCCCCCCCCCCACTTTTCAAAAGCAATCGACGCCCATGCTGCTATCCACCATACCTCCAAGCTTTATGTCATCTACAAATTTGGAAAGCCTACTCATTCACCACACTATCCAAATGGATTGATGTAAAATATAAATAATAATGGTCCCAGTATTAACCCCTGAGGTTCCCCATTACTGACATTGGACAGAATGTTAATCTTTTCATGAATTTTTTTTCTTCATAAGATTCCTGTTTTACCTCCTTACTTTGTTGGAAATTGTATAATGTGACCATATATGTCACCGATAAGTGATGTATCTTTGTTTTTTTCAGTCAACTTAGCCCCAGATGGTTCAGACATCACTGAAAAGTTTTACATAAAATCAGTTTCCCATAATTGCAATAGAAAACAAACTTTTTGAACAAAGATGGGATTACACAGGTTCTTATCAACATCACAGAGAATATTTTATCTCGTGAAACATCTCGGAAATAAACCGCCTTTCACAGTGGAGCCACTTTTGACACACATCTGCAGTGATGTGTTGACATGCCTCCTCCATTGCCTGGACAAGTGTTGCTTGCTCATGGGGATTAGTCGTACACTTTCAAGCACCAGATGGAAAAAAAATCCTTTTTGGGGATCAGGAAGGGAGAGTGGAGTGGGAGGAACACCACTGAGAAGTTTGCATGAGCTTCAAACTACCCTCGGACAAGCGCAGAGTGGTGGAAGTTGACATTGTTCCACACGTTGGCAAAGTTTGCCAGCTCTGGCCCTTCCAGAACTCCCTCTTCGAGGAGGATAAAACTTTCATACGTTCAATCTAGGAATAACAGCAGACATGCTGTGTTACATGAGCCTGTGGTAGCATTGTGGGAGATTACACCATTTCTAGAAATAGCAGCACACATGGTTATGTTTCCTCCATGCTGACATGTGAGGTGAAGTTGGGCTGACCAATGATGAGGCTTTCATGAAGGTAAACCGTTAATTATCTCCAAAAGGGGTGTTTCAATTCACCCAAACCCCCAGTTTTCATTCATGCACTCCCTTGGAGTTCCCTTTGCAAGCATGCAAAGTTTGGGGCTGCAATGTTTCATGGTTTTGGAGTTATGGTGGAGACACACTGACTGACTGATTGACTGACTGACTGACTGATACACTGACATTTATTATTATAGAAAACTGTCATTGTTAATTGCCAAGAACTCTGGGTTTGGGCTTGGTTTTGTGCACTCCACGTCCAGGTCTGGTTTTTGTTGTTTTCTATAATCCAACAAAATACATTTAGTGGAGTATATTGAAATTGAAGACAGAGATTAATTTTATTATTGAGGATACAGTCTCTGGCTGCTGGTGGCAGAATTTCTGGGATTCTGGGATGTCCCGCTGATGCAGTGTCCCCGTTACCAGTAATCTGGTACTCATTTTGCTGACCTCGGAAAGATGACAGGCTGTCATCCAACCTGGTATTATTTAACGGCCTGGAAGAGGCTCGAACTCAAGACCCTAAGTTCTTGAGCCAGCCACTTCAACCAATAATCCAACACCAATCTTGAAGATAGAGATGACAAATAATAATTCTTTGTTTTGAAATTTTAATTTTGTTTCCTTTTCAGCCTCAAAATTATGTTTCTCAAAATTGCTTCTGAGAATGAGTTTGACCACATCATTGGCCAGATCTCGATGGTCTGATGATTTGAGATGAATTGTTCAACCTCAACACAAGTCGCCCTTTTGGGAGGATTCTGGAGCAGCCAGGTTAGACTTACAAGAGGAGCCATTCTTGAGGAGCCAGGTTAGACTTGTTAGTGTATTGGCATAGTGATATCGGCTCACTTCGTTTTCTTCCTTCTTTCCCTCCTTATTTTGTGTCCTGAGATAACAGACCGAATGACAAACACTGGAGGACATTTTGAAGCTGGCTAAAAACTTTCCCATAATTTCAAGTCAGAAAACCTGAGAAACCAAATACATTGGAAATTGGAATTTTGAAAGGAAGTCAAGATGAACAAGAGTCAAGATGAAATAAGTGTCTGATTAGAGCCAAAACAAGCAAGGATGAACCTCTAAGTGAAGTTAATGAAAGTTTTCATGGAATATACATTGAGAAACTGGAAAAAGCTTGTCAGTCTTTGTGATCCAGACCCAGCTATTCCTTGTTGGGGTTGTTAAAGTTCTAATTGAACAACAAATAAAGAGTGGCTGATCCAAACCATTGAGTGTATTGAGGAACAACGACAAGTAACGAGTGGGATGATCTTTGTTAAAAGTAAAACTACACATACTGAGCTGAACTGATACTCCTGAACTTAGAAGTACTTTGTCCGAATATGCACATTTTGTTTTACGATTACAAAATTAAATTCCCCTTTTCTATCCAGACTCGATGAAGGAAATTTTTGCACTGTATTTTAACTGTAATAAGGAAATGTACTTACATGGAAGCAGAATCAAGAACATCAATAGAAGACCTTGAGGAATGTTGTAGTTTTCCATGACGAGTTTGTTCAAAGAATATTTGATCTGATCAATATATCTGATATAGCACAAGAATATCTGATCAATAATCGATTCTCTTTAACCTTCTGAAATTCTTGAGAAGACTGAGCTTTCACAACTCCTGTAAAATGAGCAACCAGCTCATCTGGACTGGGAAAGGAACGAATCATAAACCTTTCCATGACGTGTCAGGTTCACCTTGAGATGAACGTGATAGGTTGACATTTTGACACAGGATACATATGGACGATTACACTTCCATATTTTGAGAAATGTACAAACATTATCTTCCAGATATCTGTAGCTTTGTGCATAAAGACATAATGAAAATCAAGATTTGATAAATTCTCTTTACAGTTAGTTTTGTGGTAAAGTATCTCCAAAATTGTTTGTGTCTCATTGGTGGGACAAACATATCGTCTGAATATGGATTTTAAAAATCGTGGAAATTATGATGCTTGATGTGGCATCAAATTAATGTCATTGATTGGTCTAAAAATGAGAACCCTAAAAGGATTAAAAAAAAAAAAGGAAGAGTTTGGGGGGACGGAGGGGATGACAGTTTCGACACCAAATACGAGGTCCATCTAAAACGTAACGGGACTGACTTCACAGAAATTTTATTCCAAAAAAATATATTGAAATCACAGCTTGTCCCCTTCAAAATAGTTTCCCTCCAGTCTCACACACTTGTCCATCCTCTTCTTCAACGCTTCGATACACCCCTGGAAGGCTTCTTCTGGAATGCTCTGGAGCTCCGTCGTCACGGCCCTTTTGATGGCCTCCACATGAGGAAATTGGGTCCCCTTGAACACCCCCTTGAGCTTGGGGAATAGGAAAAAATCACAAGGGGCCAAGTCTGGTGAATACGGGGGTTGCTCCAGAGTTGGCACGTTCCTCTCCACCAGAAACTGTCGGATGCTCACGACACTGTGAGCATGGGCGTTGTCATGGTGAAGCACCCAGGCATTGTTCTCCCACAGATCCCTCCTCTTGTCGTGGACTGATCTCATGAGGCGCCGGAGGATCTCCTTGTACACGTATTGATTCACGTTTGTCCTTGTGGTAGAAACTCGAAGTGGACGATGCCCTTGATGTCAAAAAAACGTGATGAGCATCACCTTGACCTTCGACTTCGACATCCTTGCTTTCTTTGGTCTTGGTGATGCCGGACTTTTCCATTGATGACTCTGCCGTTGTGTCTCCAGATCGAATTCAAATATCCATGATTCATCACCAGTAATGAGTCTCCCGAGTAGGTCTGGATCATCCTCGAGGCGCTCAATAATGTCTTAACAGACAGTGACACTTTGCTGTTTCTGGTCCTCGGACAACAGCTTGGGGACCATCTTTGGGCACACCTTGCGCATTTAGATATTTTCAATGACGATGCTCCAGACAGTGTCCTTGTTGATGGAAAGTTCCTCAGCAATCATCCGCACCGCGAGTCGACGATCTGCATGCACCATCTGCTTCACACACTCAATGTTGTCCACCGTTCTGCTCGTTGAAGGTCTTCCAGACCGTGGATCATGTTCAACCTCCTCCCGTCCCTCTTCGAACCTCTTGTGCCATTCAAATGCACATGTACGTGATATCGTTTCTTCCCCGTAGATTTGCTGCAGCATTTCAAAGGATTCTGAAGGTGTTTTACCAAGCTTGGCAAGAAACTTCAGATTGGCTCTCTACTCATGACTCATGGCTCGACCACTCAGACTAGACAACATACAAATAAAAGCACGACCTGTAAAAAATCACACCATAAGCGCAGTCAATCATCACAAATCATATATATTGCTGGAATGTTGCGAAAGACTGTGACGCAACCCGTTCATTCAAGTTGTGCAAGCGGAGCACACAGCAGGCTCAGTCCCATTACTTCTTCGACAGACCTCGTATACTTTTATCAACAAATCAATGGCACCGAACCAAAGGCAAAACAAATTTCATTGTTTCATTCTCTTGTGATGTTTTTGTCTTTATGCTTCACACAATAAAACTATAACTGAGTTATGGTGTATGAAAAAATATTTTCACCCATCTTAGTATTTTTTTTTGGGGGGGGGAGGACGGATGGGGGAAATTCTAATTATCAGAGCTACATCACCACAATATATTTTATACTAGCAAAGGTACCCAGCATTGCCTGGCAACACTGGGACCCCCTTCTTCCCACCCCTTCCCTCCCTCCTTCCACTCCCCTTTCTCCAGGCTCACTCCCACCCTACCCCTACCCCTGCCCTCTCCTTCCCGACTCCCACTGCACTCCTTCCACTCTCTCCTCCCTCCCCTTCCCCTCCCTCTTCCCACCCCTTCCACTCTCTCATCTGATCCTTACCCCTCCCTCCCCACCCCTTCCCATGCCCCTCTGTCTCTCCGGACTCTCACCTCACCCTTCCCCTGCCTACTCTCACCTCACCCCCTCTGGACTACCACTCCACTCATCCCCTCCCTCATCCCATCCCTTCCCCTCCTCCTCCTTACTCCCACCCCACAACCTTCCCTCTGGACTTCCACCCCACCCTTCCCCCCCTCCTCCTTACTCCCATCCCGCAACCTTCCCTCCAGACTCCCACCCCTCCTCCTTCCTCATTCCACTCAATCCCCCTCCAGAATGCCACCCCAATGCTTCCCTCCCTTCTCTCCCAACTCCACCCTTCCCCTCCCCCATCCCAACTCCACCCTTCTCCTCCCCATCCTTCCCCTCCCCCATCCCACCTCCACCCTTCCCCTCCCCCATCCCACCTCCACCCTTCCCCCCCCTTCTCTCCCACCTCCACCCTTCCCCTCCCTTCTCTCCCACCTCCACCCTTCTCCTCCCTTCTCTCCCACCTCCACCCTTCTCCTCCCACAGGAATTTTCACAGGGTGTATATGAAAGTGTATGTGAACAGAAGAACTTCTAAATAAAGAATTAAGAAATATCTCTCGGAAATTTACCCGATGGCCTCCCGACTAATTAATTATTAATTACGTACGCAGACATTTCACTCCACCCAGCCGATTTTTGTCGCCTCTAATGTATATTTACTTCACATAATATGTGAATTTCATGTAAATCAGTTTGTTTACAACCCTTGAACAAGAGAGAAAAGGACTGGATGGAGGGGTGAGGTCACCTCCTCCAAGTTCATGGGCAGGCCGATTCATCAGCGTTTGCCATTCTTTAGATGGATGTAAAACTGGACGTTAAATCAAGTTGTTATTAAATAAAGACACATTTTACTTGTAATTCAAATAAAGCCATATTCTATGGGGATGCCTTCCCTTCCCGCCCTCCCCTCATGCTTACCTCCACCCAAACCCCCTCCCCATTCACAACTCTTCAGGAATCCACAGGAGGTGTTCATACCTTTATTTAATTACAACTGTAGCGACTCATTAATTTTCCTTTACATTTTGCTCATATCTAAAATAATAAATATCAGTGTGTGTCAGTGTGTCAGTGTCAGTCAGTGTGTGTCTCCTCCATAACTCCAAAAAACATGAAACCTATAAGCCTGAAACTTTGCACTCATACTTGGGGAAGTCCATGGGAGTGGATGAATGAAAATTGGGTGTTAGGGTTAATTAAAGCACCCCTTTTGAAGATAATTAACAGCCTTATTTAATTATATCCTTTATCTGGTGCATTCTTGGTCACGCTGTCTTTCACTGGGGTCTAAATTCGCCCTTTTTTTGGCCGACTCAACAATGCCATGATTTGGAACAGACTGCAACAGTTTCTCAATGGTAAAGTTTTTTTTTTTCACTTTCCTCACTCACATCATCAAATGCCTGATCATCATAACTACGAATTGCTGGATACATTGCAATGCTTATAAACGCCCGGAGATACCAGCGTTTGTGGCTTTATGTAATTTTCGCACATGCCATAACCTCTAGAATCTCTTCATCTGAGCCAAATTTCCAAAATGTAAACTCCAGAATTGAACTTATCAGCAGTTCTGACTGCTAAGAAAAAAAGTGTTCATTTGTCCAAGTCAGACATTGCTTGACATTCCGGCCTGTCTGGGTGCATGGTGTTTATCTGACCAATCGCCAATCGCGAATAGCTTGCCAAGCCAGTCGTTCCTTATCAACCATTTCATTGGAGTGCTTAAGCCACCGGTGAGCTGGTTGTTCCTTTCCAAACCATGGCCATACACGACAAAAGCACTCACACTGTCACTGAATATATCGATCGACTTGAACAAAGTTCAGGCCCTACTTGCCTGCATTTGGCCGTGCGTTGTTGTGCATGCGGTCCCTCAGGTGGTGGTTCGCTCGCAGAAAATGTGCAATTTTATTTCGACATTTCCCATTTTTGTACGATCTTCTTTCATTATACGACCCGTCACTTAGACGTAGATGTAGATACACATAAAACTAGATGGTATTCATAGAATACTTACCCCATGCAGTCTTGAGAAGGACTTGTTGCGAGCCAACTGTTCTGTTGGCAAATTTGTAATTGAAAAAATTAAATTCAAATCAAATGGAAGACTAAATAAAATAGGTACAGTCCTGCATTGGAGTCGTCAGAAGGAACCAGAACAAGCAAACAGCAAAGATGAAGTCATCAGGATGAACCTGGATAGGATTCACATTTCAGCTGACTCCTCTACCCTCAAACCCACCCAGGCACAGCCATTTTTTTTCCAAAAAAAAAAAAAAATTATTTTAAAAAATATCAAGAAAACAAAAACCCAGATCAAAAAAATAAATAATTCTGGCTGACAGACCATGTGGCCAATCAAGTTGAAATTTAAAACATGCATTCCACATCACTACTATATCATAAATGTGAAGTTTCACATCGATTGATTAAGCAGTTCCATGGAAAACATTATTTAATATTTTTCAATTCAATATGGCTGCCATATCTATTATTCCTAAATTAACTTGTACACCCAAGGCTTGGGGAACATTTCTGTGAAGCTTGCCCTCGATCTGTCCAGTCGTTCTGGAGAAGATTTGTTTTATAGGTTTTATGGTAAATCCAATATGGCTGCCAAACCATGTGACTTATGACATCACATGTATGAACCTTTGTTCCTCATGGATAGGTGGTCATAATTGTAAATTTTTGCCTTAATCTGTTCAGCCACTTCAGAGAAGAAGATTTTGAAGGGATTTTTATTTTTTTTATTTTTAACAATATGGCTGCCGAATCACGTGACCGATGACGTAGTCAAATTTTTTTCTGTGGACCATTTTATCCCGAGATGACCCTCAAAAAATTTCATACTGATCAGATGTAGCGTTATGTCAGAACGAAGGCACCAATGACATCATAAAAAAAAAATCACTTCTTCCCCATGAGTAGGACTCGCGAAGTGACAAATTTCAACTTTTTCCTTGGTGTGGTTTCAGAGATACAGAGGTCCAATTCCCCCCCCCCCCACCCCGTTTTTCCAACATTGCTGCCACACCACATGACATCATAATTATCATTAAAAACATTCTACATGATTAGTTGCACCGATGGTGAAAATTTTGCCTCAATCTGACAAGCGGTTGCAGAGAAAAACTCGAAAGTGCTTTGTAGACAAACAAACAGACAAACAAGCCGGTAGGCGACATGGCCGCTCTCTCTCGATGGAAAGCTGGCCGACGCGACTAGCCGATATTCATGTACATTCTATCAATCAATTTTATTCTTTGACAATCGAATGGCCACGGCACGATGATCAGAGTACAAATTAGCGAAAGTTAGAGTAGGTATGTTTCGGAGATTTTCGTAATTTGTATATTGTTCAGAATCAGTGCATAATCCAGCTGAGCAGCGCCACGTGTCGGTCCATGATGGGAAGGAATGAGGTTCAATTGAGTGCAGAAAGCATCAATTTTATTACGTCCGCTGGTTTGTAAAAAAAATCAGCATTTAGATCTAAAACTACAATCTCATTAACTCAGATGTTTTCTCGCAGTTTTTCGAAGCCTGGGCGTACACATGCCGGGTGCACGTATGACCCTGATTCTGGAAATAGGTCATAGAGCCTGGAAAGGAAGTTGTAGAACCCATTGGGGCCTATAGGCCTGTGAAGTTTTACTGTCACCGGATAAGGCACCTAGGAGATATGGCCGAGTTCGGTCAAATTTTGATGATTTTTAAGTTATTTTCGCTTCTGGCAACCCTGATGATGAAAATAGGCAAAAGTGTCAGAAAGAAAAGTTGTACAACTCATTGAGGGCTATGAATATCTGAAGTTTCACTGTCATCACGAGTAGCGCCTACAAGATATGGCAGAATCTGTCGAATTTTGATGATTTTAACATATTTTCGCTTATGGAAACCCTCATGATGGAAATAGGCGAATGTGCCAAGAAGAAAAGTTGTAGAACTCATTGAAAGCTATGAATCTGTGAAGATTCCCTGTCATCAGAGAAAATCCCAAGGAGATATGGCAGAATTTGTCGAATTTTGATGATTTTTCAGCAGTTTTTCGCTTCTGGCAACCCTGATGATAGGTCTTCGGAACTGAAAATTGGTACACTTGTAGTACTTCCCGTGACCTATGAGCATGTCAAGTTTCATCGCTATAGGTTGAATAGTTTAAAAGTTATCAAGGATATCGATTTTTTCGAAATGTGATGGAGTAGCAAGCTCATCAGTGATTAACGGAGAAACTAAAAGAGATAGATCTGGAGATGCAGCGTATGAAATGTAGGTAATGACCTCAAGATTAAGCACAATAAATATGATTATCACAGCCCTCTTAGTTTGCACCCAGAAACCCACCTTGTGAAGTTTCAGGCATGTTTCCAAAGAGACTCTAACAAATGGCAGCCCTGGTAATTCCATTTATCTATTCGCTAAAGATTTTATTTTTTATATGATGCTGTAAGACATTCTCCTTGGGCACAAAAAAACAGGTCCCTCGGAGGTCCAGTTTCGGAGGTATTGATTTTTTTGTACAGTCCACAATAAGTGTACGATGTACGATAAAGTATTTTAGCTGTTGCTAAGCAACGGAGGTGTGCAGAGCAACCATTAATTTTTGTGTACATGCTCGCCACATTGTACACATTTCACCCAAGTTTCATCAAAATCAGACTCTTTCTCTTAGAGATATTTGCAATTTATCGTTTCTGAAATGTTTGATATGTACTCGCCAAAAACCTCTTTTTGTTAGGGCTGCAAATTGGCATAAAGGGAGCTAGATAGATTGCACACAGAACTCTAAGCTTCGATTTTTCGTTTTTTTTTTTTTGATTTTGTTGACCACTTTAAAGGGCCGTTGCTATGCCGTTGCTAGGGCCCAGGCTCCCATATTTGAAAGCACAAGATTCCCAGAAATATTGGTCCTTCCTACCAAATTTCATTGGAATCGGTTGAGTGGTTTAGCCCCAAGGCTTGACCAAAGTTTCGCGGACAGATAGACAGATGGAAATGTCCAGAATAAGGGTGCTCTAGAGCGAGCAGCCAACAGACAAACGGACCCAAATGCAAAACCCTCTCCATTACACAAACACACACACAAACATTTTAAGGCCATTTTCCCCTGCTGGAGCAGGAATTAACCTTGCAGGTCCCATGGCAATCTTATATCATGGTTCCCTTTTTGAGACAATGTTTATATGGCCGGATGCCCTTCCTGATGCCAACCCCTTAATCATCTCTTACAACACGCAGGGACGTGGTGTACCTATTCTAAAATGGGGCACACACCAGGAACCTTCTCCTTCGGTGAGGATAATCAAAAAATGAATGAAATTGGATGCAACGATGCGGTTTGATGTTCGTGAATGAACGAACATTTCTCAAAGTTTTTTTTTTGTCAAGATCATCAAATCGCATTCATCAGCATTTATCATCACTTGGTCTCTTTCAACCAGGCAACACTGGTCTTTATTGTGGGAACACTATTTGCAGTAAATGTGACGTCATGCATCACAAGCGACAACTGGAAACGAAAAAAGTAAATAAAACTTTGAGAAATGTTTGTATGTTTGTGTGTATGTGTATGTATGTATGTATGTATGTGTGTATATGTATGTATGTGTATATGTATGTATGTGTATATGTATGTATGTGTGTGTATATGTATGTATGTGTGTGTATATGTATATGTATGTGTGTGTATGTGTATAT
>NC_140966.1:73292887-73322887 GCF_056783735.1 Eptatretus burgeri
CCTCCAAAGATTTTCTATTGGGTTCAGGTCTGGAGACTGGCTCGGCCACTCCAGGACCTTGAGATGCTTCTTACGGAGCCACTTCTTAGTTGCCCTGGCTGTGTGTTTCGGGTCGTTGTCATGCTGGAAGACCCAGCCACGCCCCATCTTCAATGCTCTTGTTGAGGGAAGAGGTTGTTGGCAAAGATCTCACGATACATGGCCCCATCCATCCTCTCCTCAATACGGTGCAGTCGTCCTGTCCCCTTTGCAGAAAAGCATCCCCAAAGAATGATGTTTCCACCTCCATGCTTCACGGTTGGGATGGTGTTCTTGGGGTTGTACTCATCCTTCTTCCTCCAAACACGGCGAGTGGAGTTTAAACCAAAAAGCTCTATTTTGGTCTCATCAGACCACATGACCTTCTCCCATTCCTCCTCTGGATCATCCAGATGGTCATTGGCAAACTTCAGACAGGCCTGGACATGCGCTGGCTTGAGCAGAGGGACCTTGCGTGCGCTGCAGGATTTTAATCCATGACGGCGTAGTGTGTTACTTATTGTTTTCTTTGATACTGTGGTCCCAGCTCTCTTCAGGTCATTGACCAGGTCCTGCCATGTAGTTCTGGGCTGATGCCTCACCTTCCTCATGATGATTGAGGGTCCTTGAGGTGAGATCTTGCATGGAGCCCCAGACCGAGGGAGATTGACTGTTATCTTGAACTGCTTCCATTTTCTAATAATTGCGCCAACAGTTGTTGCCTTCTCACCAAGCTGCTTGCCTATTGTCCTGTAGCCCATCCCAGCCTTGTGCAAGTCAACAATTTTGTCCCTGATGTCCTTAGACAACTCTCTGGTCTTGCCCATTGTGGAGAGGTTGGAGTCTGATTGATTGAGTGTGGACAGCTGTCTTTTATGCAGAGAACGAGTTCAAACAGGTGCAGTTAATACAGGTAATGAGTGGAGAATGGGAGTGCTTCTTAAAGACAAAACTAACAGGTCTGTGAGAGCCGGAATTCTTACTGGTTGGTAGGTGATCAAATACTTATTTCATGCAATATAATGCAAATTAATTATTTTAAAAATCATACAATGTGATTTTCAGGATTTTTGTTTCAGATCCCGTCTTTCACAGTTGACGTGTACCTATGATAAAAATTACAGACCTCTACGTGCTTTGTAAGTGGGAAAACCTGCAAAATCGGCAGTGTATCAAATACTTGTTCTTCCCACTGTATGTGTGTATTTGCCAAACTCTTTTAATTTTTCCGTCGCCCCCTCGTCCTACACGTCTCCCATCAATTGTGGTGGCGTCACTCGTCGTCCCGACCTCAGCCGTCAAAATTGCGGGCCGGACTCATTCCACACTCCCCCTCGTCGGTTCGGTCGCTCCGCCATGTGGTGTTGCCATTATGCCTCTTATGCCCCGCCAGCAGGTTTAACCCCACACACTGCATTTCCCCTCGCTGCGTTTGCATATCACCCCTTAGTGCCTGCACATTTCCATCCATTCGTTGCGCATTTGCGTCCATCTTGCGCTCCAAATCCCCTTTCAATTCTTGCATATTTCCATCAGGGACGAGGTCACGAGGTCGCGCAAGTTATAAAAATCGCCATTTTCAAAACCGATCTCGTCTGCCATTCTACAAGATATTCGGCAAATGTTTATTGATTATGATAGTAAAAAATATTATCTTATATCTAACTGGACATATTTTTGAATTTCCGTCCCGTTTGGCCGCCACGTAACCTGGAAGATGGTCAAAAACACCTCCTGGTACAAAGAAAACTTTTTACTTCCGATCTTGATGAAATTTGGTGTGTGGGTAGAGGTCGATGAGTGATACACGACGACATATTTTTTTCCCGGATTTGAGGTCAGGGTCAGGAGGTCACGAAAGTTGTGAAAGTCGCCATTTTCAAAACCTATCTCGTCTGTCATTTTAGGAGATATCTGGCAACGGTTCATCGATTATGTTAGTAAAAAACATTATCTTGAATCTTTCCGGACAGATTTTTGAATTTCCTTCCCGTTTGATCGTCACGTGATCTGGAAGATGGCCAAAAAACGCCGATGCGATTCGCAAAGAAGGAAGGAAGGATTTCGACCAATCGTCTCTCAGCCTGGTATCCGACCCCAATTTTTCTTTTTTTTGCAACGTTCACCATCCACGAGATCGTGTCAAGTTTCCTAGTAGTGATGACCGTCATTTTTCATTTCTTCTTTTATCGCTCTCGCATTCGCATCCATTTTGTTTTTCATATCGGGTGCGTTCGCCTGCATTTTGGCATCCATCCGTTGCATCATCAGTACCAACTGTTCGATGCCCGATGGCTCCAGCGGAGCCGATCTGCCACGATCGGTCACGGTTTCGCTAGGGACAGAGGGGGAAATTTGACGGAGGGGGCGCTCTTGCGCCGCCGCTCCCAACACGCCCATTAGGACCTCTGGGTCCGATCGCGGGGAAAGTTCCTGCATGGGGGTGTCCTGGACCATAGGATCCTTCTACACTACTACCACTACCCACCTGTTTCAGCCCATCTTGGCTTGAGATGTTGTGAATAAAATTTGAAACGCTCGTAATTTGGGGGAAACGGGGGGGGGGGGGTTACTCACTACACCCCCTGATCCGAATCCCGTGAATTTCTCTACGGAGGCCGAGGGGCCGAATCGCACTCCTGACTACCAATTTGTTGTGGGCCGGGTATCGGCAATGAGCACGACAGCTAGTTGGAGCAGCAGAGTGGACTCCACCGAACACCCGGAATTCAGATCGTTACCCTCGGATAACTCCGAAGGTACGGGTCCCTTTCAGGACCGTGAATCGTGAATAAATCAACCGCGTGGGACAGGGTTATTTGCCAAACTTCAAAATACCTAGAGGCCCACGTGGCTAGCTACCGAGGAATTCACACCCTCGACGGAGCTCGAACGGGACGAGCCGTAATCGTGCTCGACCTATGCGTAACCCGAGCGGATGGTTACCGAGGTCCCGTCGGTCCAAATGTACCACTACTGCAGCAACGGCCTTTTTAATCACCCAAGACGCACCATGCTAAGCCATTGAAGGAAAGGACAGAAACGAGCTGAAACATTCAACAATTGGGTCGCCGAAATAGGTGACCCTTATTGTGAGTAATTCTGTCTGTTTGTTTGGATGTCTGTTCGTTTGTCATCAGCATAATTGGTAGTTAACGTGGGCCGATTTTGACCAAACTCCGGTGGTAGGTACATCTTATGACCTCGTGCTTCGGAAATTGTGATGGTTACTAGTGACGCTTTGGTTCCCTAGCAACAGCCGAAAAACCTTCAAAATCGGTACCGTTCACGCGAAATCAATTCCGAAAGCATTTATCCCACGTAGGCTTATGAAATTTGGCATGCATCATCTACAGGTGATGCTCTACCAAATATATTCCGGTTTTTGTGATATATGGAATAGTTTACCCGCAGCGCCCCCTACAAATGGGGTTGCCCGAAAATTGAAGGCCCCCTCGCGACCAGGTGAGTGCATCAATCCAAATGAAACTTTGCAGGTTCATAGCACGCAATGAGTACTACAACTTTGCCTCAGGAGATATTGCTTAGGTCAGGGGTCAAAGAGCAAAAATCGTTAATATGCGAGAGCTGGAGGTGCCTTCACGCCAAATGCTATTCCTCCTTGGGTTATGGTCAGATGGTCATGAAAATTCACACTAATCATCTGGAATGCATTGTGCACAAACGATCGAGCCGGATTTTCGATGTATATCTTTGTTCACCACAGCATCCCTGCGAACTTTGGGGATTTCCGATATCAAATCGCATTTTCGGTACTTTTGATTCAAATTGATACCGAGTAGTTATCAGTAGATGGAACTCGATGAGATTTGGGATGCATAATCTTAAGGTGATTCTCTATCCGCTATATGACATCCATTTTTTTCTATCTCTTATAGTTTCCAAATGGTAACCCTCTCAACTTGGGTGTCCGAGGGCCATTGAGCATTCCTGCTGAAAATTCAAAGTACACTCGCTCCAAGACGGTTGAACTGAATTGAATGAATCTTTACATGCTTATAGACCGTAATGAGTACTACAACTTTGCTCATTTGCATAATGACCTATCTCGAGTAGGTCAGGGGTCAAAGGTCAATGAGTGCATTTTTCGGGCAAAATTACCATTCAAGGCACCCTTGCTCATACACGGGTTAGCCGATTCGATTGCAATTTCGTAAGTACTTAGTACTAGATTAACTCAGATCAGGGGTCAAAGGTCATCGAATGCTCGGTGACCCATGGCCGCCTACCGGCTTGTAGGAATATTTATTTACAAAAGTGGGAAAGGAACACGGAAGAGCAGAGTTAAACTGACGAAAAGAAATGCATGTACAAGGCACTTAAACAATTCTACTTGAAGACGGGCCCACAGACACACACATGCACACACAAATACCCCAGGAAGAGATGGACCTCGTGGGTCTATCTTAGTCAAGCTGGACCGTAGTACCTGTTCGCTTCGTGCGGCCACACCGACTTCGAACCACCACAGTGGGACTCGAACCCACGACCCGAAGTTCACGACCACGACCGTCCGCAGAGCCCTCGTCGACAACCACTCACTGGCTTTGGATGCCAGGTTGGAAATGTCCCACACACGATGACCGGCTGCTTGACAAACGCAACAATCTCTGTCTCGCGAACACTCCTCCATGAGCACACCGTCTCTCTCAACGCTGGTCCAGACAACCACCGACTCTTCTTTAGGAGGGAGGGATTTCTTTTCTCGCCACTCGCCTCCTCATTGGACGGTTCCGTCACGCGATTCGCTCGTCGCCCCCGTGAATGGCCGAAAGGGGGCGCCAAGTCCGCTGATTGGATTGGAGGGGTGTGTGTGACGGCCGACCGCTCCTCAAACAAGGAGAGGAATATGGTCCTGCGTGGGCTGCGCCTATTGGTCAACCGTCGGCAACCTCACTCGCATCCCCCGGATTGGGCGAGAGAGACGTCAGGTCCTTGTGAACTCCGCCCACGTACGTGCTGACACGCACGTGTGCAATGGTGGAAGGAAGCGAAGGCAGATGTTGTCGGTGTTGTTGTTGTTATAAAAATCCTAACTATCAAAATAACTTCGCAGTGCATGTACACTTAATTCCCATTAGACATAGGGGATGGATTCCAAGTGGAAAAACATACTTGTCGAAATAACTAAGCTCCGGGGGATGGCTGTCTGTCTGTGTGCACAAGGCTTCCAAATTTGTAACGATATATATATATATATATATATATATATATATATATATATATATATATATATATATATATATATATATATATATATATATATATACCTATAAATATATATATATACCTATAAAATATTAAATGGTGGGGTTAGTTTAGTAAAGAGAATGATATATTATGCTTGATGTCGGAACACACACACACACACACACACACACACACACACACACACACACACACACACACACACACACACACACACACACACACACACACACACACACACACACACACACACACACACACAAACCCCCACGTCATAACAGCTGGAAACATGACGTCAGAACAGCTGCATAATGTCATGTATGATGAAGGGTGCAGTGAAGTTTCATCGGAATTGTGTATCGTTCGTTTTTCTTCTCAAATACCTTTTTGGGCAGGGGGCAACACCCCCACCCCCCATAAACTCCCTTTGTAGACCCCTTCAGACCGCTTTTTTATGCTATCACACATGATGAAGGTTGTGGTTCAATTTCATTGAAATCTTATATGTAGTTTCTGAGAAGCAGTCACAAGTATTTGTGGACGGACGGACGGAGGGACTGACGATGAGCCATCCCATAAGCTCCCCGGAACTACTTTATAGATGAGCAGAAAACCATCCCTGTGAATATTATAACAAAATAACTACAGTTGGAAGCTGTCCGGGGCTCAGCAACCATGCTAAAGAGAGCCATCAGTACAAAACTTTGAGAACAGAAAACTTCACAGCTTGGTCCATGAATCGTGACCCCTTACTGAAATGAAGGTGGATACTTTGAGCCTGTGCTCGGAGGACTCCATTCCACATTCTGAAACACACACATGTAGATTTCAATCAATGACACACACACACACACACACACACACACACACACACACACACACACACACACACACAGAACCCAGGGACAGGAGCATTCAAAACCAACAGCTCATACATGCAGTGACCTTTGCACCCCACCAGTCGGCTCCAAATCTGATTCATGCATGCTTCAGTCCCATCAACAGGGGGAAAGGTGTGGGGACAAGGGGAGGGTTGGGAGAGAGAGACATTGAGAAGTGGAGAGAGAGGGGAGGGGTTGGAGAGAGATGTGGTGGGGGAGAAGGGATAGGGTTGTGAGGGAGAGGGGTGATGGATTCCAGCAGATGTGACGCCCAATTTATCATCCATCTGAGACAACACGCACAGTGATAAATCACCCTACCTGTGAAACAACGGGAGGACACTTTAATGCTGGATTGGGATTCAAATCCAAGCGACACAGAGTGAGCATGCGTACCTCTCAGCTTTCCTGCCGCGATGTGGCGATTCTTAACTTCAGAACTGAAAATATTTTTATTCTCAGTGTGATCATATAAACTTATTTTGCCTTCCTATCTCCAGTGTAGAACCACGGTGTTGCAATTGAAAGTTGAAGAACGTGTCAAGTGGCCTCACCAGGAAATGCATGAAATGTTTGAAGAAACGTTTAATTTATGTTTGTATTTATCTATGCCAAAGTGACGTGTCGTATAATGGAAGAATAAAAACAGGAAACGTCGTGGAAAATAAAACCACTTTTTCAGCGAAGGAGCCACCGCTTGTTGCACAGCAGAACAACACGTGGCCAACGAAGACTAGTGGTCCTCAACTTTGTTCAAGTCGATATATATTCAGTATTCGGTGACGGTACGAATATTGGAGAGCACTGGCTTTAACACTCCAACAAAACGGTCGATATGAAATGGCTCCCTTGGCACACAATTGGCAATCACCGAACTGTTATATTCAACGTACACCTCCCGAATTGGACAAACGAACACTTCTCTCGGAGTTGGAACTGCTTTTAAGTTCGATTCTGGAGCTTAAATTTTGTAATTCTCCTTAGTTTAAGAGATACTCGTGGTGAGCACATGTGCAGAAATGAAATAAAGCAATGAACACTGACGTCTCCAGATGCTTATAAGCATTGCAATGTACCCAGAGATTTGTAGCTATGATGAGCAGGGATTCGATAGAAAGTGGAAGAAAAAAAAAACACAAAAAAAACTTTTCCATCAAGAAATCGTTGTGGCCTGTTCCACGTCAAGGCATGGTTGAGCAAAGCAAAACACATGGTGGCTTCCGACACACAGCACCACAGTGGGTTTTCAATTTTCCATCGAAATTTGACAGCAGGTAGTATTGTCGGAAAATACATTAAAAAACAATCAATGGTTGGATTTTCCACCTGAGCAGGTTGTTAATGGGGTTTGACAGTGTTTACACCATCATGCATTGCTTTCAATTACTTTTTGAGGATGTGTCAACATTTACTACAGATAATCAAAACAATTTTTCTTGTGAAGTTTTTATGAAAGAAATCTCATATTAAATTTTAAAAAGACAGGTGTATGTACATATTTGAATGGTGGAAGGCAGTTCTGTTGACACATCTTGTTTTCCCTGCTGGCAAAGTTTCCTTGTCAATTCGGTCAGTCTCTTATCAGTTACATATGAGTGGTTGGTTTGAGATGCTGATAAAAGCACAGGAATGCATCCATGTTATGACAACATACTTCAGTGGAATAAATTTAAATTGGGTAAGATAATGTAGTAACCAGACATATGGACCAGCTTGTACACACCAACTGTTCAGTTCTTATTGACTTGGTGTACACTTAACCGCGACACAAGGAAATTGAAAATTTCACTAATTTGAATGGTGGACATCAGAAGTAAACCTGAAATTGATGTGCTCACCTGAACTCTTATTGTGGAATCCCTGCCTCACACCTTGATGCCATGGAAAAGACCTTCAAGATCATTGGATTATCTCATGATGAAGCCGAATCAACGGGCCCATCTCTTTGGCATCAAGTCGCTGGTCTCCGTATTCTCTCCCCTTTCTGGTCTTGCACCGTCTGCCCTTTCCATGCTCTGTCTCCCCCCCAGGTTTCTACAGGACAAACATGTTCATCAACAACCCTGCTCCGGTGAAACTACCAAAATCGAGGATCACTGCTCACCTACACTCATTTGTTTCTCTGTTTTTTTCCCCACCGATGGAACCAACTTCCACATTTTTTCAGTCTTATTCTTCCCTCCACGTCTTCAAGTTCACCACCATTTCAGATCATCCACCATTCAAAACCATGATCCTTTCTACCTCCTGTTAACTCCCACCCCACCCTCCCAAATTTTTAGTTTGGCCTTCGTGAGAGTTTGCTCCTGTATCAATCTTGTCCGCCCCAGGCATATTCACCGACATCTCAGTCTTTCCCCCATCCCTTGTCTGTCCATCTCAGTTTATTTTGTCCCTCCACTATGCTGTTGGCATTTCCTCCTCTCTTTCTGCTGTTCCTTTTGTTGTTTCCTCCTGGTCCATTCTGCATTCTCGCTCTTCCACAACTCAAATTTGTGTGCAAATTTTTTAAAATAAAACTTTACATGGCAACAGATGAAAGAGTTGAAATGCAATTATATAAACAAAAGACGAAAGAAAATCATTGGCGTTTTCTTTTGTTTTGCGTGCAGCGATCTAAGGGCTCATGAAACTGGGTGTCCCGTCTGCCACCATTGATCTAAGGTGCGAACTGAAACTTGAACAATCACATCCAGGACAAAGACATCAATAACAAGAGCAGCACTCAGTTGAGCGCCTCCCTCAGCCAAGCTGAATAGCTAAAGTTTTATACTCCACTGATAGGTCAGATCTGCATCAGGACCTGAACCAAGATTTAATCTGCTTGTTCGTGTCACCTACCCAACTCGTCTATCTTTAATTCCAGCAATGTGTGTGTGTGTGTGTGTGTGTGTGTGTGTGTGTGTGTGTGTGTGTGTGTGTGTGTCTGTGACCGCTGTTTCTTGACAACCATTGGTCCAATCTAATTGAAACTTGCCAGGTATATTGCTGAGGACCTGAGTATGTGCCTTTTCAAGGTTTGATATTAATCGGACAAGTGCTTCCCAAGTTATGGCCATTTATTTACCAAACCAATGACAGGACACGTTGCTGCGGCCATTTATTTACCAAACCAATGACAACCCACGTTGCTGCGTAGGCGTGGTTGCGTAGGCGTGGCTGCGTCGGCCAGTGCGCGGCCGGCGGACGATGACGTCACGGGCCGTGCCGGTTACGATGGGGAAAGGGCGCCTTAGTTACCGTGGCGTAGGAGTGGCAATGGTCAATGGCAGCGAATGTCATGGCAAGCAAAGACAGGGAGGTAAACTTGATTTTAATTTACTCTGTGTGTGTAAGTATCACAGCAGTTGTTACTTCATTGCAAGCAATAATTCGTGGAATGCATGTGAATATTCCGTACGGGCACGCACCACTTCCGGATAGTGATGACTCACTGTATTCTAATAATTTCTCAATTTCTTATCCACATTTATAAACACAATGCCCCAATCCAGTCGTCGTTTACGAGAGTGAAGGAATGGCCTGTGTGTTTGTTTGAAAGTTTTTTTTTTCCACGCACTAGTTTACCAAGTTTTGTTATAATCCATCAACACAATTTAAAATATCATGTGAAAACGATATTATTTATCGTTTTTGGCCCTATCTCACAACGGTGAAGAAGCACTGAAATTGTTTTTTTTTTTTAATTCTCGTATCTGGATCCAGATCTTCACCAAAATCGAATCAATTAGTCCTTGACATACACTCAACCTTTCCATCAAGTTTCATCTAAAAAAATAATGTTTTTCTTTGTGGCAGTGTGAATAGTTTTGTGCTATTATACAGGAACCATTTTGATAACCAGCTTACAAACAAAGCACAAATCATAAGGTGGATGAAAACACAAATCATCGAGTAACCCTTCTGTTAACACCGAGACAGCAAAGGAAACACCAATCCAGAATGTAGTTGCTAGATTGAACTGGAATGCTGTTTCAAGACAAGAAGAGCTCAAGGAAACTGCTTTTCAAAGTGTTAAATGACAAAACAATGCCACACACGTTTAAAAAAAAAAAACCAAAAAAAAGGATTTTTAAATTTATTTCATATCCACAGTTCTTGGTCAAAGTCCGGCATACATTGTTGCAGAATAAAAACCAAACGATTATTTCTTCCTGTTCTTCATCTTTTGCCGAGAAGCTTTGCCTGGTCTTTTCGCCTGCAGGAAGGATTGGGGATGACAAGTGGGGATCACGGCATTCAACAATGATCTGTAGATGTATCATCTCTATAATCACTTTAGCAAAAACAAAATGTAATCAAACAAACAAGACAAAAAAAAAAAAATCGAATTGGTTTTCAGGAGTGTTTCTTTGATCCATTAATGTGCGAATAGTTTTTTTAATTTGTTAACGGTCAGAATGCGTGAGCGACGTGATATGTGCGTTGATTGGCTGTCCAGCTTGGCCATCCACACCTTTGGATATTTACGGGGATGTTGTGGTGATGTTCACTCTTGCGAAAGGTTAACGGATGTATGATGTGTTGTTAATTAAAACTGTTGTAATTGTTTGTTTAATTAAATGTTGGAGAATCTACCATGGAATCCATTGTGATTATATATACACACAATGGTCACAATCACTCCATGAACAATTAACGATGAAAAACATTAAATCCATCCATTAATAGAAGTCTTAGGGGGCAAAGCCTTAGCCATCAAGGCTAAAAGAAACAAAAAAACCCTTCAACTCCAGCCCCGCCAGCCCCCACCACCCCAGAAAAAACAACAACATTTATACCAGAAAAAGCATATGTCTGGCATCTCCACTTCTAATCAAGGAGGGAAGCGTACTTGTGCATGTACGTATCGTAAATTCGGAAATCATTCAATGTAGAGATGGGGCGGAGGGTGGGGGGGATGTGAAACTGAAAAATACAAATAGGGAATTTGACACAAATTTGTCAATGGATATACCTCTGCCGAGATTAGATGTGATCTCAATTAAAGGCCACCAAAAAAACAAAAGAAGAAGAAAAAAGAAAACAGCGAGAGAGCAAGAGAGAAACATCAGATGCTTCCAACTTGAGTTGATCTACAAAACGATATTTAAGGGCACATGACCTTTGATCTGTTAAACCCCAAATCTCATCAGTTCATCTTTGTATTACGGTCGTACTTCTGCGAAGTTTGGTTGAATTCCCTTTCCTGGTTCTCAAGTTATTTTGGCAATAAAAAAAAACCGATAATGGATGGATATGGATAGACGAACATCATGCTTCCGGCCTTTGACTGCAGAGGCATAAAAAGCAAAATTGTAGTAGATAGGTGGGTGATAAGTTATATTATCTGAATTCCACTCCTTGGCTCCATCTGAAGTTCCAAAATGTAAAAAATTAAAAATGCTATCCATTTCAACATCAACGTTTCATCCAATGTTAATACATCACCACATAGGAGGGGGAAAAGCAGTTTAAATGAACTCTGAGATAAAGAAAACAAAAATTAAATCTGTTGCAGCAAATTATTTAACCAAGGTCAACTTGTACACGCATCTGAAGGAAATCACTTGATGTGCGAATGCTTTCAGCCCCAAACAATTCACTTTAGCACTTCTTCTTCTATTGTATGCAACACAAGACCGAGTGACATTATTGGCTGAGGAAGCAGCTGTGCCACTGATGCAACACCCCATGTGGTGAGGGCAGGAATCTGGAATTTGGCCAGGATGCCGGCGATAACTTGCCGACATTTCACAAAGGGACTTCTCCACATGCATCGTTATCAGGTTCA
The DNA here is from genome assembly GCF_056783735.1 of Eptatretus burgeri. Lineage (NCBI taxonomy): Eukaryota > Metazoa > Chordata > Myxini > Myxiniformes > Myxinidae > Eptatretus > Eptatretus burgeri. Next base: position 73,304,789 of record NC_140966.1, read on the forward strand.
CAGTGCCTTCGGCATGGATATGCATACATGAATTGTAGACCAATCATTCTTTTTTTTAAAATTAGTAAAACCTCACCATAACCGACGGGAGATATTGGTATTTAAACAAAATAACGAATACCTTCCATTTTGAAACTACACCACAGCTCCAGGGCGTGAGATTACTCAATTTATCCCCCCCCCCCGCCACTCTCAAAAAAAAATTCTGGATTGGGGAGCAGATTGAAATAAGATATTTTTTTTATGCCTCCGCTTATCCGATTGACACGTGGAATGTTTGAATGATAATTATGACATCATAGGTCACGTGGTGTGGCAATCATGTTGGAAGAAAAGGAAAAACTTTCGACCTCTAGCTCTGAAAGCGTTCCACCAAAAAAAAAATTGAAACTTGGGGAATAAGTGATTTTATTGATGACGTCATATAGGTGGCTTTGTCATGACGTCATAACTGCAGATGTCAAACGCTTTAATCAATCGGTATGAAAATTTTTGAGGGTCATCTCAGGCTAAAAAAAATAAAATTATAATATTGACATCAGTTACGCGGTTTGGCAGCCATGTTGTTTTTCAACATAAAAAGCTTCAAAAACCTTCTCCAAAACAGCTGAACAGATCAAGCTGCAACTTTACAGGTATGATCGAATTGATCGCCTATCAATGAGGAACAAAAAGTTCTCCACTTATGATGTCATCGGTCACATGGTTTCGCAGCTCTGATTTTTTGAATAATAACCATAATAAATAAAAATCTCCTTCCCCAGATCGAGCTGAAACTTCACCCACATGTTCTCCAACCCTTGGGATACCAGGGTGTTTATGAATAATTAATCGGTCACATGGTCTGGCAGCCATATTGGATTGAATGAAAATCTTTTTTTTTTTTTTCCCCTTTTGAACTGCTTCATCAATCGACACGAAACATCACAATTATTATGTAGTCGTCATGTGGAATATACATTTTGAATTTTAACCTGATTGGATGCATGGTCTGGCAGCGACAATCATTTCATATTTTAAATCTGGGTTCAGGGATTATTTAATTTAAATTCATATTTTAAATCAATTAGTTCAGGGATTTAAATCAAACTTGGTACAAGTATGTATAATGATGTATTAATGTGGGTGGAGGTATATCTGGTGACATGATGTCAGTCATTCTTTATTTTATTTTATTTTTTTTTGCCGAATCATCTGTCCGTTTTCTCCGAAACTACGAAAGGTATTTGCGCATAATCCAGCAAGATGAAGTTAAAAACTCCGTTCATAAAATCTCGGAAGAATGCAGGAAGTATTTACCTTTCCAGCCTTCCGGGGTTTGTTGGGCCTTCCTGCCTTTCTGGCCTTTCCTGCCTTGCCAGCCTTGCCCCCTATGTTCCGAGCTCCGCGTGGACGCATATTGGACACGTCCGCTGTGCTCTCCTTGGTGTTCTCCTTCTTGCCACGTTTCTTGCCACCAAAACCAAACTTTGCATTTTTGAAAGACCGTTTGGCACTGGGGCTGTGAGAATGTCAGCAAAATAAATGGCAATGCATCTTGGAAATACATAAACATATGATACCAAAGAGACATGCGATTTATAGCTTGGATTGCTGGGCAAATAATTGGACATGACCGCCACCACCAGATGCATGCATTATTACTGATGCTATAAATTTCCAGAATTCTTTTTGGGAGGGCATGTGTAAAGACATTTGGGTGGGGAGGTGGAAGGGGAGTAAAATGGTGTGTATAAAGGACAGGCCAGAGAGGGGGGAGGGCACATGTAAAGTGGGATAGGCCAGGGAGGGGGGAGGAAAATGGCATAGCATGAGAAAGAGGTGTCAGTTGGGTGGATTATATGCTTAAATCAATGGTATCCGATAATACACCAAGTGCAATGCAGGCGTTCCAGTTACTGATAATAGTTTCCAAAAATGACAGACATAATACATTTGTGAAAAACTTCTTCCCTCAAAACAACCAAGATAAGGACAGTATTTGAAAGCATACATCTTCACACACAGAGAAGTTGCCAAATACTTCAATGATTACATATTCTAGTTTGTAGCACCATTGTCAGGTCAGACCAGATAAGATCTGTGACTTGCTGCAGGTACCACGTAAACCTGCACGAACCTGTTTCATGGTGGGGTAGTCAATGACTAAACAGTTTCCCCCACCTGGTGTCCTGGTAAGGGGCGTGTATGATGTGGACAACCAGCAGGATGAAAAACAAAACCTGTCAAAGTTTTGCCCCACACCCCCATCTACAACCACCTACCCCACCCCAATCTACTTTCTCAACAATCGTCTGGAAGAAGTCCTTTCAGTCAAGCTTCTGGGTCTCACTATCTGCCATGATGTTTCCTGAGAAAGCCACATTTCCAACCTGGCCTCCAAAGCCAGTTGCCGACTGGGAATCCTCCGTCGAGCAAAGTCCTTCCTCGGCCCACCTGTACTGAGCTCCTGACCACATACAAAGCTTTTGTCTGCAGCCTGATGGAGAACTGCTCTCTCCCCTCTGGGCTGGTTTTCATGCCTCTCACCTTTCTCGGCTTCACGCTGTGGAAACCAAGGCATTTCGTATCATTGGTGTCGACCGCAATGAGGCTGAGACTTTGGGCCACTCACTCTTTCACCGCAGGCAGGTCGGTGGTCTTTCTGTCTTTTACAGTCTCCTCTCCGGTCTCCCCCCCCCCGCCACCCCACTCTTGCTCTGTCTGCGATTTGTCCCGACCATATTTCCGCAGGGCACACAAAGTCCGCCAACAACCCCCTTCTGGTAAAACTACCAACATCACGAATCACTGCTCACCTTCACTCTTTCATTACTCTTTTTTTTCCCATCTTTGGAATAAACTCCCACACTCTCTTCAATCCCATTCTTCCCTCCAGACCTTTAAAACCCGTTCAACACCACCTCTTATCTTCCTCCATCCAAAACCTCGATCTTTTCTACCCCCGTTAATCCGCCCCAAACCCTCTTCTTCTTTCGGCTGCTCCCGTGAGGGGTCGCCACAGCGGATCATCCGTATGATCCGCATAGTGATTTGGCACATGTTTTACGCCGGATGCCCTTCCTGACGCAACCCTGGTCGCCTCTTATGACACAGGGATATGGTATACCTATTTTAACCGGGGTATACACCGGCCCAGTATACTGGTACTCATTTCGCCGACCTCGGAAAGATGACAGGCTGAGTCAACCCCCTGGTGTATTAATTCAGTGGCCCAACGGAGCTTGAACTCAGGACCTTTTGGATCCCAAGCCGCTGCCCTAACCACTGCGCCAACACCAGGCTAATCCTCCCCAAACCCACCTCCTTCAAATTCCCTGCTTTCCTTCCTGAAAGTCCCTGTGGTGACTGTGGTGTCCATCTTGTATACACCGTGTTCCCCGCCCAATCCCTCTCCCTTCCACAGATCTCCTGATGTCTCTGTTCTCCACTGTTTTGTCCTTCCCTCTTCCGCCCTCTTGTCTCATGCCCCCCCCCCTCTTGCTGTGCATTGTGTGTTAGCTCTCATACGAGCTTCAACAACGCATACAAAAATAAAAACAAAATTTTTGTCAAAAAAGGGCCAAAGCTTGTGAGCCAACGGCCATCCATATCTAGTGCCCAACTGTGTCTGCGGATGTCCTCCTGCAGTTGGGTAACTCTTTTTAAAATTTTATGAGGTCAGTGGTAGGATTTGCACTCCAGCCACCGGAAAACCCTTCACTCCGCAAAACAAGAAAAACAAAGAAAATTGAAAACCCACTCCGTGGGAGTACCTCCTGTGCAGCTGCCCTCCGCAGGGCAGCTCACCGGATGACAGGATTGGGGCAAAGCCTTAGGGACCCCCACTCTAATGATAGGAGGAAAACCACAGGGTAACCTTCCCGGGTCAGATTACGGTCGTGTATGTCGGGTTGGTGCTGAGGTGTCATCCACCAGACGGCAGTATCCTTGGGTTAACCTGAGGCGGTCTCTTCGGGTGCGTGCCTGGAATGTCCTTTCCCTAAGAGAGGATGATCACCTGTGTCTGTTATCATCTGAGCTCAAGCGTTTGGACATCGGTATCGCAGCACTCAAGTTCGGAGACCGGATTGTGGCCAGATCATGGCGGGTGGTTACACGTACTATTGGTGTGGTCGCTCTGATGATTACCATGCCCAAGGAGTTGCTGTAGCTGTGTCCAATAAGCTGACTCCAATGATAATTGAGGTAACACCGGTCAACGAGCGTATTATGAGACCAAGGATTCGTCACTCCTTGGGAGTCATTTCCCTGGTCTCTGTTTATGCCCCGACTGAAGCGAGTGATGTCACCGTGAGGGATGCATTCTATGCCACGCTTGAGTCTGTGGTTGATCAGTGCCCCAGGCAAGATACTCTTGCAGTCTTGGGGGATTTCAATGCATCGACTGGAACTGATGGGGATGGTTATGAGACGTGTGTTGGTCCCCATGGGTCTGGAACTGTGAACCAGAATAGCACAAAGTTCCTTGACTTTGCAAGGAGTCATGGACTTAAGGTGGCTGGTTCATGGTTTCAGCGCCCACAAGCTCATCGTTAGCCTTGGTATTCCAACGCAGTTGGTGTGGCAAAGAAGATTGACCATGTGCTCATTGATGGTTGCTGGAGGATGATCCAGAACTGCAGGGTCCACTGGAGTGCTCAGTTCCTCAATACTGACCACAGGCTTGTGACCACAGGCTGCAACTCTGAAGTTGCAGCTTAAATCCAGGAGAATGGTACCATCCCAGCCTCGGCTGGATGTTGACAAGTTCAAGAATGAGAGAGTAGTTGAAGAGTTTGCGAACAGGCTGAGTGGAGATTTGGGGGGGGGGGGGGTTAGGGTGCTTTGGGAGATTCTGAAGAGTAGTGGGAGTGCCTTCAAGACCACCAACCTTGATGTAGCCGATGGATGTCTTGGAACTCACCGTAGAGCAAAGAAGAACTTTGTCTCTCAAGGGACAATGGATAACATGGACCAGAGCCACAGGCCCAGGCTTAATGGCAGAGCTGAGCTGTTCAAGGTGTTGAGGAGTAAAACTGTACGTGCACAGAGCGTGGACAAGGAGAACGACATGCAAGGAATCTGTGAGGGGGAAGAGCATCACCTGTGGTCAAGTGATTCTTGTCCTGCTTGCAGGGGAATTTGCACCTTGCGTTCCTCCAAGCTCATCCATCGGTGTACTGCAGTTAGAGAGGAGGGTGGTGGGCTCTTGACAGAGGAGTCCGAAGTGAATGCCCGCTGGGCCAGTTACGTTGAGCGGCTGTACTCGGCTGGTCCACCAGCTGTTGAGTTGGACGTCAGGGGTGTCACTATCCTTATTGCTGACCCAACAATCAACTGTGATTCACCTTTGATCGTGGAAACAGGCTGTGGTGAACCGGTTGAAATAGGGTAAAGCTCCATGGATCTGTTGCATCCATGCTGAACTTATCAAGGCTGGTGGAAATGCTGCACTGGTGTCATCACCTGCAGTTCTGTGCTCTGCCTGGAACACAGGCATCATCCCAACTGACTGGAAGAGAGGTCTTGTTGTCCCTCTCTGTAAAGGGACGGGTGAACGCCAGGACTACAACAACTAATGAAGGGTGATGCTGCTCTCAGTGCCAGGCAAGGTCTTTGCTCAGATAATTATTGATCGGGTTCACGCTACCATCTGCTTGAGCACCAGCGCCCAGAGCAGTCAGGCTTTACACCAAAGAGGTCAACGATTGACCGTAGCCTCAGCCTTAAGGTCTTCATCAAACGCAGACGAGTTTTGGCAGGGGCTGCTTGCAGCAGATGTTGATCTCTGCAAAACATTCGATTCAGTGAATCCCGATGCCCTCTGGAGCATTATTGGTCTTGTATTTGTGGGGTGCCATGAAACCTGATCGATCTGATGTCTGAACTATACTCTGGTACTAAAAGTGCTGTGAGAAGTGGTGATACCATCTCCAACATATTTCCAGTTGTCACTGGAGTTCGTCAGGGGTGTGTACTGGCCCCCACACTTCTCAGCGCTTGTCTGGACTGGATTCTGGGGAGGATGTCGGTGATATCAAGCTGCAGTGCATCGTTTGGGAATGTCAAGATCTCTGACCTTGATTTTGCAGATGATGCAGTCATCTTTGCGAAAACTCTGGACATCCTTTTGGGGGCCCTCTAGGTGCTGAATGAGGAGTCTGAGCCACTGGGATTACGGGTTTCCTGGGTCAAAACTAAGATCCAGGCTTTCTCTGACATCTTGGATGCTGCTATCTTGTTTGTGGTAAGGATGTTGAGGTCACGGAGAGATTTACTTACCTTGCCAGTGATGTTCATGTCTCTGCTGGCTGTGAGCCAGAGGTCAATAGACGCCTGGGTCAGGCCTGGGAAGTCATGGATTTACTGGATCATGGGTTGTGGTGCTATAGGTACCTTTGCAGGATGACAAAAGTCTGAGTCGTCAGGTCCTTAGTGCTTCCCGTCTTGCTCTACTACAGATGTGTCTTGGACTCTGACCAGGGATCTGAGATGGAGACTTAAATCCTTTGATACCAGGTCTCTTCGGAGAATCCTTGGTTATCGCTGGTCGGACTTTGTGTCCAATGAGCGGTTGCTGAGAGAGACTCAAATGAGATTTGTTACCTGCATAGTCCGTGAGCATCATCTGCGGCTGTATGGACATGTGGTTCGTTTTCCTGACGCTGATCCTGCTCACCAGATTCTCTCAGCGAGGGAGCCTCGTGAGTTGAAGTCAATGGGCTGAACACATACCTCGTGGCTGCAGCAGGTTAATCGGCATCTTAAGGAGATGGGGATGGGCCAGGCATCTGCCTGGGGGATGGCCAGACGGAGGCCCCTGGAGTACCAGCAGAAAGTGGATGCAGTGACGCACTGCTCTGGCGCATGCTCCCATACCTGACCTGACCTGTAGCTCCCATCGAAATACTCATGTAAATATGTAGAAGGGACGGCCTCGAGGTACACACACTCACCTCCAAGCTGTCTCGCCTCGTTTTGAAGCCAAACCCAGCTATAAACTGTCATTCTGGTGTTTCACAGGCAGCGGAATTCATGAGTAAGCACGCGCCGTCCCTCTGATGGACATGAAACTGGGCGACCCATCTGCCAACATTAGTTGGTGGATGTGAAATATCCCAAGGTGTCCCTCGTGTAAAGAAGGCAAGCTATCGCCGGCACCCTGAACAAATTATAAATTTCTGCCTTGACTGTAGGCAGCAACGAGTGAGGTCATCTTCACGGTTACTTCATACTTTGTTTGCTATTTCAATGTGTGGTTGCTGTGTTTTAGCAGCTCCTCCATGATAAACAAAATGACCAGGTATTTCGTGACTTTTCATGTAATGATCTTCGGATATGAAGAGCAGCAAACGTATGTATTGGCAATCTAACCAGGAAATATTTCTTACCGCAGCACAAATCACCCCTCCTTCCCCCGGCCCAAGCCCCCTCAATCGTAAGAACCAGTCTCACAACTCATCTGTCATAGTTGGAAGCAACACAAAGTTAAACACAAATTATATTATTTTAAGAATGATGACGGCGAAGTAATTTCATTTCCAACTAGAACGACACTTGGTAGAGTGCATCCCTTCACCAGGCTGAACAGTGTTCATCGGATATTAACCAAAATCCAATCGGTTTGTCCTTGTCACCGAATCAACTCATCCACCTAGTTTTCACACAACTCGTTCACAACTTTTTGAAGTATCGTGCTATACATGGTTTTTAAAGTTGTTAGCTCCATATCCAAATCGGGATCTCGACCAAAATCGAATCAATTTGTCCGAGTCATATACCCAACTCGTCCACCGAGTTTTGTCCGAATCCGTCCGTAACCTGAGATATCGTGTTGTTTTTGGCCCTTTCTCTCAACGGTGAAGAATCACTTAACATTCTCGGATCCAGATGTTCAACAAAATCAAATTGAGGAGTCTCTGTCACACACCCAACATGTCCACCAAGTTTCGTCTGAACCCGTCCATAACGTTTTGAAATACCGCGGCATATAATCGCTTTTAGCCCCATCACTCAATGGTGAAGAATCACTTCAAAAATTTATCAGAAATGGATCCGGATTCCGTTCTTCACCAAAATCTAATCAATCAGTAACTCGTCAAAAACCAAACCTATCCAACAAAGTTTCGTTGAAATCCATCACCAACATTTTGAGATAACGTGTTCACAAACGGGTAATCATAGACGAGACAGTTCATTCCGTTCATACAGACAGGGGTGAAAACATATTCTCCGTTCACCTTCGATGGCGGAGGTAATGAACATCAATACAAATGGTTGGTAACTTGAATATGCATCTCTCATGATGACCATTTATATCCATGCACACAAAGGTGTCAGAAGTGGGTGAGGAGTGGTGGGAGGGCGGTTATCTGCGTGCACGCACCCTTGTTTCTTGTTTTGTGTTCTCCCTTGCTGCTTCGTCGCTGCTTTTTCATCATTTCTCAGTTCATCAATGAAATCCAGCTTGTCAACAGCACCTGTGTCATAACACGGCAATGCTTGAGAGAGAAGAAATTTCCGAAAATATATACTTATATATGATGAACGTTTCGCAATAAACCTCACTCCCACTCACTGAATAAAGGTTAGTTGGTCTTTTCAGCTTGTCGGGAACCAGTCATCGGTGCAATTATTACAGGTACAACTAGAGGGGGAGCACTCGGTAGAGTGCAAAACCTCCGCCGCCAATACTGCTCGGTCACTCAAGTGAACCTGATATCTTATTCATTCAATTTGACGTCAACAGTGCTCACCGAGTTATAGTTTGCAACTTTCCCTTTTACATACTCAATTCATTCGTCATAACTAGATTCCTTGAGACAGAAATTGATTTTACGTGGGTATATCCACCTGAAGTTCCAAAATCAGCCGCAATTATAATTTTGGCATGTTTTTTGTTGGAAATAACTTATAACATGTAGAAATGCAAAAAAAAGATCGAAATTTTGTTGAAAAAAAGTTGCAAAATTTTTTTTTTCTCTAAATTTTTTTTTTTGGGGGGGGGGGGGATTGGAAATCACTTATAACATGTAGAAATGCAAAAAAAAATTCAATTTTTTTTCAAAATGACCACCATAGCGGCCATATTGGGTTTTGGACCAAGTCCAAAATCTAATGGCATGATCCTTGGACCATACCTAAATCTCCCCACCAAGTTTCGTAGAAATCCATTGAGGAGTTTTTCCGTAATACTGTTCACAAACAAACAAACAAACAGACAGACAGAGAGGGGTGAAAACATAACCTCCATCACCTTCAGTGGAGGAGGTAATAAAACCAAACCAAATAAACGAATTAATGGGAAAAATCAATTCGAAAAATCTTCGAAATAATTAATTGCCCAAGAATTATGGAAGATTTAATTCCCTCAGAAGAACGGACGGCATGGCTGGAAATAAATACCTCCTCCCATAAGGCGACACAATCTGTACATTTACATAAAGATAACTTATGATTCCAGAATTTTGTTACATCACATGTATATATATATATATATATATATATATATATATATATATATATATATATATATATATATATATATATATATATATATATATATATGTTGTTACGGTTGTGGAAATTTGCAATAAACCAGAAAGGTCCTCAGGTTAGATATATCGATAAGTTCATGTGTAGTTAGTCCACACCCGTTGTTTAGAGGGAATATGTGCAATTCATCCAGGCTGCGATGCTTTGAGTTAGCCATTTTTCTTTCTCTATCGTTATTTTGGACCAATAATCCCCCAACAACTCAAACACCACCGCCTTCGCCTCTTTACCTCCACAACTCCATCCCGTAAACATCGCTTCACCACCATTCCCAAACGACGCCTGACAACAACTCAAACCACCACAGCAAACCCCCCCACTACCTTCGCCGTTCTCCTTCCACAACCATCAACCACACCACCAGTCAACACCGAACGTCGTGCTGTTCAGGGCCCGTTCGGTGATTCTTGCCGACGCGTCGAGCTGCGGGTACAAATGGATGCCTTTGCAAGAGGGAAAACGGATATGGAGAGGCTCGCGCCCCTTGTTGCCCGACCAATGGCTAAACGTCGGGTGGTGTGGCCCCGCCCCCAAGCGCAATGCATGTGGACTCCTTTTAGGAGGGAATTCGGATCAGGAGAGGCTCACGCCCCTTTTTGCCCGACCAATGGCTGAACGTCGGGTGGCGTGGCCCCGCCTCCAAGCGCGTTTTGATCCGCGAATTAGCATACACACTCCACCTCCGGTCTATAAGGACGCGAGCACAAGGCGACTTTGGTGTGTCGAGTTGGGGCGTGTGTTGGGTTGTGCTGAGCTGTGCGGTGCTGTGCTGGCTGGGCTGGTCGAGTAAAGACGAAGGTCATCGTGGAGGTTGTCGTTGCCGGATCGAGGGACGAGTCGCGGAGTGAGGCGGGGACGCGGAGGAGGACTCAGGGGCGAGAGTTCGCCGGAGTCAGGGCAGTCCCAAACTTTCGCCATTCCCCTCTCCCGACCCCAAGCATCAACAATTCCCCCCCCCATCCGCACTGAGATAGCGCCGGTAACCCATTCCGTTCCCCAACCCAACCGTGGTGCCGACCAACACGTGCCTGCGCAACGCACGTCAAAGGAGCTCACCGACCATACCAGGGGCACGGAGTCAGGCGCGTTACGCAGACATTGCGGCTAGCCCGCCATCGCGCCACGAGGGCGCGGGTAAGACCCCTTCGGTCTTGTGGACCTGGCCGATCACCCAAGTCCCACGTTCGTTTGGTCCGCGGACCTGTCTGCCTCCTTGCCTGTGAGGGTGGCTTGTATTTTCTTTGCTTTTGGTGTAAATGTGTGTGTGGCACCAGTCCATCAAGTAAACCCGTACAAGTGCTTGTACATTGCTTTATTCGGTTGTAGCTCTGCGTTGCTTTTATTGTTTTGATTGTTATATGTGCATTCTTGCTATAACTGTAAATACGTGCTTGTCTGAGTGTGAATTAAAAGTGCTTGACAAACTGTTTCCCGTTTCGTTGGGTCCTTTCCTCTGGTTGAAATTTCCATCTTGCATCACGTAAGGGATTGGTAGTGGGTTGAAACACCCGATAAGTAAAACTGAACCGTCGAGGCCGACGATAACACCGCTCGGTTATCCCTTCAGCACGGAACGAGCCGCTTAAGCGGTTCGTGTCCGAAGTCGAGCTGCGGCGTGATAAAACTCCTCGGTACGCTACCCGCGTGGGTACTTAGGTACATCGACATTCGGCGATTCACCCTATTTCGCGCGGGTAGAATGCAGACTGGGTTGTGGTGAGGTTAAACCCCCACCCGTGACTGGCTCCTGGCGGTAGTTCCAGGAGGGTCACGACTGAATTGCCCGTTTCGGTGGGCGACGCGTCGCGATTTGAGTTACGTGGCTGATCGCACGCTGGGCGGGCGAAATTCGTAACTATATATATATATATATCGCTTTAAAAAAAAAAAAAAAAAAAACACATCTCCCCCCCCCCTCTCACTCGCTGAGTGCAACCATCAGGTTTCAACTCGTTCTGCCCAGTGGTTCAGGAGTACATAAAAACACAAACACACCTCAACTTATAAACAGTACAATTACTTTTGAAAAGCTTTTACTAAAATGCTAGTGAGTGTAATTTTCCTTAAAAAGCTAAAATACACAATTCAACCTGCACACACCATGGAGTAGAGAAGACAAGATAGAAAAAAAAAAGTGTACCTTTTCGATATTTCTTAACAGCCTCAATCATTGCCTTCTTTTCCTTTTGCCTTTGTTGGAGTACCTCAACTTGGACCTGAGCAGGGGCACACAGCAAGGTGAGTGGGAAGGACTAGAATAAACAAATAAATAAAATAAAATAAATTTAAAAAATGCCCAAACAGCGAAAGAGCAGCAAAATAGGTTGTGGCAACATTAATGCGTGTTGAAGAAATATGGTAATCATGTCAGTTCAAAAAGGTACAAGGGAAGAAGGGGTCTAAATTAGAGCACACGGACAAGGTAAGTGCCCACCTTCTTCCCATATTTCCGCAGTTGCCGCAACTGCTTGGCCTTTTCAGACCGCTCCTTCGCTCTCTGCTTGGTCAGCAGTTTTGCTCGGATCTTGGGGGGGGGGGGGAATAAGAATGGAATAAATCAAGTTATTGTATGTCGGACGGAAAGCACGTTTCAGGTCATCATGGAAGTTCAAAGGGTGCTTGAACCACAAGATATGCAAGATGTAGTGGGATATACGAAAGCCTTGTAGCACGAGTTTTCCTTTTATCTGTCAATGGAAATTGATGGGTGTACATATACACTACATGGCCAGAAGTATGTGGACACCTGCTCGTCCAACATCTCATCCCAAATCATGGGCATCAATATGGAGTTGGTCCCCCCTTTGCTGCGATAACAGCCTCCACTCTTCTGGGAAGGCTTTCCACGAGATGTTGGAACATTGCTGCGGGGATTTGCTTCCATTCAGCCACAGGAGCATTAGTGAGGCCGGGCACTGATGTTGGGCGATTAGGTCTTGCTCGCAGTCGGCATTCCAATTCATCCCAATGTTGTTCGATGGGGTTGAGTTCATGGCTCTGTGCAGGCCAGTCAAGTTCTTCCACACCGATCTCGCCAAATCATTTCTGTATGGACGTCACTTTGTGCTTGGGAGCATTGTCATGCTGAAACAGGAAAGGGCTTTCCCCAAACTGTTGCCACAAAGTTGGAAGCATAGAATCGTCCAAAATGTAATTGTATGCTGTATCGTTAAGATTTCCCTTCACTGGAACTAAGGGCCGAGCCCGAACCATGAAAAATAGCCCCAGACCATTATTCCTCCTTCACCAAACTTTACAGTTGGCACAATGCATTCGAGCAGGTAGCATTCTCCCGCCAAACCCAGATTCGTCCGTCGGACTGTCAGTTAGTGAAGCATGATTCATCACTCCAGATAACACGTTTCCACTGCTCCAGAGTCCAATGGCGGTGAGCTTTACACCACTCTAGCCGACATTTGGCATTGTGCATGGTGATCTAAGGATTGTGTGCGGCTGCTCAGCCGTGGAAACCCATTTCATGAAGCTCTCCGCGAACAGTGCTTGTGCTGATGCTGATGCTGACGTTGCTTGCAGAGTCCGTTTGGAACTTGCTAGTAAGTTTTGCAACCGACGGACGATTTTTCCGTGCTACACGCTTCAGCAATCGGCGGTCCTGTTCTGTGAGCTTGTGTAGCCTACCACTTCGTGGCTGAACTGTTATTGCTCCAAGATGCTTCCACTTCACAAGAACAGCACATACGGTTGACCGGGGCAGCTCGAGCAGGGCAGAAATTTTGACAAACAAACAGACTTGTTGGAAAGGTGACGTCCGATGACGGTGCCACGTTGAAAGTCACTGAGCTCTTCAGTACGGCCCATTCGACTGACAATGTTTGTCTATGGAGATTGTATGGAGGTGTGCTCGATTTTATACACCTTTCAGAAATTATTGTGGCTGAAATAGCCGAATCCACTAATTAGAAGGGGTGTCCACATACTTTTGGGCATGTCGTGTATATATTGCGAAAACACGATTGTTGATTTCAGTGCAATAGAATAAGTGGTGGAGTGACAACAACATTATATATTTTTTGTTTGCTCCGTCAACCGACAATTAGCACAATCGCGTACGTACAGGACAAAGGAATCCCATACCTTGTGCATGTGCTGATCTGACTTTGCCATCTCAGCAAAATAATCCTCAGGCCTTTTGGTTGGAACACCAAATGTGTGTAGTCTGGGAAGACCTTCCAAGACAGAAGCTTGCGCCTGTCGTAGACTGGTGGGCGGAGGGTGCGGCAGGTAAAGTAATAGAGAACTCTTTGATCAAGCAATTTACTGACAGAGCTACAAAACAACAAATATAACATTCTAACCACCAAATTGAAAGTTTCACTTATATTAACAGGGTTTTTATATTTTTTTTATCATTAATGTCAAAGCTTCAGAGAGAGGCTTTCAAATAATCATCAAATTCAGGGTCTCGACACGATGACAGTGTTTTTAACACTGATGAAAAGGAAAAACAAACCAAAATAGAGAATTAATGAAGGAAAACTGAAGAATTCCTCAGGAAGTGCTTGGTCTCAAAAAAATGGTTTTGCAATCAATCAAAATGGGTTCGCATCGAACTTTCGAGCTCGTAGGAATGAAGAACTGAACGTAAACGTGCACATGCTGGCTCAGGAGCGTAGGGGAAGAAGTAAGTGTTGCCAGTGCGGTTGAGGGATGATGAAAATATCAGAGCCTGAGCTTTGTTCCATGAGAAGGGGCAAGAGGAAACATGACGGGGGGCTGTGGCTGTGGGGAAAGAAGAGTTGAAGATACAGTGATGGAGGAAAATGTGGTGGTGTGGAGGAAGTAGGTGGTTAACCCGAGTCTGTCCCGCAATCGGTCAAGGGTGAAGACATTTTCTCCTTTCACATAAAGGGATGTGAAAAGGGTGCTTTGGGAATGGTTTGGACATAAAGAGCAAGAAGGCAAATATGAAAACAACATACAGGGGAAGATTGAAAAGGAAGACTCAACAATCAAGAGGAGGAGGAAGAAAAACACTGACAAAGGGCTATGCTCGTCACCCTACCGAGGTTTTTTTTTTTTTTTTTTTGTATACCTTGGTCGAGGCTCGTATGAGAGCTAACACACAACTCACAGCAAGGAGGCATGAGACAAGAGGGGCGGGAGTGGAAGGGACAAAACAGTGGGGAACAGACACATTAGGTGCACTGTGGAAGGGAGAGGGGTGGGGATGGGACGGGGAACATGGCAAAGAGAAGATGGACATTTCAGGGACTTTCAGGAAGGAAAGCAGGAGAAATGAAGGAAGTGTGCTTGGGTGGATTATCGGGGGTAGAAAAGATCGAGGATTTGGATGGGGGAAGATAAGAGGTGGTGGTGAACAGCTGTTTTGAAAGCCTGGAGGGAAGAATGGGAAAGAATAGAGTGAGGAAGTTTATTCCAAAGGCGGGAAAAAAGAGGAATGAAAGAGTGAAGATGAGCAGTGATTCGTGATTTTGGTAGTTTTACCAGAAGGGGGTTGTTGGCGGACCTTGAGCGCCCTGTGGAAATGTGGTGGGGACAAATCGCAGAGAGAGCAGGGGGGGCAAGGCTGGAGAGGAGTCGGTAGAAGACAGAAAGACCACCGACCAACCTGCGGTGATTGAGTGAGAGGCCCAAAGACTCAGCTTCATTGCCGAAAGACTCATTCAGCCGATGATCTTAAATGCCCTGGTTTCGACAGCGTGAAGCCGAGAAAGGTGGGAGGCAGGAGCACCAGCCCAGAGGGGAGAGCAGTACTCCATCAGGCTACGGACAAAAGCTTTGTAACTGGTCAGGAGCTCAGGAGGGCCGAGGAAGGACTCAGCACGACGGAGGATTCCCAGTCGACGACTGGCTTTTGAGGCGAGGTTGGAAATGTAACTTTCCCAGGAAAGGTCATGGCAGATAGTGAGACCCAGAAGCTTGAAAGAAAAGACTTCTTCCAGAGGATTGTTGAGAAAGTGGATGGGGGGGGTTTTGTAAACGGTCCTTTCGAAGAGACATAGTGAGAGTGTGCGATTTGTGTGGATTGAAAGACATGTTCCACGTGTTGGACCAGTTTGTGATTTTATCCAGATCTGCAGTGAGCGAAGAAGCTGCTGCTTGCCGGTCTGAGGGATGACAGATGGTACGGCAGAGGGTGGAGTCATCGGCAAAGAGAAATAGAGGATTTTCCAGAGAGTCCGAGAGATCATTGATGAAAACCAGAAAAAGAACAGGGCCCAGAACGCTACCTTGAGGAACTCCAGCCTGCACAGGAAGAGGGGATGAAAGAACTCCATTTAGGGCCACACGTTGACTGCGACAGGAGAGGAAGTCTGCGAGCCATGAGTGGAGATGGCCTTGAATACCATGGGAAGAGAGTTTGGTGAGTAGGGCAGGGTGCCAGACTGTGTCAAAAGCACGTGATATGTCCAGGGATATGGCTCGGATTTCCTGTCTGGCATTGAGGACCTCCATCCATTGATGGGAGAGCAGAAGCAGCATATCCAGGGTAGAGTGACCTGGTCTGAAACCAAATTGATGATTGGAAATAAAACCATTGGAGAAGAGGAAGGATTTCATATCTGAAGCGATGATGGATTCCATCACCTTGCTGATGATTGGGAGAAGGCTGATTGGTCTGTAGTTATAGGGATCTGTTTTTGCACCTTTTTTATGCAGGGCAGTGATGTTAGCAGATTTCCAAGCAGATGGCAGATGACCTTGGGCAAATGAGAGGGTGAATAGAACAGAGAGAGGGTGAGCAAGAGCAGAAGAGCAGGCTTTGAGGACACGTGGGCTGATGCCGTCTGGACCGGTTGCAGAATCTGACTCGAGGTTTGAAAGCAAGCTCTCCACCTTGTCAGGAGAAAAGGATACAGAGTCCAGGGACAGTTGGGTGCGACTGGGTAAAGTGGGTAGAGATAGTGATGGGTTTAGGACACAAGATTTAGCTGCAAACACCGAGTTTAGACATTCAGCTTTATCACGTGTGGAATCAGCAGTGCGGCCATTTGAGGTAAGGGAGGGGATGGAGGGGGAACATATACCAGAAACAGATTTGATTAAACGCCACCAGGATTTTGAGGAGGGAGAGAGGTTTGAGAGTTCAGACTTGAGATGAGAAAGATGTTGTTTTCTGGCTCTCCTGAGGGTAGATACACACTTGTTCCGAGCTTTGTGGAAAGAACTGAGATTGCCCTCAGTTGGGTTTGCTTTCCATGAGGCAAAGGCAAGTTGTTTCAGGTGGCAGGTAGGTTGGCAAATGAAATGACAAACAACACAATCCTGAGTTGTTGTTCATCTTTCGGCTGCTCCCGTTAGGGGTCGCCACAGCGGATTATCCGTTATGATCCGCATAGTGATTTGGCACAGGTTTTACGCCGGATGCCCTTCCTGACGCAACCCTGGTCGCCTCTTACGACACAGGGATCAGGATTTGGGTTTTGCCATGATTCCAGGCTGCTCTACACCCTGCCCAGTGCAGAGCCCCCGTCCTCAAGCGATCCTCCAACCCAAGCCTCCGAGTAGCCGGATTACAGGCGCACGCCACTACGCCCGGTAACACAATCCTGAGTATGTATGTAAAATATAAATAGAAAGTTCCAAAGGTAGTAGAAAATTCGAGAAACATGAACCTTGGGAATGCATGATGGTTAAACAGAAAGAAGATGACATGAAACCAGAGTTGGTGTCAAAGCCACCCAATGCTCGCCTGTTGATACATTGATCGTTTTTAAAAGACTCGTCTAATAATTAATATTTTTTTATAAAGCATTGCAGTGAAGTCTGATCCAAATAATTTAAAGCAATATATGTATTTGTATATTGTAATCAGTAACAAGAGCGCAAGTGAGCACAATATACGCCCAAACAAGAAGGTATATACAGAATTGTGCTACTACATGGAAAACAGCATCCTGGTTGCCATGGCAACCACTTTAGATGACGAACGTATGACGCAACACACCGCCTCCACAGTTTGTGCCTATGTACCAAATATGAAACGTGAAAGCTGAAAACTTTGGGAGTTAGAGTGCGGACAGGAACGGATGGACGACCGGTATCACATTATACACCCCGATATATATATTGGGCGTATAAAAAAGTGTGGTAGATAAAAACATTAGAAAGGAAAAAATAACTTGCACCAAAAACTTTAACATTTTCATGCTCACGCTCACGCCGGGGGTATCGCTATAGCTCTCTGTTCTTCGAACAGGCGAGCTAAAAACGAAACCACATAGTTTCCTTTTAAGCCAAATGAAATACGAGCTGATGGCAAACTCGAGGTTGAAATTCAAAACAAAGTTGACCAAAGCAACGTACAAATACATCTCTCGCTTGAAGTCGTTCTCCACATCGACGTCCTCCCCATTCTCATCTGCATCCGCCTTGTTATCACCACCGGCTTTCCCCTGCAAGACCTTATTGCCCCGCTCGAGCAAAGCGTCGGGGTCAGGTGCCGGCCAACAGGTAATATCCAAGCGTTCCACCCAGGGAAGGTCTCGCTTTAACTCAAGAAAGCTCTGCTGCAATCCAGCCTGAGATTCAACATGAAAAGCATTTCACACAATACGGTAAGAACAAAGTGAAACCCGC
>NC_140966.1:73332887-73340387 GCF_056783735.1 Eptatretus burgeri
TTTGTATGTGTATGTGTTTGTATGTGTGTGTGTTTGTATGTGTGTGTGTTTGTATGTGTGTGTGTTTGTATGTGTATGTGTTTGTGTGTGTGTATGTTTGAGTGTGTGTGTTTGTATGTGTGTTTGTGTGTGTGTTTGTATGTGTGTGTGTGTGTTTGTGTGTGTGTTTGTATGTGTGTGTGTGTATGTGTGTGTGTGTGTGTGTGTTTGTATGTTTGTGTGTGTGTTTGTATGTTTGTGTGTGTGTGTGTTTGTATGTTTGTGTGTGTGTTTGTGTGTGTGTTTGTATTTGTATGTTTGTGTGTGTGTTTGTATGTGTGTTTGTGTGTGTGTGTGTGTTTGTATGTGTGTGTGTGTTTGTGTGTGTGTGTGTTTGTATGTGTGTGTGTGTGTGTCTTTGTATTTGTATGTGTATGTGTTTGTATGTGTGTGTGTGTGTGTGTGTGTATGCATGTGTATGTGTTTGCATGTGTGTGTGTTTGTATGTGTGTGTGTTTGTATGTGTGTGTGTTTGTATGTGTGTGTGTTTGTATGTGTATGTGTTTGTGTGTGTGTATGTTTGAGTGTGTGTGTTTGTATGTGTGTTTGTGTGTGTGTTTTTGTGTGTGTTTGTGTGTGTGTATGTGTGTGTGTTTGTATGTGTATGTGTTTGTATGTGTGTGTGTGTGTGTGTGTGTTTGTATGTGTATGTGTTTGTATGTGTGTGTGTTTGTATGTGTGTGTGTTTGTATGTGTGTGTGTTTGTATGTGTATGTGTTTGTGTGTGTGTATGTTTGTGTGTGTGTTTGTATGTGTTTGTGTGTTTGTATGTGTGTTTGTTTGTGTGTGTTTGTGTGTGTGTGTTTGTTTGTGTGTGTTTTTGTTTGTTTGTTTGTTTGTAGGCACGATAACTCGAGAACAGAAGAAGCTACCAATGTCAAATTACACCACGTGATTCAGGAGGGTGATGGCTACTGCTGATTAGATTTTGGTCAAAATCAGTCAACGGTCAAGGTCACAGTGAGGTCAAACATTCGATTTTTGATGGTTTGGTACAGAATCATGGTAGAAACTTCTGGTTTACATCGCTACGTTCTCGCGAGACAGCTTTTATTAGACAAGGTCAGAGGTCAAGTTGACGATTTCGTAAGTACCAGTCTATGACTGCTTGTTTGTCTGTCTGTTAGCAACTTTACGGCAAAACTGCTTTAGCAAACACTATCAAATTGAATCCTCAGGTGGGCAATGAACCATGGACGACCCCATTAACTTTTGGGTCCAATTGGATCAAAGTTCAAGGTCACGAAAAGATCAAAATCGTTTTTCGCTCATAACTTCGTCAAAAATGATCTGATTTACTTCAAACTAAGCTTATAGTGAACCTTATTCTATTTGCCACTTATAATCCTCCCCATTCCTATAGTGAGAAATGCATATTTGTGAAGATCGGTCGGGTCCGAAGTTTTGGGGGTCATGGTCATCGGTCAAAATTACAAATTTTCCATTAAAACTAAAAATGGTTACAAAAATACAACTTTATGGGAAAACGGCTGGCTCAAACACTATCAAATTGTATCCACAGGTGGGTAATGAACCTCGGACCACCCCATTAACTTTTGGGTCCAATTGGATCAAAGGTCAAGGTCACGAAAAGATCAAAATCGTTTTTCGCTCATAACTTCGTCAAAAATGATCTGATTTACTTCAAACTAAGCTTATAGTGAACCTTATTCTATTTGCCACTTATAATCCTCCCCATTCCTATAGTGAGAAATGCATATTTGTGAAGATCGGTCGGGTCCAAAGTTTTGGGGGTCATGGTCATCGGTCAAAATTACAAATTTTCCATTAAAACTAAAACATGGTTACAAAAATACAACTTTACGGGAAAACGGCTGGCTCAAACACTGTCATTGTATCCACAGGTGGGTAATGAACCTTGGACCACCCCATTAACTTCTGGGTCCAATTAGGTCAAAGGTCAACGTCAGGTCACAAAGAGGTCAAAATCATTTTACAGTCACAACTTCGTCAAAAATGGTTTAATTGACTTCAAACAAAGACTAAAATATTCCTTATAATCAACATTCAGGTTAAGGATGTATCAAATTTAAATTTGATCCACAAAACAAGTCTGAAGACGACGATGGTTCACGAGCGGTATTTGACCATGTAGATTGTTTCATAAGTCAAGGATGAGACAATGTGATAATGTTTGACCAAGTTATAAAAATGAACAACATGATGTGGTACGAGTGACAGGTTATTAGCTGCAAAATGTTGAAAACCCGGTTTCGTTCAACCACTTTAAAAATTTGACCTTTGCATAACCTTTAAAGGTCACAAAACAATGTTGTGGACATTAAAATAAGGAAACAGGATACGTGCTACAGCTTAATGGAGTAAGTTCGTCGAAGGTCGAAAACCCGGTAAGATTCAGACAACTTTGAAAATTTGACCTTTGTGAAGTTTAAAGGTCAAAGGTCAAGGATTACGACCTTTGGTGCAAAACTTCCTCTGGAACATTCCAGGAACAATATAACGTCATATCGGCTATATGGCATTTCACACTCCTCGGATTATCCATACTTTGATGAAATAAGCGTAAAAACAAACTTGAAGGGGGCGCCATGGGCAAGGTGTTCGAGATAGAGCAAAATGGTTTGAAGATTTTAGGTGGGGAACGACCTCAAGATTATGCATAAAAAATATTGTCATCCTTGCTCTCAAAGTTGGGCAGTCGGATGATTTTTATGTCAAAATTCGCAATTTTCTAAGTTCGTGACCTTGTGACCTTGACGTGAAAATGAAAAATAAAAATCGAGCTCCGTGGGGCTATGCAGGTGCCATTGGGCTAACCAAATACCAAAACCCCTGCCAGATTTGACAAACCCCCGAGGAGAAGATGCAAATTGAAATTGTCTACCCCCGAAAAACACAATTCGCAATTTTCTAAGTTCGTGACCTTGTGACCTTGGGACAAAAATGCAAAAAAATCAAGCTCTGTGGGGCTATGCGGGTGCCATTGGGCTAACCAAATACCGAAACCCCAGCCAGAATCGACAAACCCCTCGGAGAAGATAATTTTTAATGTCAAAATTCGCAATTTTCTAAGTTCGTGACCTTGACCTTGTGATGAAAATGAAAAATCAAGCTCCGTGGGGCTATGCAGGTGCCATTGGGCTAACCAAATACCAAAACCCCAGCCAGATTCGACTAACCTCCAAGAAGATGCAAATTGAAATCGGCTACCCCGTAAAAACACGTTTTTTGGGCGTAGCTCCGCCCATAATGGGTGCACCACGCCCATTCTCAGGAAAACACATCTAGATCATGATATAAACCTCCCACCAAAATTTTATCAGGATCGGATCAAAACCCACGGAGCTATGCTCGGGACAGACAGACAGACAGACAGACAGACAGACAGACAGACAGACAGACAGACAGACAGACAGACACACAACAATAACAAATATAGTGGTCACTTATTTTTTCCTGAAAATATTTTTTCGTGAACCAATAACTTTATGCCTTAAATGGGCGGGATTTGTTGTGCCTGGTACCACTTGTTATTATTTGTTTTTTTACCCTTACCGAAGGAAAGAGTGTTACATTTGGGTCCGTTTGTTTGTGTTTGTTACTTGGCAAAAAAAATTTTTTTGACAAGTATGTTGATCACCTCCTTTTGTTTGTGTGTTTGTTTGTCTGTCTGCTCGTCTCCAGCCCAAACCGCTCAACCCATCGTTATTAAATTTTCAGAGATTAATGCCATCGACCCTGTGAGGGTTCCTTCCGCATTGAAGTTTCGTAAAAATTGGTCAAGCGAAAAGGTCGACATAGGCCAATTTGAGCTAAATTTTCTAAAATCCTCAATTTTCATCCGATTGACTTGAAATTTGAACAGAATTTTCATGTCAGGTCAGTGAATTCAACAACCCATTACTCTTGAGGTTATCATAGGTCAAAAGGTCAACATAGGCCAGAAGGTCAACCCAAAATAGGGCAAATTTTTAAGTTGTTTTTAAAATCCTCAGTTTTAATCCAATTAACTTGAAATTTGAAGAGCATTTTCATGTCCGGTCACTGAATTCAACTTCCAATTAATTTTAAGGTCAACACAGGCCTGATTTCTAAAATTGATGGATAGGGCTAAAGACTAAATATATCACTATATCTCAAAAGGTTGTGGACGAGTTTTTTTTTTTTTTTTGGTATACCTTGGTCGAGGCTCGTATGAGAGCTAACACACAACTCACAGCAAGGAGGCATGAGACAAGAGGGGCGGGAGTGGAAGGGACAAAACAGTGGGGAACAGACACATTAGGTGAACTGTGGAAGGGAGAGGGGTGGGGATGGGACGGGGAACATGGCGAAGAGAAGATGGACATTTCAGGGACTTTCAGGAAGGAAAGCAGGAGAAATGAAGGAAGTGGGCTTGGGTGGATTATCGGGGGTAGAAAAGATCGAGGATTTGGATGGGGGAAGATAAGAGGTGGTGGTGAACAGCTGTTTTGAAAGCCTGGAGGGAAGAATGGGAAAGAATAGAGTGAGGAAGTTTTTTCCAAAGGCGGGAAAAAAGAGGAATGAAAGAGTGAAGATGAGCAGTGATTCGTGATTTTGGTAGTTTTACCAGAAGGGGGTTGTTGGCGGACCTTGAGCGCCCTGTGGAAATGTGGTGGGGACAAATCGCAGAGAGAGCAGGGGGCAAGGCTGGAGAAGAGTCGGTAGAAGACAGAAAGACCACCGACCAACCTGCGGTGATTGAGTGAGAGGCCCAAAGACTCAGCTTCATTGCGGGAGATGCCAATGATCTTAAATGCCCTGGTTTCGACAGCGTGAAGCCGAGAAAGGTGGGAGGCAGGAGCACCAGCCCAGAGGGGAGAGCAGTACTCCATCAGGCTACAGACAAAAGCTTTGTAAGTGGTCAGGAGCTCAAGAGGGCCGAGGAAGGACTTTGCACGACGGAGGATTCCCAGTCGGCGACTGGCTTTTGAGGCGAGGTTGGAAATGTGACTTTCCCAGGAAAGGTCATGGCAGATAGTGAGACCTAGAAGCTTGAAAGAAAAGACTTCTTCCAGAGGATTGTTGAGAAAGTGGATGGGGGGGTTTTGTAAATGGTCCTTTCGAAGAGACATAGTGAGAGTGTGAGATTTGTCTGGATTGAAAGACATGTTCCACGTGTTGGACCAGTTTGTGATTTTATCCAGATCTGCAGTGAGTGAAGAAGCTGCTGCTTGCCGGTCTGAGGGATGACAGATGGTACGGCAGAGGGTGGAGTCATCGGCAAAGAGAAATAGAGGATTTTCCAGAGAGTCGGAGAGATCATTGATGAAAACCAGAAAAAGAACAGGGCCCAGAACGCTACCTTGAGGAACTCCAGCCTGCACAGGAAGAGGGGATGAAAGAACTCCATTTAGGGCCACACGTTGACTGCGACAGGAGAGGAAGTCTGCGAGCCATGAGTGGAGATGGCCTTGGATACCATGGGAAGAGAGTTTGGTGAGTAGGGCAGGGTGCCAGACTGTGTCAAAAGCACGTGATATGTCCAGGGATATGGCTCGGATTTCCTGTCTGGCATTGAGGACCTCCATCCATTGATGGGAGAGCAGTAGCAGCATATCCAGGGTAGAGTGACCTGGTCTGAAACCAAATTGATGATTGGAAATCAAGCCATTGGAGAAGAGGAAGGATTTCATATCTGAGGCGATGATGGATTCCATCACCTTGCTGATGATTGGGAGAAGGCTGATTGGTCTGTAGTTATAGGGATCTGTTTTTGCACCTTTTTTATGCAGGGCAGTGATGTTAGCAGATTTCCAAGCAGATGGCAGATGACCTTGGGCAAATGAGAGGGTGAATAGAACAGAGAGAGGGTGAGCAAGAGCAGAAGAGCAGGCTTTGAGGACACGTGGGCTGATGCCGTCTGGACCGGTTGCAGAATCTGACTCGAGGTTTGAAAGCAAGCTCTCCACCTTGTCAGGAGAAAAGGATACAGAGTCCAGGGACAGTTGGGTGCGACTGGGTAAAGTGGGTAGAGATAGTGATGGGTTTGGGACACAAGATTTAGCTGCAAACACCGAGTTTAGACATTCAGCTTTTTCACGTGCGGTATCAACAGTGCGGCCATTTGAGGTAAGGGAGGGTAAGGAGGGGGAACATACACCAGAAACAGATTTGATTAAACGCCACCAGGATTTTGAGGAGGGAGAGAGGTTTGAGAGTTCAGACTTGAGATGAGAAAGATGTTGTTTTCTGGCTCTCCTGAGGGTAGATACACACTTGTTCCGAGCTTTGTGGAAAGAACTGAGATTGCCCTCAGTTGGGTTTGCTTTCCATGAGGCAAAGGCAAGTTGTTTCAGGACAACTGCCTCGCCACAAGCTTCAGTGAACCAAGGGCGGGAGGAAGGGTAAGACAACTGAACACGAGAGGGGATAAATCTGTGCATGAGGGAGAGCAAGTTTCTTTGAAAGAATTCCCAGGATGAGTTGATGTTTGAGAAAGTAGTGATAGGAGACCAGTCTGTAAGTTTGATGGCTGCTCGGAGACCCTGCCAGTCGGCTTGAGTGAAATGCCAGACTCGACGGCGGTGAGGTGGTTCTCTGATAACAGCCAGAGAGATGTCCACTTTAACAAGGACGTGGTCAGAAGAACCAATTGGAGCGAAGGAAGAGCAGCAGATATTGTCAGGGAAATTTGTCAAAATCAGATCCAGAAGAGATGGAGTACCATTGGTTGAGATCCGGGTCGGGAAGTTGACCGATTGAGTCAGTCCCAATGAGTCGCAGAAAGCTTTTGCTGAGGTGCCATGGCAGGTGAGAGAGGTACCCACACCTAGCCAACTGGCGTGATGACAATTGAAGTCACCACATAAGAGGAAGAGAGAGTTTGGATGAGAAGATAGAAGATGGTCCATGTTTTCGGATAGTGAGGTGTAGATGGAGTCATCACTGTTCGGTGGACGGTACAGTACACATATAAACATGAGGTGGGAGTGGAGGGGAAGCCAAAGCCTCTTATAAGCGTGGAGTTATGACAAAACAAGGTGGATGAGTTGAATTGGTGAAAAAAACAAGCGGATTGGATTTTGGTTCGGATCCAGCCCATCAGCAGGTTACAAAACGTGAACTGTTCCACCTGGTAGAGGTATGCACTCCACCGAGTGCCTTTCTACTTTGTGTTGTTTTGCCAAGTTGTCACTCTATGAGTGATTTTTCATTTGTGTGTGTGTGTTTGTCCGCACAGAATGTTCGTGTTTTTCTCCGCAACTGCTTGTCAGATTGAGACAAAATTTTCACCATTGGTGTAGGGTCGGTGGCATTAATCTGGTGCAACTAAGCATGTAGAATGTTGTAATTATAATAATGACGTCATGTGTCACATGGTGTGACAGCCATGTTGGAAAATCAGAAAACTTTGGACCTCTATCTCTGAAACCGCACCAAGAAAAAAATTGAAACTTGGTACGAATAGAAAGTGCTCCTCATGAGGAATGAGTGTGATATTTTTGAGACATCATA
>NC_140966.1:73345387-73432887 GCF_056783735.1 Eptatretus burgeri
GATATCATTAAATAATGCCGTTAATGATCTTCAAAAGGAGTGTTTTAATTAACCCAAACACCCAATTTTCACTCTTGCACTTCCTTAGTATGCATGCAAAGTTTCAGGCCGCTAGGTTTCATGGTTTTAGAGTTATGGAGAAGACAGACACACAAACACACACATACAGTTATTAGTGTTGAAGATAAAGTCCGTTCTCCTTCAGACGCCCCTCACAGCTCAGTCGAGCTGGCCCGGAAATCAGTCTAGTACCTCCAAGGAACAGCATTCCTGCACCGTCTCCCGGGTAGAGATGTGCTTCCTCAGATGTGGATTGTGGTCACCAAAACTGAACCCAATATTCTGGAGGTCTCACTAAATTCCTATAGTGTTAAAACGACCTCTTAATTTATCCACCTCCCTTCAAATAAAACCTAAAACCCTGTTAGCTTTACCTGTGGCTGCCTCGATGACACTATCCTGATTTTAACACTCCATATCCTCTTGTGTCACATGCTGCAAGATTTATCATTTAGTCACAATTTTCATGATTCTTGCCCATCCCTGATCCCCAACACCTTTCATTTATTTTATGTTAAACTGTAAAAATGGAAGAAATGTTAGAAGTGTGATTCGCACTAACAACTCGAGAAGGGACTGCAACCAAAACACAGCACCTTAGTCCCTGACCATAGCCCCAAACTGTGGACAAAGAGGTCTAAAACTTCAAACCACAATAACTTTTTCCCAATTGAGTAATCAACGACTTTCATAAGCGACTCGAGAAAGCTGTTTCCACAATAACAGAAGCATTCAAGAGAAACCTGAGATCTTTAAATAATGACTTAGAGATAATCTACCAAGTCAAGTCAAGTCAGTGTGAAAATACAATAACTAAGTTACTTCATTCCCTCTGGCAAAGGTTTTACAACTTGTTGCCATAAAATACAGCTTGTGATGTTAGGAGACTTTAGGTACGGATGACTAAACCACAGTTCGGTCCTTTATGCCTGTTTCATATTGCACCAACACCCATCGCTGCTCCCTCTCTGGTTCTTCGCAAGTACATGTTAGATTGGGATTCAATGCTGAATCAAGTTCGGTCCTTTCGTTGGATTATTACTGAGGCATGGTTGTGCCACCTCAGCGCAATCGATGAAGAGTTTGTAATTCGTCTAGGGTGCCGGTGATAACTCACCTACCCTTCACAAAAAAAGACACTGGCATCTTTAACATCCACGAACTAAAAGTTGGCAGACAGACACCCAGTTTAACGTCCCTGTCCGATGGATAGAACACACAATGACGAGTCGTCTTGTCTGTGAAACACCCCGGTAATAATTTATAGCCTAACCGAGATTCAAACCCAAAATAAACAGCTCACAGTGGAGTGTGCATACCTTGATAGAGGTGAACGCGAACCTGCCATATTCAAGAGACCTTGACAAGGGAAACGGTGCATAATGTCCTATCTTTGAAACATATCGTATTATATTTGACGGCCCACAGAACAATTCAGATTTTTGACGGCATCCACGATCCCACGACATTGTTCCAAACCGCGGCACATTATCAGAACTACAGCAACGTTCGAGTTGGTTTGAATAAAGCCAACACTTTTTCCAACTCGGTGTCAAGGATTACAGAAGTACCTTCCAGCTCGGTGAGAAGATAGAATGTGGTTTTTTTTAATGACAAACTTTCTCCAAAGTGCCAATGCATTCCAAGTTGGAGGAGGCAGGGTAATAATTTGGAATTTTGTCAGAATGCCAGAACACAATAGTCTACTCTTTGCAAGAGACTGTGGATCAATGCTCATGCTTCTTCTTCGTTTGTATGCAGCACAAGACTGCGCAGTAGCATCACTGTCCGATGGTGTGGCATCACTGTCTGTTGATGCATTGCCCTCTACTGGTTAAGGCAGGAATTTGGAATTTGGCCATCCATCCATCAGGACCATACTCTGTGCAGAGCATTGGTGCTGCCTGAGCAGTCTCCTTGGCTATTGGGCACAATCCTGGACGGGCCACCACTCAGACACAGGATTCCAGCATACTCGCACTCATTTTGCCGACCTCGGAAGGATGACAGGCCGAGTGAACCCCACCTGGTGTTAATTCAACAGCTGAACGGGATTTGAACTCAGGACCCGAGGATCCCAAGCCCACCACCATAACCATTAAGCCAACACCAGGCATAATTTGGCCATGGTGCCGCCGACAGCTTGCCCACAATTCACGGACACTTTTGGGATCTTTAACGTCCACCAATAAATGCTGGTAGACAGGACACTCATTTAAGATCCATCTCGGGGACAACATACACATTGATGAATCACCTTGCCTGTGAAACACCGACATGGATGACAGTTTATATCTAGGCCGAGAATCAACCCCAGGCTCGACCTCTCAGAGGTAAGTGTGCATACCTCTAGGCCTCCTGTCAGCCAATTGCTAATGCTAACAGAGGGGGACACCCAGCTCAATGTCGATCCAGGGTAACGCACACTTTGTGATGAAACACCCTGCCTGCAAAATATTACACTTGGGTGATAGTTTCGTCAGGTCAGGAAATGCCCCCAAGCAAGACAACTCAAGTCAGAACCATCCTGCAAACTCGTTGTTCATCTCACTTTGAGTCCAACTAAGGAAAAGGAAGGGAATGCAAAAGAGCACAAGATGAGTCATCAATAATTCTGAGAATTATGCAGATGCAAAATGCAGACGACACGTTTAAGCTGATATTTGTGCATAGAATGTTGTGTATGTGAGAAATTCCATCAAACCTCAGAAAATGTCCAAAAAAAGAATTGACACAAATGCGCCAATGGACGTGCCTGTGTCCGTGTTAGATGTCAAACCACTGTTACGTTTGATCTCAATTCGAAGACCCATGATAAGTTAAACATCACATGAGAGGGGGAAGGGGGGGGGAGGAAAGAGGGGAGAAGAGAAGAGACATCAGATGTTTCTCAACTCAAGTTATGGCCTGCAAAATGATTCTCAAATAAAAATGACCTTTGACCTGTTGAACCCAAAATGGAAGAGTTCCATCTTTAAATTACAGTCTACACTTGTGTAAATTTGATTGAAATCCCTTTCGTGGTTCTCAAGTTATCGTGGTAGCAAAAACACGATAACGGACGCATGCACGGACAGCCGGATGGACAATATGCCTCTGGCCTTCGGCTGCGGAGGCAAAACAAAAATTGTAATTCAAAAGCAAAATAAAAACGAAGTGAAAACAACATGTACTTAACATCGTCAAAAACCCCCAACAAACCAGCATTTTATTTCCAAAGATAATTTAACACGAAAAGGACAAAAACATTCCCTTTAAAATGTACACCATAAAGAGCGAGAAAAATATTCGTTTCAAGCCGTTTTGACGCAACACAGAATTGAAACCATAACTTTTAGTGCATTTACAACGTCATTCTTCCGACTATAACAAAAAAAGTAAGAGTTAAAAATGCCGTTTGCAAATACTTGCGGTGAAGGATTGTGGATTTCAAACCCAATTTGATCATGCTGGTAAAAACCACGAACATTGGGTGGGAATCGAAGCATGCGGTATTCGTTTGGGATGTGGGAAATCGCATGCAATGGAATTTTGGCAAAATTATACTTGGGTTCTTATCCTATTGCAACAATATTGCCAAAAAGAGTTTTGTACCATGCAACTTCAAAGATGAACATTCTCTTGTCCCGCATCGGGTTTAAAGCACTAATTAGGCGACAAAACAAGACCACAAAAAATAAAGAAAAGGGGGTGCAGGATCGGAGTTCCGGTAGATAAAAGGCTCGGAATCCTTTAACGAGACCTTAGGAGTTGATAACAAAATACAGGAATCGTCAATGTTGGATCTCCACACGAGCTAGTGGTGTTGTGCATTTTCGAATCCAACAAGTGGTGACCGATACTGACAGCTCATTTGATCAAGGTTCCCTGAACACACAAAAGGGGTGTTTTGGCATTCACAGGTAAGAGCGAGGGAGACTCGATTTAAAGCATCGAAGAGAAGCTTTCAAATTTTTAGAAGTAAACCAGAATAGTGTCATTGCATCCGTCAAGTGTCCGGCAGACATTAAAATTCCCTCCTTTTTAAAGGAAAGGCAACGGACGAGGGTCATCGGGTCCATGTCAATGAGAGCAATGAAGGCAGACATACTGTATCACATGGTTGGACTTTTCTGCAATGTCAAAACAGCAGGAATATTTCACCACCAGAACTAAAAGCAGATCTGGAGGATACGAGAGAAGTTTACCGCTTCCAGTCTGCTGAACGTAAAACGTGAATGATGACAGTTTTAAGAGGCCCTGGACTTGGTAAAACAAATGTCATCAATGAGAACCATCCTGAGCTCTGTGAACGTGTTTGGAAGCTCAGTGGGATGAAAACTAGTCTCTCTCTGGTAAGCTGGACTGGGGGTGACTGAAGAGTACAGCATGTAGACCCGGGCGCATCTTCTCAGCAATCGCCATGACGACAGCAAGGGTCCCATCCCCTGTCAAGTCCAAATCTGTCTTGAGCTGCCATAAAGACCGCAGTTGTCGTTTTCCTCGTTGTCTGTCAGGAAGTGGAAAACACACATGCCAGTATATCAAAACAAGTACCTTCCCTTGCATTTGAAAAATAATTCAAGATGTTTCATCTTTAAATGTTCCCCCAAATCATTTCACTATCAATACAATTTTGCAAAAGACACGAGTTCAAGAATGAGAGGCAACAGAGATACATTCCCAAGGTAAACTCGTCAACAAAATTTTCTTCATCATACTCAATATGAAACAGTAAATCGGCAGTTATTTTGAGTGAAACAAAAACAATAGGTTGAATGTGGGGAAAGTGAGGATGTGGTGTATAATTATCCACACACCTTTACAAAGTAATCATGCATGACAAAACCAACAATTTTGAGCAATTCTACATTAAAAAATTTTTTTCATGGAAATGTGGCTTGCAGAACTTGCAATGAAAAAAAATTCTCAAATCAAAGAAAGCAGGACTGCCAAAGTTTTCCTTAAGGTGAACAAAAGAGAGTTGTGTCGAGTCGAGTGAGACGTCGATATCAGCCAAGTGTCTCACGTTTCATTCTCCACATACTCCAGTAGGACCAGTGCTTTGCGCTGCAGCATCAGTATGAACTGCGCAAGCAGCATGCGCTGTCCGGCTCCATCACTTACCAGGGATACCTTAAGACACAGGCATATGGAATGGGCTTTTATAGCATGAATGCATTAACTTCATCATCGATATTTTGTGGAGATAAAATCTAGGTTTTAAAGGCAGACGGAGAGGTGGAGGTGGATTGAGAGGTGGAGAGGGTGAGGACAAGGACGGAGAGGACGAGGATGAGAACGAGGATGAAGCGGGTGAAGATGAGAACGAGGTTAGAGACGGAGAGGATGGGAACGAGGACAGAGAGGGTATGGACGAGGACAGAGAGGGTGTGGACGAGAACAGAGAGGGAGTGGATGAGGACAAAGGGGATGAGGTAGGAGAGTGTGAGGACGAAGAGTGTGAGGGCGGACAGGGCGAGGGCGAGGGTGAGGCAGTGTAAGCACATTAGCCTCAAGAAAGAGGGTTCCGTTAGGCAGGAAAAGTGGTGGTTTTCCTGCGGATAGTTTGTTAAATGATGCCGTGTATTACTTTTGTTATAATAATTTCAATAACAGTGTAACTATTACATTATTAGTCTGTACAGGATAATTGTTAGATCGACAGAAGGTGATATTTATTTATCTAATCTTACTGATGAAATCTAAAGAATCTAAAGATTTCGTAAGTATATTGATGACTTCCGTCACCTGTTTGTGTGTTTGTTTGTGTGTGTGTTTGTTTGTTTGTAGGCACGATAACTCGAATTCCGTCATCTGTTTGTGTGTTTGTTTGTGTGTGTTTGTTTGTAGGCACGATAACTCGAGAACGGAAGAAGCTACCAATGTCAAATTACACTATGTGGTTCAGGAGGGTGATGGCGAGTGCTGATTAGATTTTGGTCAAAATCGGTCAAAGGTCAAGGTCACAGTGAGGTCAAACATTCGATTTTTGATGGTTTGGTACAGAATCATGGTAGAAACTTCTGGTTTGCGTCGCTACCTTCTCGAGAGACAGCTTTTATTAGACAAGGTCAGAGGTCAAGTTGACGATTTCGTAAGTACCAGTCTATGACTGCTTGTTTATTTATTTATTTTTGACATCTATCTAGAGCTCAGTGTGAAACTTGAACAATCTGATGCAGAACAAAGACGATAGTAAAAATTGGCATACTTTACACAAATTACAAGGACATTTGTAGACAATGGGCAAACATGTGGTGCATGGGTTTTGAACCTTGGTTTCACACCTCAGGGGCCAGGGATTCAAATGGGAATGTCAACAGGCTAAAAACAAGGTTAAAATAAATTTTAAAGGAGGGTTTAGAAAAATCCAAGCTGTAATAAAACCGAACATTTACTTTTGCCTGAAGACCCCATTGCCAAAATGCTTGTAAATACAAAAAATTCACATCTTGACCATAAAGCCAAAATGCACGATCTTACAACTAACTCACTCTGTCTGCCTTCAGGCATCAGCAGCAGCACAATAATAAGCTTTTATAGTTAATTATTAAATTATTCTCGAGTTTTCCACACCACCTGTGCTGACTTCCAACCTGAGGGTGGAATGGCCATTTCAACATCTATTTGTACATCCTCTCTCTCTCTCTCCGGCTGGTCCATACTAACCATTGCTCAAGCCAACACACTAAATGGTGTGTTGGTTTGAATAGAAACCACAAGTGAAGAATGGGAAGAGATAATTAAGCAGTGATGGAGTGGCAGCAGTACAATTGAGACGAAGTGGTTGAGAGGAGGGATGTGGTTGTCCTGCTTTTGGAGTTACAGTTATAATTCTGTACCACTGCAGGTATAAGAACTACACTATACCATTCTTCAAAACAATATATCGGTTATTTCATTGGAATGCAAGTTTTCCTAACGATGTTAAATATGTTATGGTATTAAGTGACGATGCCTTAGCAATGGTATATTGGATGAATCCTTAATTTCCAGATGTAATCGTGGCATGACGGATAGTACATTTGCCTCTTCGAGTAAGGACCCAGGTTCAATTGTTCAGGTGGAATGAAACCTTCAGCAAGTTTCCTTACTCCAAATACCTTTGCTGACTTCACAGCAAGTAGAAATTGGTTTGTTAATCAATTAGTGGATTGCTTTCTGAAGTAATCGATCTGCTATTCGAGACAGAAAGTGGTAGGGTCTTTTTGGATATCCCTTGACATCAAAGTGCACTGTTAGCTATCTCAAGGGTTTTGTTGCGATGTGGGTAGCAGTTCCTACATCTCCGACATCAACATACTTTGCACACAAAAAAAAAAAATTCCCATCTGACATAAGAACTCCTGGGTGCACAAAACAACTTTGCACACCCAGATGTTGACGCGTCACGTGTGAATAACCATTTTCAACGACTAAGGGCAACGATGACGGAATATGTAGAAGGACCCACATTATTGCACAAAAATCAAGAAAAGCGGCAACAGATCACTTCAGTTCTTATTATACCAGATACATAGGAGTCAAACATTTACTTGCAAGAAAATTTGTGCAAAAATAAAACAATTAAATAATAAATAAAAGCAAAAAAAAAAAACAACAAACAACCAAGGGTGCTGGGTCAGGAACATCCTTTCACCTCTGCCACAAAGCTCCCAACCAATGGATCACTCCAACGAACTTCCTGGAAGACGTTTCTGTTGAAAAAAACATATGGCAGAGGAGGAAGACTAGCATTTGATCAAATGCCGGAAATTAGCTTGTTGATAAGTCTTCTTTCATTCATACGAGGTTTATGCCACAAAGTGAAGGCGACCGAATGAGGTCAGAAGACTTACAGGTTGTCCGTGCCTGATGCCAATGAAAGCTGCTGCTGATTATGCCAAGAACAGGCGAGCTCAGCATGGAAGAATTGTTCACGTCGCATATGATGCTCGTGGATCGGTGGTGTCTGTCGAACCTCGCCTGGTGGGTCAACATCCACAAGAGAGCTGGGCAGTGGTGCGCAGACCAGCCGACGAAAGGGCAGCGTCACTGTCCCAGAAGAATCCTTGGTATCCACAGGAAGAAATCCAATAATAGCAAAATTATATGAACATAATGTTACAGCTTTGTCATCCTTGATTCAAAGCACACCTTATAACTTGCTTGGGAGAATGAAGCAAACGGGTGACAGTATGGACAGGGGAAGAGTGAGAAGAAGCAGAGGAAGATGAGGCAGGGATTTTGTTCATATCACACACTCAAGTTTTTGTCCACCAAGTTTCATCGAAATCCATGCATAACTTTTTGAGATATCCTGCACACAGACAAAAACAAATAGACAGACAGAACAAACAGGGGTGAAAACACAACCTCTGTCCACCTTCGGTGGCAGAGGTAACTAGAACTAGAACGACACTCGGCAGAGGGCGTATTTCCGCCAGGCTGAACAGTATATGTTTTGTATCCCACTGATAGGCTGGATATGGATTCAGACCTACAAAATCGAAATGGCTTGTTGTTATCACCTCCCAAACTCATCCACCAAGTTTTGTCTGAATCCGTCCACAACTTTTTCAGATATTGTGTTACATATCGTTTTGATCCTATCACTCAGAGGTGAAGAATCACTATAAAAAAAATTCTCAGATCCGAATCCGGATCTTCACCAAAATTGAAACAATTCTTCATTGTCGCACACCCAACCTGTCCACCAAATGTCATCCAAATCCGTCCACAACTTTATAATAGATCCTGTTCACAGCCAAACAGACAGACAGACAGACAAAAAGACAAACAACCAGACAGGGGGTGAAAACATAACCTCAGTCCACCTTCGGTGGCAGAAATAATAACATGCTGTCCACAACAAGGTCGGGTTGGATGCAACAATTACATTCTTTTTAGACTCATTTCCTCTTTTCCAAGAGGAAAAGACACCTTGACTGCACTTGTGTTACACATTTGTTTAACTTATGACAAGTTCACTATGAGCGGAACAACACAGGCTATCCTGGAGATCCCTCCTTACTGCAGCTACGCTGTGGCAGCGACAGGCAAGATGATTGAAAAAAATAATTATCTGGAGGAACTTAACATTTGTTGTAGTGCACAGATGGTGGGAAATGAATACAGCAGACATACAGTAATTGCCTAAGGGCCCTATTACTAAAGAGTCCCTGCTTGTATAAATCCACAAACAATCCCATCAAAGCTTTGTTATTCCACACCACGAGTAAATGGGTACAAAAAGTGCTTGAAAGCCTGATGGACACACAGGGCTTTCCATTTCATCGTGACAACGCGTAATCCTGGTGTTGGCCTAACGGTTAGGGTGGCAGGCTTAAAATATTTGGGCCTCGAGTTGAAGCCCCTGTCATTCCTTTGAATTAACACCGGGTGGGTTGACTCAGCCTGCCACCCTTCCGAGGTCACCAAAATGAGTACCAGCGTGCTGGTAACAGGGGCACTGCATCAGCCGCACAGCCACACCGCCAGAAAATGATGCAGCCAAGCAGCCACAGGCTGCATACAAATAAATAAAATGACAACCCGCACGTGGAAACAACAAAAGTACACTCGTTCACATTTTCATCCATCCCTTGCAGTGTGACCACTCCTTGGCTTTTTTCACAAGATCTTGGCTTTTCGTTGTTCACCTTGGCATCTTGGTTTTCGATAGGTTTTCTATTATCATCGCTTTTCCGAAACCTTGTGAATTCTTGGCTTTTTTTCATTGGCTCACCTTGGCATTTATGAAAATGAGGAGTGGGTCACACTGATCCCTTGGGTGCAGCTGAGCATAGAAATACAGAGTGTTATTTCAATATAAATGTATAATAGGGACACAGAACATCACAATGTGTATATTTCGTACTGCCGGATCATCAACGGAAGTTGACCCAGGTCACAAAAAACCCAGGTGAGTTGTTGACAAGTTTTGTGCTCAGTTAATCTCATTTTGCATGCAAAGCAACAGTATTGTTACGGTCGCGCAGTCTTCAACGACCGTCAAGCCACCCGGGGGGGGGGGGGGGTAGGGGACAAAAAGGTTTCCACCTCGGTCGGGTAAATTTTGTGAGAATCAGCGTCTCCGAATGCAGGTATAGCTGAGCGAAGCCCATCGACGTTCCTTCCTTTCGGGCAGATGCATGGACCCAATCTTCCCATTTAATGGGCGAATAAGCATATTTACTAAGCACTGGAGGGTCAGCTCTCAATAACCACACCGTTTTCATCAAAACAGGGGTATTTATTACAGAGGAAATTGGGAAAATGGAGAAAAGCACAGCCACACGGCAGCAATCAGAAGCATAAATTAATAATAATAAATAAAACAGCACGCACACGGTACCACGACAGCTTAACAAATGTGTCTTATTCATTCACTCTGGGGACACCCCAGGGGGACGAGACAAAAGAAAGCCTGTGCTGCACTTGCCCCGCTCACACACATGGCCCAGCTTCGTCCACATGTGCTCCTCAACCCGGTGGAGCATTGAAGTCCTGGGCAGGCGTGCAGAAGTTTGGTGTCGTCGTGGCCTCACCGCACCTTGGATGTCTTCACCGCACCTCCCTCCAGGACTTCTTGCAGTAGCCAGCAGCAACCTTCAGCAGGCAGCACAAAACGACACTTTCCCACTGGCATGTTCACTGCCTTTCTGGCACATGAAGTGCCCTCAAGGTCCCACAGGGACCATCGAATCATGTGTGGGGCATGCTCATTGGACAGCACGCCAGACTCGTATCCATATAGGAGCGGTCCATCTCGTGGATTCCGTTGACCCTGCGATCATGCGTGGGCCATGCCCATGTGCTATTATGCTGGGGAAAGTCCACACAATGACAGAGATGGTTCAATGATGTAGGGAGGGTGAGGAGTGGAATTATTTTTAAAAAACGATCATTCAAATCATTATTTTATTAAAATTGAAGTACATACTTGAACCATGTATGGGGTTGTTGTCGATAAACTCTCTAGTTTATGAATACCATGAAAGGTGGAATAGTTGGCTGTCGAGCCAAGCTTGGAAAGTGCAATTTGTACGTCCTCTGTACATAACCAAGCAAGGCTCAAGGAAGGTAAGAAGAGAAGTCCAAGTGGATATGTCGGTGTTCTGTGTCTGGTTTGATAAATCCCCTCACAGTCTGTGCTACGAGTGCAAGAAGTCCGGCATGGCACCGGCCATTACGGGATCCAAGAGGGTGGAATTCCATTCGTCCGAGTTGTGCCGGGAGGTCCACTCCTGGAGGATGCTGGGTGTTGCTGTGGGGAGACGATAAAAGGCCACGAACGGACACTGGAGGGACCGTGGGTTGCGACGACGGAATAGTGGACAGAGACCAGGAATGCAGAGTGACATGGTGGCAGTGTGGCTGGCAGTGAGCGCAGGAGGAGAAGGGCAGGAGGAAGACTGGTGATTAGAGCCCCTGCTTTGCACAACCTGCAGCTTTTGTGCCTTCCTGGGTCTCTTCTGCCCTGCTAGCAAAGGACCGTGTATCCTTTGAAGCCCTTCACTGGTTCCCTTTTGTGAGTGAGTGGAGGAGTGTCTGAAGTACCTTGGGTCGATCTTTCATCTGGGATTCACAGTTTATGTTGTCTCGTCGTAATATACTCTATTTCTTAAGAACACGTCAGCCTCATTCCCGCCTCCAGCCTGAGCGAACAATCTCTGCAAGTTCAATAATCCCTGGGGGAAACCGAAGTCAGGTTAACTCCTCTTGTTCGTTGAGACCAGCAGGGATACAAGATTCTCGTCTGGGAAGGAACTGAGCTTCCCACTCGAGTGCAGCTTCGACTAATTTGGCCATTCGCGAAGCAAATCGCTTTGTGGCATGGTCGGGACACTTGAGCAATCACCCCATTGATGTGACAATGTATTACAAGTAGAACGTCCTTGTGATTTTAAGTGAACTGCAAGGCCACAGAGACCATTGCAAATAAACACCATAAATCAGATTTGATTCTGTGAAAAGCCAAGTGATCGGACGGGACAGCCAAACAGATAAACGACTTCACAACCGATCTGAAGTTTCCGTGAGGTGGTGAGGTCATGCCTTCTCATTCAAATGACGACATACACGTGTGATGAACTACAGTTGCAATTACAATCAATGATGCCCCCCTTCCCTCCACAAGATGTTAATGCTGATGGAGCCACGAGTCAAAGTGTTTATTTTATTGCGAGTCTGTCATAACCTGGCAGTTACATCGTGCGATAAGATACTGTACATTTCACAAGTCATTTTTGACAGTTTCAAGGGAATGGCACCATATTTACACCGGCGGCCAATCCAACCAAGTCACGTCGTGTCCAGCTGGCTAAACGTTCACACGGTGCCTAGAAAGAAATAGCCGTGGGGCAGACATGATCTGACGCATTCATGGATTTCCTACATTGGCATACGTGTGAGACTTTATCATGTCAATGTTACCATGTTCTGGTTGCTGTTATTCAGGCGTAGTTAAAAATGTGTTGGACGGGCACGCCATGCACTGGCAATGCATCGTGGCTCGGCTTCACCACCTGGCACGCAACGGTTAAGTAAAGATTGTGTCAACATGGTGTGGGCCCGATTCCAACAATGCTATCAGAAGACACCGACAGGAAGAGAGAAGTTTCTAGTATTTTCTCAAAACCGACACAAGGCACTTGGGCAATATTTCCTTCAGAGCCATTTCGACCATTTTGTTTTCTCCTTCCAACAGGAAAAAAAAAGTGTTTCTTATCTCGGGAAAAAGAAGCAACAGAGAAAGAACAAAACAAGGAAGGGTCAAAAAACAATAAGTAAGCCTTGAACATACCTTAAGTAAGCCTTGAACATACAAGCCAGCTTCGTAATTTCCTTGCATTGGTGACACTGCAAGGCGCGAGCTTCGCCGTTCCATCGGACTCAGGAAGAGGCAAAGTGTTTTAACCATCTATGTGGAGAGGAGGAATGGAGGGCGGTTGTGGGGGTGGTGCGGGTTTGGAAGGTTTTCCTTCTCCATTTCTGGTGCAATTTCTAAGATGACGACAGGTCAATGTATGTGGTTCATTTGTATTTCAGGAACTGGTTAACCACAACTTCCACAAGCGATTTAAACTGTTCTAATTCCGTTTGAAGGTTCGTCTCACCTTATTGACACGTTCCACATCAGAGCCCACAATGATCGAACAACCACAGGTCTGTAGATGGGAGCTGATGGCTCTACAGACGAGAAGCCAAATATAGAATCAAAAACAGTATTACAACATATCTGCTTAGCCAATTATTTGACGCAACAACATATTCAAGATGAAGAGTGAGTGAGTGGGTGGGTAGGAGTGGAGGTTGAGAGAGTCTGGACTCCATGATCCCCCATCCCCCATCCATGCATGAAGTTTCGGCCAAAGAAAGTTTTCATCTTTGTTCGTGCAGGCCACAAAAACGTTGTGACCTCAGCAGAAATCATTCAGCCATTTGGTAAGATGAAATTTTTTTTGTCTGTGAAGGCCATAGGATAATTTAAGGTGGTTTGAAGGTCCAAACACAAAATGAGTATCCAAGCTTACATAGTGTCAGGCTTCTGAAGAGACACATCTTCGGGGCAAACAAACACACACGCATGCAAAAAAACAGAAATGTCTGTCAAGATACAATTAAGTTGCTAAAGTGTGTTTATCTTAGATTAAATATATGCAGAAAATAGACAGAACTTCCCTAATCCGAAGACTCAGTGAAAAAGAAAGAAAGAAAATTTTTGAATGGTGGTACATATTAACATCGTGACATGGATGGTCTCAAATTATGTAAAAACATCGTTGGGTACAGTCGTGACTTAATGGTGAGGACACTGGCACAGAATCCAGACGTTGTGGGTGCAAATCCAGTTGAAGGCAGCATGATTAAGGATTTGGATTCCAATCTTCAGGAAGTCTCAGGAGAATTTCCACACCACTATTTATCATCAATAAAAAACAACATCTGGCTCATTAACGGCAATCAGGATGGGAGAAATCTGCCTGTCCCACCTCATTTGGTCTGCATGTGATGCTCGTCCACTCATTGTGGTTGAAAGCCTGGTGTTGGCTCATCGATTAAGGTGGTTGGCTTAAGATCTTAGAGTCTTGAGTTTGAGCCCCTGTCGATCCGTTATACAACATCAGGTGGGCGGACTCAGCCCAGGTCAGCCTTCCGAGGTCAGCAAAATGAGTACCAGCTTACTGGAAACAGGGGACACTGCATCAGCAGCACAATTGCCCTTCCAGCAATGATGCAACCAGTGTCCACAGGCTGCGTATGAAACGTTGATGACGATTGTCGTCGACCCTTATTTCCTTTTCCTTGTTGCAGGAAGTTGTTCCGAATGGTTGGAGGTCCCTTCTCTGACCCACTTTCCAGTGGGAAAAAAATAAATACAGAAAAAATATAACCCGGCTTTCCTTCCACCCCTGGTAACGACAGGTGCCGAACATTGAAAAGTCAAGTTGCGAGAGCGCTTCACCTATTTACATATCACCATGCGTAATGAAGCGTTTTGCTCGATACAAGGCATCTCGTATTTTGTAGGATAATGATCTGCATGATAATGGTTGTGGAACTCTGCTCCTTTTGTATGTAGATATCCAAGAAACAACAAAGGAGACGTTTGTCACCACAGTTGTGAAAGAGAGCCAAATACGGGACATGATTCGATTTCTATTTTGAAAAAAAAAGGACAAAATGTTAGAAGATACTTACAAAGGAGCAACATAAGAGGAAATTGGACGGAGAATAAAGAGTGAAGAAACAAAAATAGTGATAAAAATACACTTTGATGTGTGAACAGTGAGATATTCCTATGAGATAAATTTTTTTTTAAAAAGGATAAAATGTGATGCAGGAAAACAAGAAGAAAGGAAAATATTACACTCCTCACTTGTGGAGAAAGTCTCTTTTTCTTGGATCTTCCAAGTTTTCCCCCAAAAATGTGTTTGAAATCTGTCACACATCAGAGAAACCTTCAATGGAAAATCCTTCAGAAAGACCAAGACTATTGCATCACAATTTGTTCAAACATTTCTTCCCCATTATCACTTCAAAATATACTCAATGTCTGACACAAGTTAATGATAAAAAAAAATAAAGTAGAATGAAGAACTAGTCTTGCTGTTGAAGGCTCGTGTCGAGATCTTCATTGGCAGACAGGTGGAACGATGGATGAGATCAACTACACATTGAATGAGGGATGCTATGTGCCATATGAAACAAGGAAAAGATGACGTTTCAGGAGTTAACTGTTTGTTGGAGCTCTCTTTGCTCCAACGAAAGTTGAACACACAAAATGTCTACTTATTGCTTCACACTGAGATTAATAATAACAATAATAATAATAATAATAATAATACCATTCCTTTTGCATTGTGAAGGTGCATAGGACTGCTGAGACAGTTTCATTGGGAAGAATCCCATAGCAGTTAGCAAACCTCAATCAACACCTTGTTAATTTCATCCAATGGGAAAAATGACTTCCTGGTTTATGTCTGACTCCACCTCAGAGCACAAATTCGATTTCAATACAGCTCTCCGTTTCAAGGGTGACGAGGAAGTTACACGAGTTGTTTCCTGAACAATATTAATAAGCGGAGTATATGACACTTGCATGTATTCGTTGACATCTTTGATGTACTCCAATTAAATGGAAGCAATAATGTTTCACTGTAACCTCTGGGAAAA
The DNA here is from genome assembly GCF_056783735.1 of Eptatretus burgeri. Classification (NCBI taxonomy): domain Eukaryota; kingdom Metazoa; phylum Chordata; class Myxini; order Myxiniformes; family Myxinidae; genus Eptatretus; species Eptatretus burgeri. The sequence continues at coordinate 73,361,090 of NC_140966.1, forward strand.
TCTATTCTATCTATCTATCTATCTATCTATCTATCTATCTCTCTATCTCTCTATCTCTCTATCTCTCTCTCTGAATGGTGAAACTTTGCCAGCAAATCATCAAAACACCTTCCCTTTCATGCATTTTTTTAATATCACAATAAAAAGATCACACAGATCAATATCTGTTAAGTAAGAATAGTGTTCAACAAATGTACTTATTGGGAAGAAAGCAGTGCATTAACATTGGATTGTGCAGCTGGCCATGTCATATTAGAATGAATTAATGTTCCCATTTATTCAAACAATGTCTGAAAACAGCAATGAATAATACTTTGCCGTTTGTTCATGCACAAGTTCTGCAGTGAACAAATTCCCCGTGGTTGGAAAAAGGTAATGAACAATAACTACATAGAACTAAAATTATAAACGAGAAGAAGCCATTTTATCTGTCATTGTTGTCCACTTCAGGTTATTTCATTTTAATAATGACTGAAACCAGGAAAGTTTATCAGCTTGGCTTTAGCTGTCATTAATACAGCATGCAAACCTCCAGGATAAAAGGGTTGACTATTTTAGAAATAAAAAAGTAAAAAGTAATAACCAATGAAAACGAATACTAATCTCAAGGTTGAACTCTCCAACCAGTCTCCCTTCTCAGAAGAAACCTTTCTGGAAACAACACCCCAGGATATAAAATAAGGCAATATCTGCATGTCTGTTCCTGATGGATCGACAACGGCTCGGCCAACCTTCAATTACTCCTAATTCTGCATTAATACTTGGGGTAGTACCCAGGTTCAGGTCAGAGTATTAAATAAATTACCCCTCCCCCACCCCCACCCCTGCAAGTGTGGGGAGACGACTTGCGATTTTCATCTGAACACATGGAATAATACAAATGGTTTAACCACTGACCCCTGCTGTCAAGAAGGGGTATTGTGGGTGCAAAACGATTCCAATCTGCAAAGCAAATCTCTCACTCCAGGAGGGAGCGGGTATTGACTGGTCTCATTCAATACACACACAGCTCCAGCAAAAGCAATGAAACCAAACTCATGAAGAGATTTGAATGGGAAAGTTAACTTGACCTGTTTGATGGGCAAGATATTGTCCCATATTCAATATAGGATTTCTCCACTGTGCTGGAACCATAAATTTGCAGTAAAATAATAAAAAATAATACCAGTACATCTCTTTATGAATGTTCCAATACAATGCTAACATACATACTCACAACGATATCCGGTGACACTCCGAACCTCTTCAAAGAGACAAACTGTTGCACCAAAGACTGCAACTCCACGGTCAGCAAATTGATGCATAGCTTTGATTCCTGGAGGATATGCGATAACAGTCACTTTGACACTGAATCGTCAGACATGGAATAAATTGATCAATCAGATAGTTGCCAACATTGAGGGAAGGAAAAGAGGTAGGATGGAAAGGATCTGTGGTGCAAGAGGGCGAAGCAACTAAGGGGGAGAGGGGAGGTCTGGGAGTGGGGGAGTGTCCCCTCCTACAGTCGGGAAATTTTGTAATTTCAACATAAAATGTGGACATTCTAAGACATTCTTTTATGCAAAATTAAAGCAGAATAATAATGTTTTCCTGTTTTCTTACATGCAACTCCTAAATACGTTTTGAACTTTACATTGTATAACATATTGTTACAGCTGTGGAAATTCGAAATACACCAGAAAGGGTCCTTAGATCAGTTATGACGCTAAGTTCATGTGTAGTTAGCCCAAACCCGTTGTATAGAGGGAATATATGTGATCCATTCGGGCTGCAATTCTTCAGTTAGCCGTTTTTCTTTTGCTGTCGTTATTTTGGTGCAACAACACAACAACGAACATCGCCACAACCAACATCTCAGCAACGACGCCATTCACACCACGACGCCACCTTAAACAACTACACCACCACCATCTTCGCCACTCGCCATTCAACGCGCACCGCGCGGTCACGATCTCCGTGGGACGGGAGCAAGGAGCGGGGTGGCAGCAGCAAGGGCGCGGAAAGACAACTCCCGCCCGAATTTCTCCCGCCTGAATCTTGAGCCGGATCGTCGTCGCGCTTGGTGAGATAGGGGGAGGGGTGGCGCAGCTCGCTCCCGATTGGGGGATGCGCGGTGTGACGTGGCCAGGGAGGAGGAACGCCCCCTTTCGAGACTTTTCTGGAAACGCCGCAAAGGGGGGTGGAGCAAGGAACGGGGCGGAGCAAAGGGCGGGGCCCCGCCTTACAAAAAGGCGAGCGCAAGGTGGCTGGAGAGCTGGTCATCGAATTGGGTCTGGTTTTTGTCTTGGTCTTGCCTGGTCGCTGGTCCCGGTTGTTGTTCCCGACTGTCGAGTCGGAGGATTGTCGGTGTCAGAGGGTCAGTCGGTGCGGTCTCGAAACCCCGCTGGTGGGACAGAGCACCTGCCACCCCCCCCCGTCCGCACCGGGATAGCGGCGAAGGCTCCGTCCGTTCGTTCCTGAACACCGTTCGTGGCGTCGAACGGCGACACGTGCCGGCACGAGGTACGAGTTCATGGACCATGCCGGAGGGGCTCGGAGTTGAGGTCGCGCAAAGGAGGACTCGATGACATGCTCAGGGAAGTCGCAACTTCCTTTTCTTTTGGGGTTCTGTGTAAATGTGTGTGCGTGTGGCGCCAGTCCGTAAAGTAGAAACTGATCAAGTGCTTGTACATGGCCTTTTATTCGGTTGTAGCTCTGCATCGTTCCTTGCTTGTGTTTTCTTGCTTGACTGTATACGTGTATTGTTTTGTATAACTGTTGCCTATTAGAAATACGTGCTGCCATGTTGCGCGAATAAATGTGCTCGTCCAATTGTTCCCCGTTTCGCTGTGTCCATTCCTTTATTTGAATTTCCATCTTGCATCACGTAAGGGATTGATAGTGGGTGTAAGTTCCCGATAAATAATCTGAATTGTCGAGGTCGACGATAACTCTGCTCGGTTATCCCTGCAGTACGGAACGAGCCGCTTAAGCGGTTCGTGTCCGGAGTCGACCTGCGGCGTGGTAAAACTCCTCGGTACGCTACCCGCGAGGGTACAAAGGTAAATCGACCATTCGGAGATCGGATCCTATTTCGCGCGGGTAGAATGCGGACTGAGTTGTGGTGAGGTTAAACCCCCACCCGTGACTGGCTCCTGGCAGTAGTTTCAGGAGGGTCACGACTGAATTGCACGTTCGGTGGGCGAAGCGGCCGTTATTGGTTAAACGCGGTCGTTCGCACGCCAGCGGGGCGCGAATTCGCAACAATATTGTTGCGGTTCTGCAAAACCAAGTCAGGTCAGGTACGGGAGCATGCGCCAGAACAGCGTGGCAACACCCAACATACAGCTAAAAAAAACGCATGCCTTGAAGGCAATGACGCCCAACATAAAGTGATCCCCAGGCTGTTATTTCGTTAGTCTTCATGCAGTTAGACCTTCCCCACATGTCAAGTGGGTTAACGGGACAAAGTGCGTTGCGTGGGTCTAATAGCTCAGTCTATTGACTATATCTCTGTCTCCTATTCTGATTTCTAATCCAACCCTTTCCTTTTAGCCATGGTACAAGTCAAGCAAGCAAGCACACACACCATGCAAAATGCGAATGAATAGTAAACAAACCACGCAGCCTCACGTGGCTGGGAATCAAAAGAAGCACAACCATACAGTGCCGCACGCGCATGGCACGCAAATATTTCATTCAAATCTGCATGCCAATTTCCAGTGGCATCTCACCTTGCTCACCCACTCACTCACCAAAACTTCACCACTTCGACCACCAATACCTCCCGCACATGGGAAAATATTCCCGCACCCCCTCATACCTCTGCATCACTACAATTCGCCACTCAACAGAGGCGTGCTGTACTCGGACCGTGTCATGAAGGGACGAGCAATGGACGTTAATAGCACCAACCGCATCTCGCCGGGAATGTCCGGGGTGAGCACGCGGGATTGATACGACCCTTGTCCAGTCACATTAACATGGCAAAACAGGGGCGGCGAAGAGGGGTCGTGGGAAGGGTGATCCAGGAGTTGGGTACGGGGCCAGGGTGTGCATTTTGGCTCATGGGAGGAGGCCCATGGGTGGCGGGTGTGGATTACTGTTCGGCATTCAGACTGCACTCGGAGCACGTTCAGGGCTGGGGTGTCGGTTCAATCTCTATGTTGAGTCAGGAGCTCCGGGCCATAATGAGCCGGATGGGCAAATGAGACCGCTTCCGGCTGCGAGAGTCTGACAGGGCGTGGCAAGGGCCGCTGTGGCCCAATATAGGAGCGGGATTCGGGTCACAGCACATCACCTTCGGGACGTCACCCCACCCTTCGCCCAGGGCTTATAAAAGGCGGATCACAGAGTCGCTTGCTCTCTTCTTCACTCTCTTCTTCGCCTCTCTGCTTCACCCCTTCTTCTCTGCTCCTTTCGGCTATGGATTGGCTGCTCCTCATTGCCTCTGCCCTTCGCTGGTTCTTCACTCGGGGTTGGTGTGTGACTGAGACATGCTTATTCTTGAGGACCAGTGAAGAGCGCACATTGCCACGAGCTCCGGAAAAGTGACTAAGCCAGAGATAACACACCAACTCTCGAGGTGGGAATGCTCAAGCGGAGGGTCCCACGGAGGTACAGGCTACACTCATACACCTATGCATGACTAGGTTCGGGATCTTTCCCCTCACACATCTTCTCTCCTCTCTCTCTTTCCACTCCTTTATCTCATCCCCTTTGGATGCACAAAAGAGCATCATTACTGACTCGCAATCCCATTTCCTCTGGCACGACACCGCACCCCCCTATATTGCACTACACCACACCTCCCACTCCCACACCAAAGACACCAGTATTTTCCCCTCCTACCTCTCCCTATGCATACTGGGTTGCGTTGGTTTGCCGACCGCGCCAGGTGTAGCAAGGCCGTTAGTCCTCATCTGCTCTCTTTCTTTCTGGCTATCTAATCTTCCTCGGGTTTGTGTGTGTGTACGTATGTATGTATGTATGTATGCGATGGTGTCTGTCGTAGCATAAGTTAAGATTGTAGAAGTTCTAACGGGATAAGTCTGCTCTGTATCTGCTTATGTAAATTGCTTGTCTTTTGTCACACCTCACAAATTCCTTGCTATCCCTGCTGTACATACCAATAAACCCATTTACTGTGCCACATACTTTTCCACGCTTGATTGTAAATAAATGCTTTGTGTATAAATGTCCCCAACTCGTTTTCGTCTTTTCCTTCATTGGTCCAGCATGGTTCGTATCCTAGCCTAGCCGGGACGTTATTCTCCAACGATCTGTTTTTGTAGCCAGTATGTCCTTGGGAAGTTACGCTCGGTTGCATCTTATCTGGTAAGGTGATCCGGTTTGAACAAGGCGGACCGAGGGCGTGTCGCCCGGTAATTAAATCACGTGACTTTTAGGTAAACGGTATCAGACGGAGGACCCAAACTCACGTGGTCGAGTTATTGGCATTCACGGTCGATTAGCGACCCACCGTGTCACGAAGTTATTCGTGTGTGACGGCCTGCGATTCCGGAGAGTCTGGTGGGAATACGAGGTAGCTTCCCCCCTCGTGGTCTTCTCGCCCCTGACCCTGGGTCGGCAACAATATGTTGCAATGCGTAAAATACAAGCTGAAATTTAAAGATAAACTAAGAATTGGCCTTGCCCAAAAATCCAATACAGTACATACTTCAGGTAGATGTACTGCAATTACTTCATCTCACTGGAATGCTTGGGACCGAGCAATCCGATTCGTGCATGTCCTGTGCATGCGACCAATGCAGCACATGCGCGGTTGTCATTGGTGCAATGTTTTTCTCTGAGTTACATCATGTCAGTTAACCAATGAGAAACATCTGACATTTTGTGGGTTGTAAATGGTATATCCTACATAATGCTTGTAAATGGTACAGCATTTGTCATTTGCTGCCACGTACTTTGAATAGTAAATGTTGCCGATCAAATGCAATGAGGTTACGGATATTATTTTTCACACAGCATTGAGGGAAACCGCCCAAAGAATGACATAAACTTTGCCACAACATGAAAATCGATCAAAACTTTGATGAGATAGTGAAAAAGTACCACTTGCACAAAATACTATTATCTAAAAAGTACACCACATGGCCAAAAGTATGTGGACACCTGCTCGTCCAACATCTCATTCCAAAATCATGGGTATTAATATGGAGTTGGTCTCCCCTTTGCTGCTATAACACTCTTCTGGAAAGGCTTTCCACTAGATGTTGGAACATTGCTGCGGCGATTTGCTTCCATACAGGCACAATAGCATTAGTGATGTCGGGCACTGATGTTGGGCGATTAGGTCTGGCTCACAGTTGGTGTTGCAATTCATCCCAAAGTTGTGCGATGGGATTGAGGTCAGGGCTCTGTGCCGGCCAGTCAAGTTCTTCCACACCGATCTCGACAAACAATCTCTGTGTGGACTTCGCTTTGTACACGGGGGCATTGTCATGCTGAAACAAGGAAGGGCCTTCCCCAAACAATTTCCACAAAGTTGGAAGCAGAGAATAGTCTAGAAGGTCATCGCAAGCTGTAACATTAAGTTTTCCCTTCACTGTAACTAAGGAGGAGGCGAGGAGGACATTGGGACCATGCTCTGTGCAGAGCGTTGGTGCTGCTTAAGCAGTCTCCTTGACTATTGGGCACAATCCTGGACACACAGTATACCAGCATGCTGGCACTCATTTTGCCGACCTCGGAAGGATGACAGGCCAAGTTAACCCCGCCTGGTATTACTTCAACAGCTGAGCAGCATTTGAACTCAGGACCCTAGGATCTAAAGCCCACCACCCAAACCATGAAGCCAACACCAGGCATACTGTAACTAAGGGGCCCAGCCTAAACCATGAAAAACAGCCCCAGACTATTATTCCTCCTCCAATAACAACTTTACAGTTGGCACTATGCATTCGGGCAGGTTCTCCCGCTAAACCCATATTCGTCCGTTGGACTGCCAGATGGTGAAACGTGATTCATCACTCCAGAGAACGTGTTTCCACTGCTCCAGAGTCCAATGGCAGTGAGCTTTACACCACTCCAGCCGACGCTTGGCATTGCGCATGGTGAACTTAGGCTTGTGTGCGGCTGCTCGGCCATGGAAACCCATTTCATGAAGCTCTGCGCGAACAGTGCTTGTGCTGATGTTGCTTCCAGAGGCAGTTTGAAACTCCGTAGTGTGTTGCAACGGGTGACAGATGATTTTTCCACGCTACGCGCTTCAGCACTCGGCAGTCCCGTCCTGTGAGCTTGTATGGCCTACCACTTCGTGAAATTTCATTCCAAAAAATATATTGAAATCACAGCTTGTCTCCTTCAAAATAGTTTCGCTCCAGTCTCACACACTTGTTCATCCTCTTCTTCAATGCCTCGATGCACCACTGGAAGGCTTCTTCTGGAATGCTCTGGAGCTCCGTCGTCACGGCCCTTTTGATGGCCTCCACATCAGGAAATCGGGTCCCCTTGATCACCCCCTTGAGCTTGGGGAATAGGAAAAAATCACAAGGGGCCAAGTCTGGTGAATACGGGGGCTGCTCCAGAGTTGGCATGTTCCTCTCCACCAGAAACTGTCGGATGCTCAGGGCACTGTGAGCAGGGGCGCTGTCATGGTGGAGCACCCAGGTGTTGTTCTCCCTCAGATTCCTCCTCTTGTCCCAGACTGATCTCATGAGGTGCTGGATGATCTCCTTGTACACGTATTGATTCACTGTTTGACCCTGTGGTAGAAACTCAAGTGGACGATGTTATGTCGTGGTAGAGGTGCGCTGAGGCAGACACGAGCGAGGGAATAGCACAACCCTGCTTTATTGCCACGAGCGGGAGTGTGAGCGTACGATGCCCATAACTCTGCTTTATTACGTACTCGATGCACTCTACAGGCACACGACCCACAGGCCACTGCTAATGACAGTACACGCTACTTGTGCTACAAACCCCCAGTGAGCGAGTCGTGACATATGAAGCCCCAACCACGTGACCACCACCAACCGCGACTAGGGCCACGCTCATACAGTACAGACGATGCCCTTGATGTCAAAAAACGTGGAGCATCACCTGACCTTTGACTTCGACATCCTTGGTTTCTTTGGTCTTGATGATGCCAGACTTTTCCACTGACGACTCTGCCGTTTGGTCTCGGGATCGTATTATTCGAATATCCACGATTCATGACCAGTAATGACTCTCCCGAGCAGGTCTGGATCGTCCTCGAGGCGCTCGATAATGTCTTGACAAACAGTGACTTTTTACTTGTTCTGGTTCTCAGACAACAGCTTGGGGACCATCTTTGCACACACCTTGCACATTTCGAGATTTGCAGGGATGATGCTCCAGACAGTGTCCTTGTTTATGGAAAGTTCCTCAGCAATCATCCGCACCCTAAGTCGACGATCTGCACGCACCATCTGCTTCACACGCTCCATGTTGTCCGCCGTTCTGCTCGTTGAATGTCTTCCAGATCGTGGATCGTCTTGAATCTCGTCCCATCCCTCTTTGAACCTCTTGTACCATTCAAATGCATGTGTACGTGACATCATTTCTTCCCCGTAGACTTGTTGCAGCATTGCGAAGGATTCGGAAGGTGTTTTGCCAATCTTGGCAAGAAACTTCAGATTGGCTCTCCACTCATGACTCATAGCACGATGACTCAGATTAGACAACGTGTAAAGCACGACCTGTAAAAAAAAATCACACCATAAGCGCAGTCAACCATCACCAATCATATATATTGCTGGAATGTTGCGAAAGACTGTGACGCAACCCGTTCATTCAAGTTGTGTAACTGGAGCACACAGCAGGCTCAGTAGTCAGTCCCATTACTTTTTAGACGGACCTCGTACAGTTGAATGGGGTAGCTCTAGCAGGGCAGAAATTTGATGAACTGACTTGTTGGAAAGATGGCATCCTATGACGGTGCCACGTTGAAAGCCAATGAGCTTTTCAGTGCGGTCCATTCTACTGCCAATGTTTGTCTATGGAGATTGCATGGAGGTGTGTTTGATTTTAAACATGCATGATTATATATTGCATGGAGGTGTGGTTGAAATCACTGAAGGGGTGTCCGCATACTTTTGGCCATGTACTGTCGTGCAAGTAATTTTCTGTCTATGTGTCTGCTGTGTGTAACATCAATCATGCCAAAACTACTGTGCCAATTGCCACCAAACTTGACAAACAGACCAAGTTAGACCTCGTGATGTACATGGGCTACTTGGTTTCATCTGTAGTCATGGGGGTTCGGGAGATAAGGTCAATGAAAATGCTCTCTGTAAATATGCATCGTGTAGCACCATCCGGTGGTGGAGGCAGGTGTGACCACTGGGAAGCCCCAAAGCCAACCTCCACTAATAAGGGGCGTATCGGAGTCCCGCGGAGGGGAGGAGGGATGAGGCGGGGGGAGGGGTTGGATAAGGGAGGGGAAGGGATGGGAGGAAGGAGGGGAAGGGGCGGGAGGAACTTTACCAAATGTTGCATGACCATTTGATGGAGCACATATTGAATGTACATCAAAAACCGTTCACCGAAGGAAAATGAAACTCCACCACATGTTACATGACCATTTGATGTCGCGCATTTTGAGCGTACATCGAAAAATTTCAAATCAAATTTATGCACATTCACCCTTGAAGTGTCGATAAATGCAATTAAAAACTTGCCGCCAGAAGAGTTGGCTCGCACCCAGGGCTGCCGAGAGGAAGAATGGGACCCGGAGCAATACTAAATGTAGGGCCGCCTTTGTCCGGGCCCCCTTCAAATGTTTTTGTTTAGCAGCGTCTCGCGTAGCGAATGCTGCTCTAAGAGAGCTCGGCGTTGTTGTTGTTGTTGTTGTTCTTCTTCTTCTTCTTGTGAAGACAAAACCTTTATATTATGACTCGGCTCTTTTATATACACGATCCGGATCTCCTTAAATACTAAACACGTGTACACATCCTCGCATTGAGGGTGCCTTTTGAGAGCGTCTATCATGAACTTTTAAATATATTCGGACATTTGCTTTAAAGTTTCGAAAAGTTCACGTTACTATTTAAAGATTATTCCATTTAATATATTGTAATTTCGTAAATACATTATTTATTTCGTAAATACGTAAATACACGATGACGGGTCTCGCTATTGGCTTAATCAAGGCACGTGACGAAATATCGGAAGTTGTTTTTTGTTAGCTGACAAAACCTTTAGGATGCTGCTCTTGAACACATTTGTCGTTGTTTTTTAACAACCCATTTAGAGGTTTCCATATTTTTGTCATCAGAAACATATGCCATGTTTAAGAGAAAGTGGGGTGTTATTCACTTATTTCTACATGCAGATTCGTTGAACACACTACATCCTGATGAGTGAGGCCAACACTCCTGTGTTCATTTACATCATTATGTCATTACCACGATTGTAATGATGTCATTACCACGAAGTTCCGAATAAATCAAGGTGATTAGTGATCAACTCGACCCTATAATCACGAGCAACTTCAGAGGTTACCAAAGGCAGTCCGATGAAACAGAGAGTATTGGATTGCAACCTCGTAGGGGACTTTGAAAATGACACAATGCACCCCAGAATGCTTTGCATGCACGCACAGACACCCCGAGCAAGTAGCAACAGCTACCATCGGGTCATGCTGAAATATACCATTCATGCAAGATAAGGATTGGATTGTTAGGTAAAATGGCTCACAAGGCTTCTAAAATAAATCAAAAATACTTGAAAAGTGCCAGAAAGAAAGGGGTGAGTCTGCACAAAGAAAGAGTCGGACAACATTCTCATATCGCCGACAGGGCTGAGATCTTACAGCTGCCCAAATGGCAGACTTTAGATTCTGGAGTCTTCCATTTGGGCATATGTAAGGTCCCAGATAGGGCGTCTTACTCAGGAAAATCTTCGAGTCTTGAAGATGTGGACCGGAGCAAGGCCCGAACAACTGTTTGCGGGCAAGTGCAACCCAAACCTTCGAGTTTCAAACGTCCCTGCCAATGAGTGGAACGCCCCTGCCAGTGAGTGCCTCCTGTGAACATGGCAGGCTTGGTGATTTATTTAATTGGAATCTGAAATTGGAAAGATGATGCTGTGCATCATTACCAAGAAAGTAATGGTTACTAGCTCTTTGATAAAGGATATCTTCATGATGTGAAAATACACAAAGCTTGTGTTAGTTCTACATGCATGAGGGCCAGATGGACCAGACAGACTTTCCTGAGGAAGACACCATATCTGGTTTGGGTGTATCTTAAAAGCAATGCGAAGGTGATATCTGGGGCTGGTGAATGTAAAGGCCAAGCCTAAAATCAACTTTTAGAATCATAATATTTACTATTAATAAATAATTAGTGGGAGCTGTGGAGCTGTGATGGCTGTTATAAATATTTTACCCTTGCCAGAGGAGAGGGTATTGCATTTGGGTCCGTTTGTCTGTCTGTCTGTCTGTCTGTCTGTCCACACAACGTATATGTATTAATTACATTAGACCCCTATATACCTTCGGAAAGGGTCTTACGGGTCTTTGGGACCCTCAAGACCCCGAAGCCCTCGAAGACCCGTAAGACCCTTTAACAGCCCTAAGACCCTGAAGACTCCCCCAATATCATTTAAGACCCTTGAAGGGTCTTAATAAGACCCTTGAAGGGTCTGGTCTTAAATAGCTAAGACTATTTAAAACCAGTTAAGACTCCTAAGAGCCAAAAATACTTCACACCGCTAAATCCTTTAAGACCCCTTATACCCTTGATAAACCTATGATGCTTTGAGACCCCAAAGACCCTTAAGACCTCCTAAAAACCCTTTAGAATCCTTCAAGACCTTTAGGACCCATTAGAACCCAAAGACCCTGTAGACCTCCTTAGACTCCTAAGACCCTATAGACTCCCTAAGACCCTTCGGCATCTAAGACCATTTAGATCCTCTTAGACCCTTTAGAACCCCTAAGATTCTCAAGACCTCTTAGACTCCTTTCTTCCCTCAGAGCAGTGGTTCCAAAACTTTTTTGTCCATGACCAAAGATTTGAAATCGCATTCGCCTCGTGACCAGTACTGACTTGGTACCGTTATCTACGTTAAAATTGTCGGAGAAAATGCTTTTAATGTGAAAAAGCCCCCTCAAAAACTGGGATTTTGAGGGGAGAGGGGTTCAAGTTTATATGTTTGGTGTTGGCTTAATTGTTAGGGTGGTGGGCTTGGGATCCTAGAATCCTGAGTTAAAATCCTACTTGGCTGTTCAATTAATACCAGGTGGTGTTGATTCTGCCTGTCATCTTTCTGAGGTCGGGAAAATGAGTGCCAGCTTGCTGGTATCCTGTGTCGGAGTGGTGACCCGTTCAGGATTGTGCCCAACTGCCAAGGAGACAGCTTAGGCAGCACCAATGCTCTGCACAGAGTATGGTCCCGATGGATAGATGAATGGATGGATGGCTTCAAATTTGGGTCATGACCCGGGCTTGGGAACCCCTGCTTCTGGCCCTTTTAAACCATCATGCCTTTCGACCTTCACACCTTTTAGACCTTTTAATATCCCAATGACCCCTTTGACCCTTAGGTCCTTTTTAATAGTTTTAAGACCCTTTAGACCCCTTCGGATAATTCTGACCCTTTAAAACTTGTAAAAAAAATGTAAGACCTGTAAAAAAAAATCACACAATGAGCACAGTCAACCATCACCAATCATATATATTGCTGGAATGTTGTGAAAGACTGTGACGCAACCTGTTCATTCAAGTTGTGTAAGTGGAGCACACACGTACACCCTTGAGACCAGTTCGACCTTTTAAATCCCTTGAGACAATGTTTTCTTAAACCACCGATTTGTTGGTTCTTCTTACAGTCCATGGGATTTTTAACATTCATCTCCAACACCACATTTTAACACTGGTGAATCTCCTTCCTTTCTTACCTTCTCACTGCCCATGACTCACATCCATACATTGCAAATGGAAATATTCACCACACCAGCCTCCTCTTGGTTTTTATTGTCACATCTTTTTTGTCTTTCCAGACCTTTGTCAATCCTGACATTGTTGTTCTCTTTAATGCTAACCATTGATTAATTTCTCCTCCACATTATCAACTCACTTCAACCATCGAACCAAGGAAGATGAACCTTGCCACGATTTCCACGTGATCGTCTCAACCTGAACACATCGATCTTCTCAGTTGACAAGATTTTAGTTTTTTTGAAGTTTAAACAAAGACCACATTTTTCACCTTCCTTCTTCATTGTCTGCAGCAGTTTCTTCAAATCCTCTTTACTTTCTATCAACAGAGTGGTATAATCACCATACCTTACATTGTTGATACCTCTTCCTCCAATCCTGACTCCAGCCTCTATGTCATCCAACTTTGATTTCCTCATGATGTACTCACGATACAGATTGAACAAGTAAGGGGACAGAATGAACCCCTGTCTGATCCCTTATCCAATTCCAAACTATTCTGTTTCTCCAGAATCTGTTCTTAATGCGGCTTCTTGGTTAGTGTACATATGAGGTGCTCCGACATCCCCGTTTCTCTCGGCATAATCCACAATAATTCATGATCAACAAAATCAGAAAACTTTACGACAAAATATAAAACAGAAACACACCTTCCTTTTCCCATGATCCACCTCAGATTTACATTTCTTACTTTATGAAGTGTTCTATTCTGTGTTGAATGACCTTCAATAATATCTTACCAGCACGTGAAAGAAAAAAAAAATTCTCGTTTAACGAAGGGGCTCCAAAACAGTATGAGAATGTATATACATATATATATATATATATATATATATATATATATATATATATATATATATATATATATATATATATATGTCTGACTGTGTACAACAGAGTAAACCTTCCTTTGCATGAGGAGCTGTTTTAAAGTCACGTGGTATGACACAATGACAATCTTATTAGACAAGGTGTTTATAAGCAAAGCTCCATCCTAATCATACTGCGGGCATGTATTGAATGTAAGTAATGCCATACTGGCTTGCAAGCCAAATAGTAACAACAACAACAATAATAATAATAATAATAATAATGTTAATATTAACAATGATATGATTAGGAGTCATTACCAACTAGAGTTACTGATACCTCATGGGTTTGGACCGCAAAAGTTTTTGGCTCAAGTCCTTCATGAAAGAGTTAGCCGGCCTGATGTTTGACTGATTAGGTTAGGGCAGGAATTTGGAATTTTGGCCAGCCTGCTGGCAGCAGCAGCAACCAACTTATTTGTTGGAAAGAACACCGTGGAATCTTTAATGCCCACCAACTAATGCAAGCAGACGAGATGCTCAGTTGAACATCCATCCAAGGAATGGCACACACATTAATGACCACCTTGCCTGTGAAACACCAGCATGACAGTTCATAGCTGGGCCGACATTCCAACCCAGGCTAAACAGCTCAGAGGTGAGTGGGCATACCTCCAGGCTATCCAATCTAATAATAATATCTCAAAATATCAGGCTGGTGCAGCTCCAGAGGTGATCATGCCATCAAAGTGTCATTGTGGTGTGCCTTACAATGCCACTTCAAAAACAAAAATCACGATCTATAATACCCTATGGATATCATTACCATTGTTTGGGGCAGAATGTCAGATATTGAAGAAGACATAAGAGTAAAAGTTTGATAGTTTCGATGGGTTATGCTTGTGGATGATCCTGTGAGTAAAATGGCCAAATTAAATATTCAATGAAGGAATAAGAAAAGCAGATAGAAAAAGACAGTGTGATACTTAACAACATCAAGAAAAATTAAATGCGCTGGTTATGTTTGGTGCCTGGGCAACTGCGGATAAACAAGGAAAAGAGTGCTGGATAATTGATGGGAGATGACCAGTAAAATGGACAACAATAAAGTGAAGGGAACAATTATGATAATAGAAGCATCAGCAATTGGAGCCACAAGCAGAAAGCATAAGGATCTGGCACAAGATAGAAACAAGTGGAGTGTAATCATCAATGGTCTGGAACACAATGCTGTATCAGCTGATACATTTGAAAGCAGTTTGCAAAAGATGAGTGGCTGGGGTTCTATTAAGGCCCAACATCTTGCCTTGCAACATTGAGCCTCCAAGTTACAAGTATCAAAAAAAAAGACTTTTTTTTTTTCTTCCCTAAACTGCGTCATACCACCCTTGTAAGTCATATAATGTGTACGGAAACTCAAAAAAGCTTTTAACTCTGTAGACAGAAAAGGTTTGAGTATTTTATGGCACTCACTCCATTCATATGCAGCACAAAGCTGTGGGATAGCATCATTGGCTCTGAGGGTGCAGTTGTGCCGCTGATGAAACACCCTCTGTTGGTTGGGGCCGGAATTTGGAATTTGGCCATGGTGCCGGCGATGAACCACCTAATATTCGGGAATAATACCATGGGATCTTTAATGTCCACCAATGGATGCTGGCAGATGGGACGCCCATTTAATGTCAACCGAGGGATGGCACACACATTGATGAATCACTCTACCTGTGAAACACCAGGATGACGGTTCATAGCGTGGTCAGGATTCAAACCCAGGCTAGACAGCTTAGAGGCGAGTGTGTGTCCCTCGAGGCCATCCTGTTAGTCCTAGTATTTTATGGCACGAAACTAAATAAATTTTTGGATTGCACATTCCAAAAATCAAAGATTCCTCTACAAATAGCAGCTAATATTGATTGTAGAAATATCTAACACACACCTTCTGCAGGAGAATGCGCAAGCGGCGCACAGTATGTGCAAGACGTGCAGTGCAAGCAGCATGCAGGGGCAGGTAGAACGCTCTCTCGGCGAGAGGTAGCACAAGTGCGAGGGCCATCAGTGCGGGCTCCTTATGCCATTGTGCATCAAACACGAGGGATGCTACAAGTGCATCACGCTCAGCCAACTCGTACAGTTTGACATCCACAGCACCAGGTGGTGCACTGCGCAGGATTTCTCCATTAAGCGTGTGACTGGCCAACCAGCAGCCATCAGCTTTGGTAGTCGGGTCTTGCTGGCCAGCTGTGGGGACCAAAGAAAGTGACTTTTATGAGCCATGCACTTCTTTTATAAAAAGGACAGATATTTAAAGGTCATAGAGCTTGCACATAAAGTACATTTCAAACAAAAACATAGGTAGAAAACAGTGTACATGAAGCACAAGGACATAAGTAAACAATGATCAACATATGTAGAAAATGAGATTTGAACCCGAGTTCCCTGCATCTTGAACATTGGGTTCAGATAACGCTAGGTAAATCAACTAGTTAGGGTTTAATAACCAGATACTCATTCTGCTACACAATGTGCATGATTAACCCTTTGAACCCTAGTGACCGTTTTACCAGCCACTATTCAAACCTCCATATACCCAAACAGCGAATTTAATGGTCGCTATTCAAACCTCCATAAACCAGAGTGGCCAGTTCACCAGTCGCTATTCAAACCTCCATAAACCAGAGCGGCCAGTTCACCAGTCGCTATTCAAACCTCCATATACCCGAGCAGCCAGTTCACCAGTCGCTATTCAAACCTCCATCAAACCAAATGGCTGGTTTACCAGCTGCTATTCAAACCTCCATATACCCGAGCAGCCAACTTACTGGTCACTATTCAAACCTCCATATACCCGAGCAGCCAACTTACTGGTCACTATTCAAACCTCCATATACCCGAGCAGCCAACTTACTGGTCACTATTCAAACCTCCATATACCTGAAGAGCCAATTTACTGGTCACTATTCAAACCTCCATATACCCGAGCGGCTGGTTTACAGTTCACTATTCAAACCTCCATATACCTGAATAGCCAGATTTTACTCCAAGAAGCCCAGGGTGGGGGAGCCAAAAGTCCAAGGAACTCAGGGTTCAAAGGCTTAAGGTCATTGTCCAAAATATAGCTTTATATTGAGATACAAATTCAAGGCTAAAAAAACGAATTGCTCAATTATGATACAAACGAGAGTTGCTGGGAACTATATCAAGGCTTCCAAGCACTCAAGCAGTAACACCCAGAGTTGAAAGAAAAAAACCACAAGACATCTTCACATTTTGAAAAGGGCACAGCAGTAAACCAATATACAAAGGTGTTTCCTTATCAAAATAGGCATTGATGTCACAGTGCTATCGATGCCATCTTGGATCGATTTGAGGTATGGTACTTTTTGTCTCCACATTGCAAGTGTTCAGCTGACAGAAAGCATGAAAATAAGGAAAAAAATTTGCTGAAGGGCTCATTCACTATCTGAAATATTATATACGACCACATCAGGGGCTCACAAATGTGATATGCCTCGGAGCCAGAGATATAACGTGTCCGTGAACAGGTGAACAATCTTTTACCAAAGAGCCACCACACTGGGGTGGTGAGTGGTAGTGGTGGTATTTTCACCCTCAACCCATACCCAATTGGAAATAATGGTGGTTGCAAGAGTGCGGGAAGCAAAAAGAAACAAACAAAAAAATAAAATAAAAAAACATGTGATGCTCCTTATAATTGATATTGGTTTTATTATAAATTGATACGGGGCGAAAGGTGGAGAAGACACTGCAGCTGGAGCCAAGATGGAACAAACCAGGCGGTCGACAGACAAATAGAAATGAGAGGACAAGCAAACTTGTAAAAAGGATCGAAATAAATAATCCAAACTCCCGAAAGCGTCACAGAAACTAGACTTTTACGAGTTGTAAAGGGGCAGACGAGGGCTTGTATGGGCATGGGTTGATTGAGGTCCCACGGCAATGAGCTGGAGCAACTCAGCAGTGAGGAAGAAGAGGAGTCATGAAGGCTCAAAATCATGATGATCCCCAGGTCAGGGCTGGTGTGTCCGCTCTAATGCGCAACGCCGATCGCACTCCTGTCTGTTCCGCCCGAGTCAGCTCCTCCCGGATTTTTGGACTGCCTCCCTAAGCGGCGGGTCCTGTGGTTGGCAGCCCGCCAGTGTGGGTGGCACCTTGTTCTCACCATTCCACCCCAGTGGGGCGGGTCCATGGTAAAAGGTCTTTTACCCTTTCCGGGCTTTGCAGTGCATCTTTCCGCCATGGCCTATACGCATATGCCGACAGTATGTCATGGTCCAAAGCACTTTATTTGTGGCATTGTTGCACAAACCCTCCAACTGGCCTTCAAAAACAGGACGTTTTTAGCTACACAACCTTACCCTGACTATCTTAAAGGAGAACACTCACTGCCTCCATGGTGCACATATGACATACAACTAAGCCTAACAGCTCACTGTTACATGACAATCAAACCTACTCAAGACATTGTTAATGCTACTCTTACCACAATCTACCTATGGACACCCCTGCATCTCCCCCCAACTTCCTTGAAAAAAACAGTTCCCTCCCGAGAACCTTAGGCTCCTGTCAAGGTTCTCCATCGGGAACCCAAGGTTCTGGCCTTAACACTTACCGTCACATACCTAATTAACTTTTTTAATAAATTAAAGTGGGCTGGGGGAGGTGAACTGCAGCTAACCTTGCCTAGACTCCTTAGCGTTCCGCCCTCTTGGTTTCAATAAAATTTACAACCAATAAATGTCCAAAAATTCTATATAGTATATAATAATCTTCTCTGATGATCCATTTCTAGGTGTGGGGAGAGATAGAGAGATATAGATATAGATATAGATATAGAGATAGAGATAGAGATAGAGATAGAGATAGAGATAGAGATAGAGATAGAGATAGAGATAGAGATAGAGATAGAGATAGAGATAGAGATAGAGATAGAGATAGAGATAGAGATAGAGATAGAGATAGAGATAGAGATAGAGAGAATGGGGGCAAAATACTAATCATAACTACGTCCCCCAGAAGATGCTTCAACAACCTGGTGTTACCCATGAAGCCTTATTCAAAATGTACTTGCCTGCACCAATTTTAAGGGCTGATGCCCTCCGAGGCACAGTGAAGTTACGAGTGCACGAGTGGGCAACATCCATTTATGCATTGCATTCTTTATCATACATTCCCTTTATTCTTGGCAGGAGCATGGCCCTTCAACTTAATTCCTAACCGATAAGCAGTTGGGGAGGTCTTATAGAGCAGTTGTGGGGGTCCATCTGTGTGAAGCATCCGCAGCACTCTCCAAAGTTCCACATCAAGTGTTCCTTTAAGCACTCCCTTTTCCTAAACTGCTTACACTCCAGTCAACCTGATAGCTCCTTTGGTGTGCCACACGACAGACGGGGGTCTCCTTGCCTCCGTGGCTTTTCCTGGCCACCATGGCTCTTTTACTGCCCTCCGGTCAACCTCCTGTGACCTCCCTCCCAACAGACACCCATTTCCATTTACTACGGTTGACTAATGAGTCTCGATGATGAAGGGTGTCACAGTCAGCTGCTCTCTATGCAGCTCCATTGAGCCTGCGGAGATGCATCGCACTCCCCAACCCACATCCTTACAACACAATTCCTTCCAAAGTGTCATCCAATTCTGCTTATAGCTGCCAAACAAGGTAAGCAGTCCTTCTCGTGCCATGGCATGCATTCTCCTCCAACAAAAAGGGAACAACACAATATGGTAAGTTACTTCCCATGCCCATATATTTCATGATTAGCCACCAGACACCATGCGGGTCCAGATCTGCCCATCTCCTGCCTGTTTTTCCCTCCAATTCTCATCTCTCAGACACCATGAATATGCCCTCTGTGAGCAAAGCCTGCTAGCTCGGGATGATGGGAACGGGTTGCCATTCACAGCTCTTGGTGCCTTGCCTTCTACTGTGGAGGTTGGTCAGTCTCAATATCATCTGCATATCTGCCAAGTTTCTGCCATACCCTCCCAATCCATCCCAGAGCCACCTAACCCAAGTCGGGGCTCAAATAATCACAGTGGACTATATACGGAAGGGTATGCGATCCCATATGAATTTTGTATACATCGGTCACCTGTTGGAGCACGACACTGGGAACCTTCCAAGGTGAGGTGAGATTTGGGAACCTCCCACCACCCCCCCCCCCCGCTTCTTCCTTCATGGCCAGTCGAGCCAAATTAGGACTCCGGGAAGAACCCTTGGGGGGGGAGCGCTTGAGCATAATACCTCAATTTCATATGTGAGGACGCCAAGCCAATTCATCCTCTCGCAAACTCATGAGCCCTTAACATGCTCTCTTTGAGTTTCCCAACATAAGTTTCTAGAGATGGCCCTGTTGAGTCTTTTGGTGGCAGTCGCAACCATAAGTCCATGGGGACCCACATCTCACGGCCAAACATCAAAAAGTTGGGGGTGCAGCGTGTGACCCCATGCTGTGCAGTACTGTAGGCCATCAGGACAAAGAGGAGGTGCTCATCCCAAACAAACTGGTATTCGGTGGAGAACAGGGCTAATTGATTCAATAAGGTCCTGCCGAATCTCTCTACCATGCACTCAGACTGGAGCTGAAGGGGAGTTGGCCTCATCTTATTAATTTGGAGGATGTGACACTGAACTCATTAGCATAGACTCAAAATTCCTGCCCTGGTCCATGTGCAGCTCCCAGGGAATCCCTCCATTAAAACAGCCATGCTTTCTGGTGTGGCAATGGATAAGCTTCTGGCCATTTGGTTAAATATTCCATTGCCACCATGGTGTACTTGTTTCCTTGGTGGGTGACCGGCAGGGGCCCTACCAAATCTACCTCCCCGCACTCAAGCGGTGCTCCCATATTATACAATGAAGGGAGGCCTTGGCCTTAATCGCAGACCCTTTCTCATCTCGGCAAAGGTCGCACGAACGTACCCAATTTTGAATTCCTATGCCAGATTTCACCCAATAGAACCTCTACCTCAATTTAGAAAGTCTCTTGTTTATGCTAAAATGCTCCATGGTCTTCGAGCCATGCACGTGCCCCATGATATTTTCCTTTAAATGGGCTGGTACCATCACTAACCAGGAAGTGGCATCGGAAGCAGGTGCTACCCACTTCCAATAAAGGATCCCATTCGTTGAAGCCACGACCTGCATTGTGCCCAATAGGTCTTTAAATGAGCTGCGAGTGGTGAAATCTCCTCCCACAAAGGTTTTCTTCCTTTCTCCAGCTAATAAAAAGAGGGCCAAAAACAGAATCCTCCCTTTGACTCTTACCCCAATCCACTTTGTCAAATTTAGGAGGTGGCTGTGGCATAGTTTGTCTGTCACTCTTGGTGCACATAGGCATGTATAATTTTGTTCCTGCTCATTTTGAATATTGGCTTTGACTTCCTATCTGTCACAGAATTTACACTGATGCTGCCAATAGGGTCGTCCAGAGAGGGCATCCGAGTTGTCGTGTGCCATTCGGGGCCAATGTTGCACTTTGAAATTGTACTGCTGCAGCTTTCAAGCCACATTGTAATTTGTCTCTTCGGTTCTTGAACTGAAGGAGCAAGGATTCCAGGCATGAACTGTCCAGATCACGAACTCCCGACTGTCAAGGTAAGGGTGAAAGTGTCCAACTGCAGACAATGAAGCCAATAGTTCTTTGCAAATAATTTATCTCAGGTCTCAAAAGAGCCTGACTGACGTAAGCAATCATTCTTTCGATGCCCTGTTGCACTTGCGACAGCAAAGCACCCAATCCTTCTTGACTTGCATCAGTGTGTAAGATGTAGTTGCCATTGTACATCAGGTAAGCCAAGACTGAGGACTCTCCCAGTTGTGGTTTAAAGTGACTGAATTCCTCAGTGCAGCTTTCTGACAATACAAAATTGGCTTTCTCCGTTGTCATGAGCCGCCAGCTGCTCATGACTCACAGAAGAACATAATCAAATGAAAAAGTATGCTTAAAAACCAAACTGGGCTCAGCTTGACCATCTTCCACAATAGATTGTCTCTTGATAAGTGCCCTACCACTAAACCATTTCCTTCTGTCCTGCCCAGCAGCTGCTAGAACCCACTCTGTCCATGGTGAGTCAACAACTACAGGTGTCAAGTCTGATCCAAAGAGTCAACCTCAAAAACTCTGGGTCCCAGTACGACCCTCGACACCAGCTCACACACCTCAATGGGCTTGGCCTCGCTCACCAGCATAGGTCAGGAACCACTCACTGGCCAAGGTCCAACCTCGCTCCGAGACTGCACAGACTTGCCCGCCAACCCACACGCCAGAAGCGAGGAGAACAAGCTCACCGGCTCAGGCTTGGCTGCCTGCACGTACACCAGAGCCATCATTGAGCATTTTTATCCCCCCCCCCCCAAAAAAAAAATATATATTGTTGCGGGCCAAGGGTCAGGTGAGAAGACCACCAAGGGTGGGGAGCTATCTCGGGTTCCCACCAGACTCCCCGGAATTGCAGGCCATCGCACACGGATAATTCCGTGATGCGGCGGGTCGCTAACCAACCGTGAATGCCAATAACTCAACCACGTGACTAACGGTCCTCCGTATAGTTTATCTGGTTACCTAAAAATAATCACGTGATCCAATAACTGGGGACACGCCCTCGGTTCGCCTTGTCCGAATCATATCACTTTACCGGATCAGATGTAGCCGAGCGACACTGCCAAGGATGTACTGGCTAAAAGGAACAAATCGTTGGGAATAAAGTCCCGGCTAGGTTAGGATACGGACCATGCTGGATCAATGAAAGAAAAGACAAAAAGGAGCTGGGAACATTTTTACAAAGGATTTATTAACAGGCAGGCGAGGAAAGGTATGTGACACAGTGAATATAGCTTTTATTGTGGTGTGTAAGAACAGATAGCAAGAAAAGTGTGGTGCGACAATAAACAAGCAACCTACAAAAGCAGATAAAAGAGCAGAGTTATTCCGATATAATTCTTCCACAATCTTAACTTGAGCGAGGATAGGCGCCATGAAACACACACACACACACACACACACACACACACACACACACACACACACACACACACACACACACACACACACACACACACACACACACACACACACACACACACACACACACAGAGTTAATGAAGAGAAGAAGGAGAGGAGATGAGGCTAATGGTTTCTCAATACCTTGCACGATTGCCCAACCGTGCCAGCAGTACGTTTTGGGGGGATGCTCCATTGGGCAATACTTCCCTGAGAGCTGGCGCGTCGTCTCTTGCTTTGTGGACTTTGTGCAGCTAGCGTCAGTCCAGAGAATGAAACGTGACCGTCAGGCGTGAAGGGGGAGACTTGCGTGGAGCCAGCAGCGAGTGGGTGGAGAAAGGCGGAGTCCGAAGCAAGTGGGCGGAGTGGCAGACAGGATCAGGTGGGTGGGTGGAATCAACGACGAGGCGGTGAAGAAAGGGCGGGGTCAGCATGCGAGTGGGCGGCGAAGGGCAGGTGGAGAAGGCGGAGTCAGCAAGCGGGTCGGTGAAGAAGGGTGGGTGGAGAAGGCGAGTTGGAGATCCAGCGTGTGAGAGAGAGAGAACGGACAGCTTCGCGATCCACCTTTTATAAACCCTGTGGTGCAGGGTGGGGGCGCCACCTCGAAGTGATGTGTCGTCACCTAAATTGGGCGCTCCGATTGGCCCCGGCCACTGCGCGGCCCTGCCATGATGGCTGGAAGCGGCTCCACTCGACTTCTGGCAAGATGGTTCCAAGCTGAAGAATCGTCTCGCTCCGAATCACATGACATGAATCGCCTTGCACCGAACTCCATGTCATACCCCGGTGACCCGTGATTGGGGATGTGGTTAATGTGCCTACTATGTGGTGCACCACGCGGTCCGAGAGATGCGGCCGCACAGCATGCCTCTGCCGGGTAGCAACTACATAGAGGAGGAGGAGCGGGAGGATGTCTGCCATCCGCGGGAGACATTTGTGGCCGTCGTGGTGAGCGAAGACTAATGGTAAGACGTTATTGTAACACCATGTGCAGACCTGACAAAAAATGTGTGCAATTCATGCCCTGTTCTGTACGATGATAAAGTATCACGGGCTGCGCGTGAGTCCGCCATTGTACATGTGATCAGCGCGTGGGTCTGCCCGCCATTGAGCATGCCCCGTAAAGTGCGCGTGGGTCCGCCATTGTACATGTGATCAGCCCGTGGATCCACCCGCCATCGAGCATGCCCCGTACAGTGCACGCGGGTCCACCATTGTCCACATGGTCATCGCGTGGGTCCACCCTTCATCGAGCATCGTGTTTGCGATTATCAGAGGCGGTGGGGTACATTAATGAAATAACTGACTGGGAACCACTGTATGTTGGCTGCTATTGGCGTTGGAGGAATGCGGTTTCCAGAACCGCAACAATATATTTCAGAGCATTTGACTGGTAGCTTCGCTTTTCATCTGCTTGATGATAGCATTTGATATTGAATCTTTGCACTGCAAGAGGTCCTTCTGGGGCTGCAGTCATGACTTCGCCATGATGGTGTCATCATGGCATTCATCCAGATCAGATAACTTCATCAAATATATTCATTGAACTCCCGACTGCTAAAGATAATGGTGATGCCTCCTGCTTGTGGTTGGCGGGGCAGAAAACAATGTGTCCATGAGCAGATGGCACGAGCAGGTCCCAGATCGTGCAGAAAAGCAAAGACATCACAGTTTCTCCATACATGTTCCTTCTCAGATGATTTCGTCACAAGAACGATTTAGGTTTCGGGGCCATATCCTTTTCACATTAAAAAAAAAAATTGCAGAATTTTCGGACCCCTTCTCAACTCTCCTTGTACACGATACATCTGGTCTCATTTCTCCTATCTCAACCAAAATCTTTCTGCATTCTCTTCTTACACTCCCGTACTTCTTTTCCCTCTGCTATCATAATAATTTTTGCCAATATATTTCCACAATTCATCTCCTCTCCCATGTGCGTTTTTTAATTTTTTTTTTTTTTTACACCTCCTTGAGGCTCGTATGAGAGCTAGCACACAACACAAAGCAAGGGGGACATGAGACAAGAGGGGTGGGAGTGGGAAGGACAAAACAGAGGGGAACGGAAACATTAGATCTGTGGAAGGGAGAGGAATGGGGCAGGGAACATGGGGTATACAAGATGGACATTACAGGGACTTTCAGGAAGGAAAGCAGGGAATTTGAAGGAGGTGGGTCTGGGGGCGAATTAACGGGGTTAGAAACGATAGAGGATTTGGATGGGGGACGATAGATGGTGATGAACAGCTGTTTTGAAGGCCTGGAGGGAAGAATGGGATTGAACAGAGTCAGGGAGTTTATTCCAAAGGCGGGAAAAGAGAGGAATGAAAGAGTGAAGGTGAGCAGTCATTCGTGATTTTGGTAGTTTTACCAGAAGGGGGATGTTGGCGGACCTTGAGCACCCTGCGGAAATATGGTGGGTTCAAATCGCAGACACAGCCGGGGGGGGGGGGAGCGGGACCAGAGAGGAGATGACAGAAGACAGAAAGACCACCGACCTGCCTGCGATGAGAGAGTGAAAGGCACAAAGACTCAGCCTCATCGTGGGAGATGCCAATGATCCAAAATGCCTTGGTTTCCCTGGAGAGGAAACTAGAAGACAGAAAGACCAACGACCTGCCTGCGGTGAGAGAATGAAAGGCCCAAAGACTCAGCCTCATCGCGGGAGATGCCAATGATCCGAAATGCCTTGGTTTCCACAGTGTGAAGCCGAGAAAGGTGGGAGGCAGGAGCACCAGCCCAGAAGGGAGAGCGGAACTCCATCAGGCTGCGGATGAAAGCTTTGTATGTGGTCAGGAGCTCAGATGGGCCAAGGAATGACTTTGCATGACGGAGGATTGCCAGTCGGCGACTGGCTTTGGAGGACACGTTGGAAATGTGGCTTTCCCAGGAAAAACCTTGCCAGATAATGAGACCCAGAAGCTTGAAAAAAAAAAGACTTATTCCAGAGGATTGTTGAGAAAGTGGATGGGGGGATTTGCCAAACGGTCCTTTCGGAGAGACATAGTGAGAGTGTGAGATTTGTCCGGATTGAAAGACATGTTCCACGTGTTGGACCAGTTTGTGATTTTATCCAGATCTGCAGTGAGCGAAGAAGCTGCTGCTTGCCGGTCTGAGGGATGACAGATGGCACAACAGAGGGTGGAGTCATCAGCAAAGAGATAAAGAGAATTTTCCAGAGTCGGAGAGATCGTTGATGAAAACCAGAAAAAGAACAGGGCCCAGAGCGCTACCTTGAGGAACTCCAGCCTGGACAGGAAGAGGGGATGACAGAACTCCATTTAGGGCCACTCGTTGACTGCGACAGGAGAGGAAGTCTGCGAGCCATGAGTGGAGATGGCCTTGGATACCATAAGACGAGAGTTTGGTGAGCAGGGCAGGGTGCCAGACTGTGTCAAAAGCACGTGATATGTCTCGGGATATGGCTCTGATTTCATGTCTGGCATTGAGGACCTCCATCAATTGTTGGGGCTTCTGCAGAAGCAGCATATCCAGGGTAGAGTGACCTGGTCTGAAACCAAATTGATGATCGGTAATAAAGCCATTGGAGAAGAGTAAATATTTAATGTCTGAAGCGATGATGGATTCCATAACCTTGCTGATGATTGGGAGAAGGCAGATTGGTCTGTAGTTGCAGGGATCTGTTTTTGCACCTTTTTATGCAGGGCAGTAATGTTTGCTGATTTCCAAGCAGATGGCAGATGACCTTGAGCAAATGAGAGGGTGAGTGGAACAGAGAGAGGGTGAGCAAGTGCAGAGGAGCAGGTTTTTAGGACACGTGAGCTGATACCATCTGGACCGGTTGCAGAATCTGAGTCGAGGTTTGACAGCAAGCTCTTCACTTTGTGAGAAGAAAAGGACACAAAGTTCAGGGACAGTTGGGTGCGACTGGGTAAGGTGGATACAGAAAGTGATGGGTTATGGACACAATATTTAGCTGCAAACACCGAGTTTCGGCATTCAGCCTTTTCACGTTCGGTATCAGCAGTGCGGCCATTTGAGGTAAGGGAGGGGATGGAGGGGGAACATACACCAGAAACAGATTTGATTAGATACCACCAGGATTTGGAGGAGGGAGAGAGGTTTGAGAGTTCAGACTTGAGCTTAGAAAGATGTTCTTTTCTGGCTCTCCTGAGGGTAGATACACACTTGTACCGAGATTTATGGAAGGAACTGAGATTACCCGCAGTTGGGTTTGGGTTTGAGTTTACCCGCAGTTGGGTTTGTTTCAGGACAACTGCGTCACCACAACCTTCAGTAAACCATGGGCGGGAGGAGGACAACTGAAGACGAGACAGGATAAATCTGTGTACGAGGAAGACCAAGTCTCTTTGAAAGAATTCCCAGGATGAGTTGATGTTGGAGAAAGTAGCGATGGGAGACCAGTCTCAAAGTTTGATGGCTGCTTGGAGACCCTGCCAGTCGGCTTGATTGAAATGCCAGACTCGACGGTGCCGAGAAGGTTCTCTGATAATAGTCAGAGATGTCCACTTTGACAAGGACGTGGTCAGAAGAACCGATTGGAGCAAAGGAAGAACAGCAGATATTTTCAGGGAAATTTGTCAAAATCAGATCCAGAAGAGATGGAGTACTGTTGGTTGAGATCCGGGTTGGGAAATTGACCGATTGAGTCAGTCCCAATGAGTCGCAGAAAGCTTTTGCAGAAGTGCCATGACAGGTGAGAGAGGTACCCACACCTAGCCAACTGGCATGATGACAATTGAAGTCGCCACATATGAGGAAGAGAGAGTTTGGATGAGAAGATAGAATCTGGTCCATGTTTTCGGATAGTGAGGTGAAAATGGAGTCATTACTGTTAGGTGGACGGTACAGTACACATATAAACATGATGTGGGAGTGGAGGGGAAGCCTTAGTCAGAGTTATTCCTGGGGGTGTGGGGGAGTGAAGGCAGTGCATGGAGAGTGAGGAATGGAGTCTTTGATGAAGAGAGCAACTCCTCCACCAGGACGAGGCTCAATTCTATCATACCTTAGGAGGGAGGGAGTAACCAAGGAGTGATACTTTAGAGTCGGAGAAGTCTTGAGGGAGGAAAGTTTCTGTTAAGCAGATTATTTCTGGTTTGTCAGTGGCAACCTGTATGGAAAGATCTGTAAGGTTGGAGCGAAGGCTCCAAATATTTGAGGTCCACACTGTTAATGAAGAGGGAGGGAGGAGGCTTTGGGTGCAAGGGATGGGAAGGGAGGGGGAGAGTAGGACAAGGGAGGAGGGGAGAGAGGTAAGGAGAGTTGTTCAATGAGTGTGGGGGATTGCAGAATAGCTTGGGGAGGGGGCCGGATGAGGAGAAAAGGCTCTTTGGTGCTGGGGGAGAGGGGGGCAGAAGGAAGTTGAGGATTTGAGGAGGTGCAGTGCTGATATGGAGGTGAGAGGGCAGGGGAAGGAGGCAGCTTTGTGGATGAGAGGGGGGCAACTTTGAGAAGGGGGAGGAAGGGGGGTGAATGGTGGGACAGGGGGAGTGGGGAGAGTTGAGGGAGAAAGGTGAGGGGGGAGTTTTTGAGAAAGGTGAGAGGGAGGCTTGGAGGGAGAAGAGTGTGATGGTTGCTTTGAGTGGATGTGATCAATACAAACGCCAACATGGATGTGAACGAATCCCCGTGAAAGAAAACAGCATAAAGCCAACAATTGCAAATCGATGTTGGAAAATGAAACTGCTGAAAGTTAATTACCGTCCGCGGGACGGATCATAGTCAGCTTAAAATACGGTGCAAAAGGAAATGTCCCACGGATGCAGGTTGGCGATCGGCTTTGTGTGTTGTTGAAATGACAGGTAATTATTGCCTTGTGAGAGGGATGCAAGGAGAAGATAATTGCACAATTAGAAAGGAATTCCAGAAACAGAAAGCTGATGGAAGTGTCATTAAAACGGCTGCACCCTGGCAGGAATGGGTTGATGAAAACAAGATGGTGTTCGAAAATGACAGACGAAGAATGCACGGATGAATAAACATGGGAAGATGAAGGAAATTGCCTGGCTTGCTTCTAGCCTCTTTTGCCACCACTATAATCACACAACAACAGTTTCTTCCTTCCCTCCTTCCACACCATCACGCACAACCTCATAGCCACCTGCATGCATGCTATGAACATTTAACATCCATATTTTTCCTCCTACACCATTCGTATATTCCTTTTGGAAATCCAAACAGGCCAGAATGTGCACCACTGATGACATGTTGGTAGGCCACTGTTGGGGCTTTAGTATAGTCATCAAATTCAAACGATGAGCAGAAAAGTGTCGGTAACAAATATGGTGAGAAGTAATGCATCATGCTGCAACCAACTTGCATATAATGGAAATTAGGAGAGACAGTGAAGAAAAAGGGTACCGAGAGCTCTGGTTGAATTCATGATCGAGTGAAATGAGTCACACAGTAATGACTCACTCAATGCTTGGAATGAGGTGTCACAACGAGTGGGATGGAATGAGGGCGAGTGGTTTAGTAAGAACAGAGGTGTTGAAGCTCAGATGGATGTGATTTGTTACGCGACTGAAGCCAAAAGAAAAACATACCCCATTGTTTGCAAATTGTGAATCTGCTCTGTTGCACACGTGTCATGGAAACGAACAAACAAGCTTGTCCCATCTCATGCAGTCTCTCAGCTATTATTCGAGGAACAAGTTACAGCACTGACTGGCTCTAGATTGGTTTCATTATCATGTGACATTTCAGCATTGAGACCACAGTTTGGTAAGCTCCCAAGCAGGATTTAGTCATGATGATAAAAAAAACCCCAATATAATCACTGCATATACCAAGTATCCTGAGTTCAAATCCCCATTGGCTGTTGAATTAATACCAGGTGGGGTTGACTCTGCCCGTAATCCTTCCGAGGTCAGCAAAATGAGTGCCAGCTTGCTGGTATACTGTGTCGGAGTGGCGAGCTGTCCAGAATTGTGCCCAATAACCAAGGAGACTGCTTAGGCAGCACCAATGCTCTGCACATAGTATGGTTCCGATAAATGGATGAATGGATGGATATACCAAGTGAAGTACATCTGTATATGTGCTTGCAAAATAGAAATGAAAAGTGAGGAAAAACGTATTTAAAACCAAAATATTGCACAACACATGCACATGTTCATGTGCTTGGAGAGCAAACAACAAGGAAGGGGGGAGGAGGGGGTGGGGGCAATTACTTGGAATGATAAAGAGATAAACCAAACTTTGATAATGACTGTACCTCTCAACCAAAGGTGTTCAACACGAGGGCCCAGGATGTTGTCCCAATGTGTCAGCGTGGCAGCCTTCAGAGGGCAATTTCCAGAAAATTCTGGATCGGTCTCCTCCAAAAGCGTGACGTTTGGAACAGCAGCCTCGGACGAGCATAGGGCTTCCCACACACTCATGCCTGGCCCAAAACGTGTCTGCTGCCTTTTAGGCCAATTCTGGCCTGGTCTAACATCAGCTTCCTAAACTCACCATTGCCATAGATTCAAAAACCTCATGCATTTCAAATCAGGTTTCGGCTAACACACACTAATCTGTTGGGAAATCCTCCTACTTCTTCATTTTTATTCCTTTCCAACGTTGTGCCAACACATTCCCCATTATAACTCCCACCTAAAACCTCCTCTTCTTCTCTTCTTCCTCTTGCCTTTCCCCCACCCCTATCCCCACCCAACCACAACCCTCAGCTACCAGGAGCTACAGATTTTTGCACAGAAATTTATATTTTCAACTTTATTACTTTCAAAGCCAATTCTCAAACAGCATTATATTTATCTTCGAAAAGCCCTTCTTTCTTTCACCATGATTCTTCCTACTCCCAGAAGAAGAAAAAAAAAACACCCAAAACCATACAAGGTCTGTGCGTACGCTCTTTCAACTATGTCGAGCATGCCGAGTACATGGTCTTGACGCAGGAATCCATCGGAGCAACATATCAATGGCAGGACATGAACGGCACAATAGGAATTCTGGCGAACAAGAACAACAAAGACAAATAATTAAATATAAGCAATTACTTCTGTTCATAATTAACAAGGAATAACAGTTGACAGTGCATCACGTGAGAGGCTAATGCGCCCTTTCTGCAGTAACTCGGAAATCATTACATTTCACATGCAGAATCAAAAATAATATGAATGGCAAATATTTATTAATTATCGACACGCAGGCTGGCAGAATTACAACTTGCACTGTTCTCCACTGAAGAATTGGTAAATAAGTGCACGTGATTAATAATCACAAGGGACACACTTGATATTGAGGAAATGATGCGCAAGAGCGAAACGTGCAGCATATTGGGCAAACTTCCCTCTTTCACCACGGCCTGTCAGCAAATTTCCTTTCAAAGCACACAACCTGGCACAAATTGGCTTCCTCTCGCTAACCATTGCTTTGCCACGAGTTTCTGCCTCATGACTATGTGTAAGGCATAACTGATAAATAATCCAGAAACACGACTTCTTCAACTAGGACAGTGTTTGTTCAGAAAAGTCACCCGACGACAAAGTAAAAAGGTCACAAAATCTTTGCTGACATCTTGTTTGTAAAACATTATAAATAAATAGTGATACTATTTATCACTTTGGGAAGTTGGAAAGTGTTGCAAGGTTGACATGGACTATGTATTCCAGATAGAAAAGTCAAAATAAGTATTGGGATCCTGATGAAGCTTCATCTACATTTTCGAGGTATTCCCCTGCGACACATAATACTTGTGCCATCAATGACTGGAGTCGTGCTTTGAGGACAATGTCTTCATCATTTATAAACTTCAATGTCTTCATCATTTATAAACTTCAATGTCTTCATCATTTATAAACTTGATGTGACCCAGACATTCCTTG
Source organism: Eptatretus burgeri (assembly GCF_056783735.1). Taxonomy (NCBI): domain Eukaryota; kingdom Metazoa; phylum Chordata; class Myxini; order Myxiniformes; family Myxinidae; genus Eptatretus; species Eptatretus burgeri. The sequence goes on from NC_140966.1 coordinate 73,392,640, forward strand.
AGTGGTCCAAAGAGATGAAATTTACCGGTAATATGTCTGGACTGTATGAAGGACGATTTAGAACTTCACTGGAATACCTAGGTCCTTTAAGGTCTGGTGGATGGTTGAAGACCTCTTTTGGTGGCCACATTGTCAAGGGATTATTCAATTTTAGGTGAGAATTATTGTTTTCACACTTCCAATACTGATAGCCAATTATTCTGCAATATGGGATTTTCAAAACAACGTATTAATGCAAACGAGGCATTTTTCCATTTGCATGTTTGAGGAGATGGAAAGAAGTCCTCCTCGGATTCAAAGTATCAACCTTCACTTCAGTAAGAGATCACAGTTCATGGACCAAGCTATTCAGCTTTGTTGTTCTCATAGTTTTGTTCCGAGAGCTCTTTTCAGGATCCCAGCCTACGTCCAATTGTAGTTCGTTTGTAGTAATATTCCTTGGGATGGTTTTCAAAATCTCAGTGAGGTTCTTCTTTATTATTCCTGTTGCTCCAATTATCACTGGTGGTGCAATTTTGATGCTCTTCAACTTCTAAGATCTCTTGATATCATTTTTGAGGTCCTGGTATCTGGTCATTTTCTTGATTTCTGTGTTATTTAAGCCAAAATTGCTGGGAACCATACTGATATCTAAATCAACACTGCAGTCTTTTCCTTTTTCTTCCTGAGTGCTATGTCCGGTCACAATGCTTTGTTTTCTATGTTCACGCTCAATGGGATCATCAGGTCGTACGTGAGCATGATGTCCATATTTTCAATGATTGCCCTTGGTTCATGTTTCCATGAGTTTTCTGGAACTGGGATGTTGAAATTTTTACAGATGTGCCAACGAATCACTTTGCATATTTTGTTGTTCCGTTGTGTATAAAGTTGTTCTGATAATCGCTAATTTATCAGTTGTTATCTTTAACTGTTATCTTTAAATTGTTTATCAATTATCAGTTGTTCTGATAATTTGCATCCCGAAAGCAGGTGACCAGTACTTTCTGGTTCCGTCTTGCAGAATCTCCACTTGTCTGTCTGGCTCAACCGCACCATCTTTTTAAATCCATTGGTGTCATGTCCTTAATCATGGGCATTCATTATTTGTTTTCCGTCCCAGTGGAGCTGACCTCTTCTTATCCATTCCAATAAACCTTCTTTGTCGATCCCAACCTTGGTCCAATTATTTTTTGTATTTTCCTGCTCTTTTGTCTTTCTCCCAGTTGTTGGTGTATATTTGTTGATATTTCTTTTTATTTATTTATTTTGTCTCTTTTGCAATTGTTAGGGCTGTATTTGAAGCGGTTTCATTTTCCTGTGCGGTATCTTCTATTCACACCTGTTTTTGGAAATTCCTTGCAAAGTGAGTTAGGGATACTTTTTCAGGTTTGTTGTGTTCACGTTTGTTTACAAATTGAATCCGATAGTCTGTTGATAATTTCACAGACTCGGCTAGTCTTACACTCGTCACTCTGTGCACCTGGTTGAGTTCCATCAGGCTGCTCCCTCACTCTCGTCTCGGCAGGTACATTCTCAGGATGCACTGGTTTTGTGGAACATTTTGTGGATGGTAAGGAGTTTTCTTGTTTTGATGTCTAATATTGATTTCTCATTTGGACCACTTTGTTTTTCCATAGCTGTAATGGAACACTGGTACTGCGAGTTGGTTAATAGCTTTGATTTTGTTTCTTGGGGAGAGGTACATTTTCAGGATCTGCTTTGTTCTACATAGGTATTTTTTGGCTATTGTTTTGTGCATTTGTTGGTGACATATTTGGTGGCCTTCTTCTACTCCGATGTATTTGTATGATGCTTCGTTTTATAACTGCTGTATTGTTGTTTCAAGGTAAATTTTTATGTTGTCTATATTTGTTGGTTTACCTGGTATAAATGTGCACTTGGCACACTTATCTCATCCTAATCCCATTTGAATATTCTCAGAGAATCATTTTACAATACAAGTTTTAGCTGTTCGGTCAATATTTCGTCATTCGGTGCGAACCTTTAAATCATCCATGCACAGTAGATGTGTCACTTTTTCTGTTTCTTTGGATGTTCTTCTGTTGGTTGTTATGGTATATCCGTGTTCCTGTGACCTCCACCACCGAAGGTGAAGGAGGTTATGTTTTCACCCCTATCTGTCTGTTTGTGTGCAGGATATCTCAAAAAGTTGTGGATGGATTTGGACAAAATTTGGTGGGCAGGTTGGGTGTTGTGACAAGGACGAACCGATTAGATTTTCATGAAGATCTGGATCTGGCTCCGACTACAACAATTTTTAAAGTGATTATTCACCAATGAGAGATTCGGCCAAAAATGATATACAGCACATCTCAAAAAGTTGTGGATGGATTCGGACGAAACTTGGTGGACATATTGTGTATGCGACAAGGAAGAATTGATTAAATTTTGGTGAAGATCCGAATTCGGATCTGAATACGAGAATTATTTATTTTTAAAGTGATTCTTCACCATTGAGAGATAGAGCCAAAAACGATATACAGCAAGATGTTTCAAAAATGTATTGGGCCCAATATGTTCTCGTTAATCAGGCATGATGTGGCGGAGGTATGCGCTCTCCCGAGTGCCCTTCTAGTTTGTTGATGAGGTTACTCAGTGGGTCCAGAGCCAGACAAAACAAGAGGGCTGTATGTTTTCCCTCTTGTTTTGTTCCCCCTCTTGTTTTGTCTGGCTCTGGACCCACTGAGTAACCTCATCAACAAACTCTTGACTGTCTCCTTGGACGATCCCACACTGTATCTTCACATCTGGTATTTCGATATTTCCTTCTGAGTGCTGTAATGTCAATGTGGTATTCCAGAGCTCTACTGCTTTCTCAATCAGTTTGATTATTTGGGGATTGATGTTGTATATTTGCATGCATTTTATCACCAACGAATGTGGGACACTGTTGAAAGTTTTCTTATAGTCCATCCAGGCGCTGGACAATTTGGTTCTCTGCATTTTGCGATTTTTAAGAGCAGCCTTGTTCAGTAGTAGGTGGTCAATTTTTCCATAACAACCTCTCTTACATCCCTTTTGTTCTGCCTCCAAACCTCCTTGTTGGGTTCGGTGATGGTACATCATTTCTGTAATGATTCCTGTTCGAAGTTTGTGTGTTGTCGGTCGGCATGTTATTGGCCGGTATTTGTGAGGAAGTTGGGTTTTTTCAGATTTTGGGATGAGAAATGTGTTTCCTTATACGAGCCACTCATCCACTTGCTTTTCCTCATAGGATCAGTTCATTTAATGTCCTGACATCGTCATTGTGGAGAGCATCAAGTTGTTTTAGCCAGAGATTTGGAATGCCATCTCGGCCTGTGCTTTTAAAGTTTGGCATTCTTTGAAGTTGTTTTCTAATTTTTTCTTCATTGATAATAATCACTAGGGGCATTTCCTCTAGATGTTGCTTCCTCTTTTCCAAGTCTGGGATCCATTCTGCTTCCTTGTTATGTTTCATTTTATCTTCAAACATTCCTTTCCAGAATTTTTCCAGCTTTTCTTTGTCAGGAGGAGTTGTGACACATTCTGCTTTTGTTTCCCTAATTTGCGGAAGAATCTCTTCGGGTTACTCTCAAACATGTGGTTTTGATTTCTCCTGTTGTTTGTTTCCTCATAGTTTTTGTTTTTATCTTCCTTGCTATCATTTCTAGTTTGAGCTTGTTTTCAGCACCCAAGCAATCGAGGTCTTCACTCTTCGATTTTGTATTTGGTTATTATTCTTTGGATTTTTTTTTTTTTTGGAAGATTTGGGCTTCTGTTCCCTTTCCTGAACTGTTGTATCTATCTGACCGACTTCCCTGCTCAGTTGCTCTCTTTGTGTCTCTAATCTCTGCTTCCACCGTGGGATTTGGCTTGTATTTGTCGGGCCTGGTTTTTTTGTTTTGTTTTTTTGTTTTTTTTCCACCTCTTCTGGTGTTGTTTGCCCGTTACTTTTTCTTGAATGAACAGTGCTGCTGCAAAACACACGATATTCATTTATTTCAAGGTAGATGATTTTGAAATCATTTTTCCAACTGAATGGTGCAAAACAAAATGAGATCTTCTCAACTGCAGATCAGCAAGCTAACTTTTAACTCCAAGCAAAATCGGGTATTCAATCATAACTCCAACAGACATCAAGTCTTTCTTCTTTTAAAACAGCCTGATGCTTTTCATCGCGGTGAGCATACTTCAAATCGATGTTCCGTTGATTCCATCTATCAAACTCTGACTACCAGTTTAGATTCCGTTCAGGTCACGTAACTATGCACAACAATATGTGGCTATCGTTGGAACCATCCCCTCCCCTCTTCCAATTGAGGCTAGATTTCAAGGTAGTACCGTGGGACCAATCCTGTTCCTCCTCTACTTAAAACGACTTCTTTAATGCTCTGGAAACCCTCTTTTATTTTATGCAGATTTATACACACAGTGCTGCACAGTGCCCAATCTCACCAATAAGTAAATAGAAACTGTGCCTCTCTCCGCTGCTCTTGAAATGGTCAGACACTGGTCTGACAAAATGAACATCTCTTTCAATCCAGAGAAATCGCTCAGCCTCACCCTATAGGTCTGGAAGGATTGTCGAACGAACCCACCCATTTCCCTGGTCAGACACTGGAAAAGGTTCAGTCTCATTAACTTCGAAGCCTCAACATCAGCCACGACCTATCTCCGGCTTATCAGATAGTCAAGGTGGACTCCAAAGCCAACCACAGATTGGACAATCTGTCATTCAAATTAATTCTTTGGAAAAAAAAACAAACAAACAAAACTCAAAGTCGACAAGACCTTCATCAGAGCTCAATGGACTACAGTGCTCCCTCTGGGCTTGGGCCCTCACAAGACACAGCAGCTCCTCTGGGATTCTGTGGAATCAAAAGATCTCAACATTATTGACATCTCAAAAAGGAGGTCTTAGAATCACACCTGTTTGTCTCACATCACAGGTAGGTTGGTGACTTTTCTGTTTTTTTTTTTTAACCAACTCTTTCCTGGTTTAGCTCCTTCTGCGTCTCTCTAGCTCCTCAATGACGCACATTCTTCCAGTAACCCCTTTATGGTTAAACTCCAAAAAAATCCAGGCTTTCCAGGCACTCTTAGTTCCTTCTTTTCTTCCACGTGTAGAACCGCCGTACAGAGGATGTTCAATAACGCTCTTCCCTCCAGTGATTCAAGCAGGCTGTGCATTAACCATGTCATGTTCCAACCAACTATTCACCCACTGTTACCCCTCTTCACCCATCTCCCCCCCTCCAAAACAGTAATGCTTTCATCTCCCATTAACCCTGCTTAACCAACCCTCTTACTTGCAGGATACTATGTTTCCTCCACTCCACTCCACTCCTGCTCGTTCATTCTTATTGTGTCCGACTGTGGTCTCAGTGCCACCCACTCCTCACCCCTCTTCACCCATGTCCCCCACCCAGTGGCAAATCCAGGGGGGTTTCCTGGTTGCCCGGAACCCCCCCCACCCCCAACAAAAAAAAATTTACCATTACAGCGGCAAACCCAGGGGTTCCCTTGTCACCCAGAACTCCTTCTGGTATGTCATATAGTTGCTAGTACGTCATATAGGCACTACCATCACTCAGGTAGGTCTCATTAGTCATGATATTTAAGATTGAAACTTGAAGTTTATTGAATTCAAGCTATTTTATTTTTAGTTATGCATTTAAATATTAAATTAATTAACTTTTAGATCTTTTTGCACAACAATACATGCATATCAAAGAATATGTGAATGTGCATTTATTTGAAAGATGCAATAAAGTTTTCATAACGTTCATATGACTTAGATTTTCTGTTATTTGGAAGCCCCCCGCACCCCCCCCCCCAACCCAATTCCTGGATTTGCTCCTGCCACCCTCCCTCCCTCCCAAACAGCGATCCTTTCTAATCCCATTAACCCTGCTTAACCAACCCTCTTACTTGCATGATACCGTGTTTCCTCCACTCCTGCTCGTTCATTCTTATTGTGTCCCACTGTGGCCCCTTGCAGTGCCCCCAATCTAAAGTCATTGCATTCTTATTCCACGTCACCTCGTTTCAGTGAGAATAAATATATATAATTTAAAAAAAAAAAGAACAATAACCATTATATCGCACAATAGCATCCCTCCCTGCATCATCGAGGCCCCATTGGTACCCCCCCCCTTCATTTCCTGCACCCATGATATACCTCAACGGGCAAACATCATGAACCAACACACGTGGTGTTTGTTTACTTTCGAAGAAACGCGTTGAGATCGTGAATAAAAAAATACAATGGTAAACATGTTTAAACGAGCAAACGGCGACTTTCACGTACAAACTGAGAGGCATCAGCAGTGATCGCGTCCACCGCCGTTCAGAAAGACCACGAAGCGCCAAACGCTGAACGATACGTACGGATTTCCTCCCTCAGTGGTCGCAGCGAGACGCCGTTCGGGAAACACTCGAGAACAAGGCACAGATTTCCGACACGAGGCGGATTGTGACGCTGCAAAAAACACGGAAGCACGGGGAGCCAACTGCGCGCCCGATCCCGAGCGTTCCCTTTAAATGACGTCATTTCCGCCGCGCACCCGATCCCGAGCGTTCCCTTTAAATGACGTCATTTCCGCCGCGCACCCGAGCCCGCGCATTCCCTTTAAATGACGTCATTTCCGCCGCGCGGTTGGCACTGATTTATTCCCAATCCAGGGCGTTGCAGCTCGAGGTGCCATCACGGTCCGCTCATCGATTGCAGATCTCGTGCTGCCAAACAGGGGGGGGGGGGGAGGGTTGGAATGCGAAACTCATACAGTCTCCAATGAATAATTATTATCCGTGTAAACACTAAACAGGCCACAGTGAGTGGAATAACCCATTGCGCCAATTCCTGACGTAAAAATCCAACCATTTTTCACCGTGGAATGGAAAAAGTGTCGTCTGAAAATAGTGAAGGCTCAGGACACGTTGATCGAGGAATGCTAACACCGTCGGGAGTGAGGAGAAACTGCCGTTTCGGACGTTAACTCGTCCTCGGAGCAATTACACATACGGACTTGTGATCGGGAAAGACGTAAAAACAGAAAACAAGAGGAATGGCGTGAATGAATCACACATGACGAATATCAAAGCGGCCTGATGTCCCGTTTACATGATCGAAAGGATGTGTAATACGATGAAAATGTCCATTTATAATGTTAAAAAATGAACACGGCTGATCATATATATGTCAGTATGTCTCCGTTTGATTTGACAAACGCTTTATTAGGGACGAGAGGAATAAAAATGTTGATAACATTAATCCACCGAATGTAAGCCATGGCGGTATAGTTTGCCACTGTCGTATTTTGTCTCGAGCGAAATTTACAACCCTTTCATTATTCACTATTAGCACAATATTTACCCGGACAGTTAAGCGTCACTTACAAGGAGACGTGGATTTAAAATAAGTAAATATAAACGTTTCTGTCACGTGGTGCATTTTTTCACACGCACGGTGCCGAATCCTCGTGCGGTGATCATTTTCAAACCGAGCGCTGAGCAGAGAGCAATGGCGCAGGTTGAGGTGTTGGATCGTCTGGCCGAGACACTGTGCGACCCCAAGGAGTGTCTCGCTACCCGTTTCCGAGCCCTGTTCACCCTGCGGAACGTGGGCGGACCACGTGCCGTGGAGAGCATTGGACGCGCTTTCGGGGATCCCTCGGCGCTGCTCAAACACGAACTGGCTTACTGTCTGGGCCAGATGCGTGACCCCTCGGCCATCTCGCTCCTGTCATCCGTACTGAGGGACCCACACCAGGAGCCTATGGTCCGACACGAGGCCGGTACGTCTTTTGGCTTATTTTTTTTTTTTTCAAACTTTTTTCATTTTGTAATTTAACTAGTGCGTGGCCGTACGTGCAAAAAAAAAAAATAGAATTGTTACGTCAATCGTGACGTCATAGCACCATGTCCCGTCATTGGTTTGGTAAATAAATGGCCATAACTTGGGAACCACTTGTCCGATTAATATCAAACCTTGAAAAGGAACATCCACAGATCCCCAGTGTCGATTGTGACGTCATACCAAACGAAGAATTGTGACGTCATAGCACCGTGTCCTGTCATTGGTTTGGTAAATAAATGGCCATAACTTGGGAACCACTTGTCCGATTAATATCAAACCTTGAAAAGGCACATCCTCGGGTCCCCAGCAATATACGTGGCAAGTTTCAATTAGATCGGACCAGTGGTTGTCGAGAAACGGCGGTCACAGACAGACAGACACACAGATTGCTGGAATTATCGAAAGATGAAGAGTAAATTTCTACGTCCAGTCAATTACATACATAGACGAGACCACAAAACACATTGCATATCTTTGGCGGAAAGGGAATCGCTCTGTACTAAATACTGTGCTAACTACTCTGCCATGGACACGTCGTGCTTTTCAGATTTTATTTATTCGCGAAAGAAGCAATCACTTCGTACGTTACATATTGACGTTGAAACATTTTATCCCCAACTTTACCCTACGTCCGTTTTCCTCTTCCAAACCTTCATTTTCTCCCCCCCCCCCCAAACGAGAGCACCTGTGCTGCTGATGCAATGCCCCCTTAGGTGAGGGCATACATTTGCAATTGGTTCATGTTGCCGACGTCAACTCGCCTACTCTGCGTCGAAAGACACCCTGTGGGTTTTAAGATCCACCAGGTCATGCAAACAGGTGAGACACCCGGCTTAACGCCCGCCTGAGGAACGACGGGGGACTTTGTGAAGCGACCCTCGGCCTGCGAAACGCTCGTCTCAGTTTATCGTTGCTTCGGGAATCGAACCTTCCAGAAGACGGGCCGTGGTTTCTGCGACACACTGAAGACCTCATGTATGCAGTGCCGATAAATGTAATCTTAAGGCACACGTCGTCGTAACTCCGTCTCCATCAGCAATGTTCGTGGAGGACCTGTGGCACAAACACGCAGTCAGATACACATGGCGACACCACACTTAACTTTCACACAAACGGATGCTGAGATTGGGGGAAGTGACCTCACTTCCAGAGCACTCTGGGTGCCAGCGACGTCATCTTTATGACTTGGCTTTTTACTCTGCACATTAAAGCAATCGAGGAAGAATTTCCTCCGGCCGGGGTTCGAACCGCCGACCTCCCAAACTCAGAGCGGAAGCTTTGACTATTAATCACCCAAGTCTGGTTATGTGTGACTTGTGACTTTGTCGGGTCACGTGTGACTTGTTCTCAACTATAATTGAATGGATGTCATTGGGGCGAGGCAAATAGGTTTCAGCGGATGGAGAAGCCATCCAGATGTATTCTCACTTCTGGAATGCATTCGGTAACGGAATCAATATGGAGTGGGCACAGTTCTATCTCTTCCAGAACCTCTTCACCTGACCATCAGCCATGATTTCTGCGCTGACCATAATTACAAAGTCAGCTGTAAACTGTGCATCTTCCATATTTCCGAGACATTCCTTGAATATCAGAAGTATTCAGTTTGCCAGGCCTTTGTCTCCAGCTCAATGGAGTACTCTCGATTATGGGCTGGTACCCCAGCATCACATCTCTCTTGAAGCTCTCAGCATTATTTGTATCCCCCATGATAAGGTGGAAGCACAAGGCTTTTCTCTTCCACATCACACATACCTTTGTGTGACATTTATTTAATATTTGCTGTTTCCCACCCCCTCTCTTCTGATCTACCTTGCTCTGCTCTCTCAACCCTCTGACCCTCCATAGTTCCGACATGTACATGTTCTTTGAATACCCCCTTTCCTCGTGGTTTTACTCCCATATTCCAAGCTTCCTCCCCACCTCCACTGTTTTGTTCCTCTTTTCTTCCATTGAGGTACTACCTTCCAGAGATTGTTCAATTGTACTCTTCCCACCATTTCAACCTGTTATTTTTTTTTTACCTGACCACGTCCAGGCCTTTACTTTCAGGTTGAAAGGGCTGCTCCTCTCCTAATGCATATCTATATATAGGAAAATGTCACCATTCATGACATCATAATTTGTGTGACCGTGTTGTGTGGCTCTGGACACTTATTCACCATTCACGGTATAATGCTTCGCATGTCCGTGTTTTTTAATTTTAATTATTATTTTTCCTTTTCCCTTCCCCACCATCCCTCACTCATTTGTTGGTTCTGAAAACCCAGTCCACCACATAAAACAGCTGTGTGGCTGTGAAGGAACATGCCCTCCACCACGTAAACATCTCGCATTACCTGAGTATCCGCTACCATGATTTTATTTTCCATTCCTTTACATTTCCCTGTAATTTTTTTGCCCTTGGTCATGCCTCACCTCGGAAGCATACAGTGAGTGATGATGGGAAATCGAGTGCAAAGAGACGGAAGAAAGTGATGACTTGGTCAAAACATGGAATTGCTGGATGGGTTGGCTGGAGGTGAAATTGCTGCTTCAGTGGTGAGGAGCTATGGCATTACTGGATGCTCTGTGCACCACATTAAAAAAACTGAGGATAATGTCTGGTGGTTTTTATTTATTTTTTTTTTTTTTCAGGGATTAAGTAGACAAGCAATAAAAAAAAAAAATTTCAACTCGTAAATGGACACACTTGGAAATAAAAAAAATGGAGAAAGCGCTAAATGTTTCGATCGAGCATCAGAACCAGAAAGAAGTCCCTGAGTTGATCTATGATACATACAAAGATAATGTGTATACAGTCAACCCCCGCTTTATCGCGGTTCACCAATCGCTCCCCCGGTTCATCGCGGGTTTTCCCTTGGAACGTAACTAATTTTTTCTGCGGATTCCCCCTGTACATCACGGTAATAATATATAAAATATAAATTATTTAAGCAATAAATTGTAACGCGTGGTGCTCGACCACTCACACAACGCACGAGACAAAGTTTCGCTTTTGAACTTCGAATATGTTTTATACGGTTTTTTTCTCCAAGCCCCACGATGCCGCCCAAACGCCCTGCACCTTCTAAGGCTTCTGGCAAGTAACCGAAGCACCAGAGGAACGTCCTGACGCTCCAGGAGAAGGTTAAGGTGCTCTATGCTTCGGGAAGGAAAAAGGTTTGCCGCCGTTGGACGAGCACCACTCGTACCCAGCACCTCAAAACCGACCAGACCAGACGAGTCGATCTCCGCACCTCAAACCCAATCTCTGCCAAACGGACTAGACAAGACAAGTCGATCTCCGGCACCTCAAACCCAATCACTGCCAAACGGACTAGACCAGACGAGTCGATCTCCGGCACCTCAAACCCAAACCGACCAGACCAGACGAGTCGATCTCAGGCACCTCAAACCCGATCACTCCCAAACCGACCAGACCAAACGAGTCGATTTTTTTTTTTTTTGGGGGGGGGGGGGGGAGGCGTCCATTCATCGTGGATTTTCACTTAGCGCGGGGAGGTTTGGAATGTAACGCCCGCGAGAAACGGGGGATTACTATATATATATATATATATATATATATATATATATATATATATATATATATATATATATATATATATATATATATATATATATATATATATATATGTATATATATATATACAAGCGCATGGTCCAAACCTCTGGTGGTGAAGACGTCGACTCAGCTAGCACCTGCTAAACCACCCTATGTCAATCCAAAATAATTGGGGGGGGTGGGGGAGTGGGAGCTGTTATCAATATATTATTTGTTTGGTTTTGGCTCCACAAGAGAAATTGTATTCAATTTCTGCATTGTTTGCTAAAATATGTGCTTGTGTGCGTGCGTGCATGGTTTTACTTGTTTGTGACCAACTATGCCCCCACAACTGCACTGTCAGTTTGCTGCTTTGCCTTCTGTCACCTCACTCTTCTATGATGCTATATGTTGTATATAAAATAATAAAAAAGTTCTGCTGTTTTGTCTGTGCTTAGTAAAGAACAAAATGTGAAAATCACTTAAATTGCATACTATAGGAGAACATCACTATTTGTCCAGATTTAATGTTGTGTTCCAAGGTATGAGCCTGTTTACCTTCTGCTCCAGCGATTGGATATTCGCACTGTCGAGAATGAATGGGTCTGCCAGATGTTTTATCTCGAAGTTTTATGTGACATGCTGCTTGTGGGCATGAAGAAAACTAAAGCCAAATATGGTGAAGGTCGTCATGGAGACCATTGGTGGGACGAGGTTGGTGCAAAAGTATTGTGGATTCTCACCACTCTGGCGTGCGGGCGACCGCTTTTAGCTAATTGCGGCCGCGCGCCCACCGACCGTGGAAATCTAGTCGCAGCTTTCGGATCAACGCCGAAATCCAGCTGCAGGTGTGTTTTTAACCACACCATAAACCAGCCAACTCTTCTGTCCACGCGCGACAGGGTTGATCGTCGAATTGTCGATTTACCTAATTATTCGCGCAGACAGAAATGCCGGGGATTTGCACATCGACGGGACCCGTACGGACACGAGCCGCTTTAAGCAGCTCGCGCTGTTTGCGATTGCCGAGCGGTTTATTATCGCCAAGCCCCGTCGGACTCTTATCTTATCGGCTATTAAAAACCAGCTATTATTCCGAACCCAATTACGGCAGCTCAATGGAGGAAGGGACGCAACGAGCAGGTGTATATTCAAACAATGACATTTATTCATACACGTATGTAAGCAATGGGGGTAAGGGACAAGACACGAGCAAGAAAAACCTATAGCTGTTGTCTATTTATTACGTAATGTACAGGCACTTAACAGTTCTACTTATAGGACAAGGCGCTATAGACTTCCATGCAAAAACCCCAGAAAGAAAAGAAAGAACAGGGCCCGTAGGCCTTTAATGTTCCGTGGAGCTGTGGAGACCGAAGGAGCTCCGCGAGACCATGCAGGTTACCTGCCACCCTCGTGGTGACTTGCTGGGTGGCCCTCGATGTCTCGTCGTCAACACGGCAGCTGGTGTATTGGCAGCTCGGTTGGTCCAGGCCTAGCCATGCGGCCTGGTCGATCGGGCCTAGCCGACGACGCCTCAGAGGAGGGAACGGGCCTTGCTCTTTTAGAGGTGATGCTCTCTTAAGAGCCCGCTCACTCCTCAGCGTCGTTCGGACCGTTATGCCGCTGGCTGGTGACTTCTCTCTGGCTGCCTCCACCGACCCACAATCCTGCACGGCACTGCAGGCTTGGCTGGACTCCAGGCTCCACTCCGAACCCAGACTGACTACGAACCCAGACTCCAGACGAACTCAGACAAAACTGAAACGCGGCGGTTCAGCCCCACCTTTTATTGGGTTCGGGGGGGGGGGTGTTTGGTCTTTCACCTCTGACCCTTCACCCCCCACTGGCTCCACCCCTTTTGTCATTCTGATCCGATCCTGCCGTCAAACGCGGACGTGGTAGAAATCACCGGCCCTCGCCCCAACGAGGGAGTCCCTGCGTCTGTCGGCGGAGATGCCGTTCGTCTATGGATGTTGTTGCTGGCGAAAAGATGGCGGCGTTTGTGGAGATGAAGGTGAGGAGACGTTGTTCGTTGTGGCGAAGGTGGTGAGGAGATGTTGGCGGTTGTGGTGAGGAGATGTTGTTTAAAATAAAGATAGAAAAGAATAATACTACCTCAAGATTCACAGCCCGGCACACGAATGAATCCCGTTAGACATTGGTGGGGAAATCTATTCTGGACACACACTTATCGACATAACTGATCTTTGGGGAACCTGAGTGGTGTGCTGTGAATTTCCACAACCATAACAGTATGTCTAAGGCATGAGAAAAATATCTTGGGAGATGGACCTGATGTCTTGTTGAAGTTCAGGTCCTCCGGTAATTATTGTGAAAGTAGCAAGCACAATAATCGGGTCGCCAAGGCAGAAGCCACATTGCTGGTTACTATTCAAGAAGTTGTTGAAATGGGAACAACTTTGACAGAAATCCTGCCAACATGTTCTGTTAATTAAATAACCAGGAGAACAAAGCAGTACTCCATCAGGCTGTGGACAAAAGCTTTGTACATGGTCAGGAGCTCAGGTGTGTCAAGGAAGAACTTTGCATGACGGAGGATGCGCATTCGGCGACTGGCTTTGGAGGCAAGTTTGAAAATGTGGCTTTCTCAGGAAAGATCATGGCAGATAGAGAGACCCAGAAGCTTGAATGAAAGGACTTCTTCAAGAGGATTGTTGTTGCGAAAATAGATTTTGGTGGGGGGGGGTTCCAGATGGTCCTTTCGGAGAGACATGCTCCCTTGAGGAACTCCAGCCTGGACAGGAAGAGGGGATGAGAGAACTCCATTAAAGGCCACACGTTGATTGCGACAGGAGAGGAAGTCTGCGAGCCATGAGTGGAGATGGCCTTGGATACCATAGGAAGAGAGCTTGGTTAGCAGGGCAGGGTGCCAGACCATATCAAAATGGTGATGTGTCTTGGGAGATGGCTCTGATTTAATGTCTGGCATTGAGGACCTCATCTATTGGGAGGGCAGAAGCAGCATATCCAGGGTTAAGTGACCTGGTCTGAATCCAAATTGATGATGAGAAATCAAGCCGTTGGAAAAGAGGAAGGATTTAATGTTTTAAGCAATGATTGATTTCATAACCTTGCTGATGATTGGGAGAAGGCTGATTGGTCTGTAGTTGCAGGGATCTATTTTTACACCAATTTTATGCAGGGCAGTGATGTTTGCTGATTTCCAAGCAGATGGCAGATGACCTTGAGCAAATGAGAGGGTGAATAGAACAGAGAGAGGGTGAGCAAGAGCAGAAGAGCAGGCTTTGAGGACACGTGGGCTGATGCCGTCTGGACCTGTTGCAGTTGACAGCAAGCTCTCCACCTTGTCAGGAGAAAAGGACACAGAGTCCAGGGACAGTTGGGTGTGACTGGGTAAGGTGGGTAGAGAAAGTGATGGGTTTGGGACACAAGATTTAGCTGCAAACACTGAGTTTAAGCATTCAGCCTTTTCACGTGTGATTTCAGCAGTGCGGCCATTTGAGGGGATGGAGAGGGAACATACACCAGAAACAGATTTGATTAGATGCCACCAGGATTTGGAAGAGGGAGAGATGTTTGAGAGTTCAGACTTGAGATTGTAAAGTTGTCGTTTTCTGGCTCTCCTGAGGGTAGATACACACTTGTTCCGAGCTTTATGGAAGGAACTGAGATTGCCCTCAGTTGGGTTTGCCTTCCATGAGCAGAGGGAAGTTGTTTCAGGACAACTGCCTCACCACAAGCTTTAGTGTACCATGGGTGGGAGGAAGGGAAGGAGAACTGAAGACAAGTGGGGATAAATCTGTGCATGAGGGAGAGCAAGTTTCTTTGAAAGAATTTCCAGGATGAGATGATGTTGGAGAAAGTAGAGATGGGAGACCAGTCTAGAAGTTTGATGGCTGCTTGGAGACCCTGCCAGTCGGCCTGAGTGAAATGCCAGACTCGACGGCGGTGAGGTGGTTCTCTTATCACAGCCAGAGAGATGTCCATTTTGACAAGCATTGGTCAGATGAACCGATTGGAGCGAAGGAAGAACAGATATGTTCAGGGAAATAGGTCAAAAATCAGACCCAGAAGAAATGGAGTACTGTTGTTTGAGATCCGGGTCGGGAAGTTGACAGATTATGTCAGTCCCAATGAGTCACAGAAGTCTTTTGCTGAAGTACCATGGTAGGTGAGGGAGGTATGCACACCCAATTAACTGGCATGATGACATTTGAAGTCACCACATATGAGGAAGAGAGGGTTGGGATGAGAGGATAGAAGTTGTAAATGGAGTCATCACTGTTTGTTTGGTGGACGGTACAACACACACATAAACATGAGGTGAGAGTGGAGGGGAAGCCGTAGCCAGAGGTATTCCTGGGGGTGTGGGGGAGTGATATCGGTGCATGGAGATTGAGGAATGGAGTCTTTGATTAAGATAGTAACTACACCGCCAGGACGAGGCTCAGGTCTGTCATACCAGTGAGAGATACTTGGGAGTCAGGGACATCTTGAAGGAGGAAAGATTCTGTTAAGTCAGATTATATCTGGTTTGTCAGTGGCAACCTGTTTGGAAAGATCTGTCAGGTTTGAGCAAAGGTCCTGGATATTTGAGGTCCATACTGTGAAGGAAGAGGGGAGGGGAGGAGGCTTTGGGTGCAGGGGAAGTGAGGGAGAGGGTAGTACGAGGGAGGGGGGGGTAAGGAATGTTGTTGAAAGAGGTTGGGGAGAGGGCCGGATGAAGAGGAGAAAAGGCTCGGTGGTGATGGGTTGAGATACAGTGGGGAGTAATAAGAGAGGGGTGGAGGGCAGTTGAAGATTGGAGGAGAGAAGGCAGGGGAAGGAGGCAGCTTTGAGAGGAGGGAGAAGGGTGAGGGAAGTTTTTGAGAATTGGAGGGGGAAAGAGTGTGAAGGTTGCTTTGAGAGGGAGGGGAGATGATAAGAGCAGGCATGGGCAAGCTGCAGGAGGGCGATGGGAGATGTGGGGAGAGGGGAAGGATGAGGGCTCTTCCCGAATAATGTGGTCGAAATTCTGGAGAAACTTGATGAAGGTGAGTTGGTGACCGAAATGCGATAAAGACCTGAGGGAACATTGTGGTGTTGGTGACGCCACTGTTTACGATATTAAAAAGGCAACGTGATGAGATGAGCTGTTAGTTTTACACAAATAAGGGCATTAAATGTTTTTTTTTTTTGTTTTGTTTCATGTTGATATATAAATCACAGACACTTCCTTGTATTACATACAAATAACATTATAAAACAGTACATCAGGTATTCAAAACACTTTTAAAGTTAGGAAATGTTTCATATTCTAAAATCTGAATACTGTTCGGTCTCAAGGAATACGGATTTGAGAGTTTTCACCTGTAACAGGTACAAGGTTTAAAGCAGAATTGCTCTACTGGAACAAAGGCCTTGCCGTGGAGAAACAAAAGGCGTGTCTTCCATCCTGAATCATTGAGCTTTTTTCAGACAAAATTAGGTTGTGATAACTTGGTGTGCTCTCTCAGTGACGTCATGAACCAAAGTGTGTTATTGTCACACCTCGTGTGTAACTCCCCTGAAACCCATTTGGTTTGACTTGATCATTCCCTAAATTACACTTTTTTTATACTCTCAAACCTTTAATATTACAGAATAACTTATTTATCCAGTCTTTGATTGCACTTGTTGTACTACTTTTTATTTTTTTATTTTGCAGGTTGTAATTTATTTAATTAGCAAAACTATCGGACCCCCCTGAGGAATCGAGGTCACATCTGTAATTGAGATGCATCTGTTTTCTCGGGCGGTGCCCACTGTGGCCGTGTGCAGGTGAAGCACTGGGAGCGATTGGCATCCCAAAAGTGCTGGACATTTTGCGGGAGTACAGCTCTGATCCCGTGATTGAGGTGAGTCGTTTTGTTGAAAACTATAACGGCAATATAATGACATGGGGTGGAGCAGGATCGTGAGCTGAAGGAGAAATCTCGATGTAAATAATTTTACAAACTGGTAATCGGCACATGCCGGTATGGCTGTCGTGGATTGCCATGTTGGTAATCGACAGGCTTTCAAAAGCACACCCAATTCATGTAAAATACCAAATTGGCAATTGCTTTAAAAACAGCCACAAGGGCAAAGAAAAACGTGATTGCTTGGGTGCTGAGGGTTAAAAGTTACAACCCACTGTACCTTACTTCCTGGTACCTCTTGATGTCATACCTTCATTCCACTGTTCCAGGTGTAGCTGAGTGCATGAAAGATTTTAAAATCATGTACAGTATTTATAGATTGTAAATACCTTTCTTTGATTTGGTGATGTACAGATTATATATATATATTTATATATATATATATATATATATATATATATATATATATATATATATATATATATATATATATATATATATATATATATATATATATTTATATTTTTAAGAACAAGGGTGATGTGCAGAGCTGTGGTAATTATAGTTATAAAGTTGTTAAGCCACACCATGAAGTTGTGGGAAAGAATAGTGGAAGCTCGGTTTAGAGGAGAGGTGACGATCTGTGAGCAGCAATATGGGTTTATGCCAGCAAAGAGCACCACTGATGCGATGTTTGCTTTGAGAATGTTGATGGAGAAGTTTCGGGAAGGCCAGAAGGAGTTACATTGTGTGTTTGTGGATTTAGAGAAAGATTATGATAGGGTGCCAAGAGAGGAGTTGTGGCATTGTATGAGGAAGTCGGGAGTGGTGGAGAAGTATGTGAGGATCATGCAGGATATGTATGAGGACAGTGTGACAGCGGTGAGGTGTGCGGTAGGAATGACGGACCGGTTTAAGGTAAAAGTGGGATTGCACCAAGGATCGACTCTGAGCCCTTTCCTGTTTGCAATGCTAATGGACAGATTGACGGACAATATCAGACAGGAATCTCCATGGACTATGATGTTTGCGGATGACATCATGATCTGTAGCCAGAGTAGGGAGCAGGCTGAGGCGAGCCTCGAGAGGTGGAGGTACGCACTGGAGAGAAGGGGAATGATAGTCAGTAGGAGTAAGACTGAGTACATGTGCGTAAATGAGAGGGAGGGTGGTGGTATGGTGCGGTTGCAAGGAGTTGAGGTGGGGAAGGTGGATTGGTTTAAATACTTGGGATCAACTGTCCAAAGTAACGGAGAGTGTGGGAGAGAAGTGAAAAAGAGAGTGCAGGCAGGATGGAGTGGGTGGAGAAGAGTTGCAGGAGTGATTTGTGACAGAAGGGTAGCTGCAAGAGTGAAGGGGAAAGTATACAAGACGGTAGTGAGACCAGCTATGTTGTATGGTTTGGAGGCGGTGGCCCTAACAAAAAGACAGGAAGCGGAGCTGGAGGTGGCAGAGTTAAAGATGCTGCAATTCTCGTTGGGAGTGACGAGGATGGACAGGATAAGGAATGAGTATATTAGAGGGACAGCGCAGGTAGGACGGTTTGGAGACAAAGTGAGAGAGGCGAGATTGAGATGGTTTGGACATGTGCACAGGAGGGAAGCGGAGTATATCGGGAGGAGGATGCTGAGGATGGAGCCGCCAGGTAGGAGGAGAAGAGGAAGGCCAAAGAAGAGGTTCATGGATTCGGTGAGGGCGGACATGCGGGTGGTTGGAGTGTCAATGGAAGATGTGGAAGATAGAGCGAAATGGAGACGGATGATCCGCTGTGGCGACCCCTTACGGGAGCAGCTGAAAGAAGAAGAAGAAGAAGAAGATATATATTTTTTTCCTACGGTCTACCGTTGTATCAATATAATCGCCGGACACATGTTTGTAATGCCAGTGGTCTTTATAGATCCACCAAGGCACAACTGGGTCTGTTAGCTTGACTGGACCAATTGGTCTGGCCTGCAGTCTACTTACTATCTTTCACTGACCGGTCACTATCTTTTCATCTCCAGACATGATGCCTCGGTCTCATTTCTCAAAAAAATAAAAATAAAAATGTTCTCCCTCTGTCGCCAGCTACCCCCTAACCAGCATCTCCGCTCTGGTACAACGATTCATGTGTTGAGGCATTTTCAGAAAGTGGCCTGCTTTTTCTTCCTGGAAAGCCAACTCCACAGAGAGGAACCTGGTATCTCTCTGCAAACCTCATAATCATTGATTCTTTCTTCAGTTGTGTCAGAATATGGTGTCTGGCTTACCTGCGGTCCAAACTTTTCGGTCTTCCATCATCCACAAAAACTTGGTGGCAGTTGGTCAAGTCTCTCTGAAACATGCTAATCTGTTTCTTCGTTCTTGGAGAATGCGGTCATGATGGACACGTCTCGGGCTGCAGCTGCTGGCCTTTGCTGCAAAAACAGAATTTATGCAAAGGTCCCAAATCCCTCTGTTCCTGTACCCATTCTGCACTTCCTCATTGAAAGCATACCATCACCTGTGAACCTCCTTCCTGCCAAGGAGGAGAAATTCGAGCTAGTCTTCACTGCTCCACCATGACTGCTCCTGATGGTATCTGTGCTCCAATATTCAAATATTGTTAATCTGACTTGTTTCCTCCCGTTTCCCTGCTCTTTGTCCATGTAACACTTCTTTTTCTTTTTTTTTTTTTACCAAGGGCCACCTACCTCTATCATGGAAACCATCCAGTATAGC
Source organism: Eptatretus burgeri (assembly GCF_056783735.1). Lineage (NCBI taxonomy): Eukaryota > Metazoa > Chordata > Myxini > Myxiniformes > Myxinidae > Eptatretus > Eptatretus burgeri. The sequence goes on from NC_140966.1 coordinate 73,412,570, forward strand.
AGACTTTAACTTTTGTTTTTTTCAACAACTGATCTCCAGATCAGTTTAGCTTCTGGCTAGGTCATTCCACCTTAGACCTCCTGCAGCAATGGCTTAATGTCCTTTATGTCAAACAAGAGGTCAGGGCTATCTTGCGGGTTCATCTCCTGTGAATATTGCTTGGTACACCAACGTGATTTGCACACACTCCTCCAATGCCGTCTCAGGTTTCTTCCTTCATTTACTCAGATTCCCTGCATGCTCGCAAACGGTGGATTCCTTTGGATACAATAGTATCCCATTCTGTAATGTTTGAGGCCCATCTCCCTCAACGTAGTGTACTTGGATGAATCCTGTTCTCAATGTGCATCGATATCATGTCTTCATCAATGGGATTGTAACACTTCGTAGTTGACCACATCTGCAGGGGATAACCTCTCCACTCCTCCACCAAGAAGCCTGTTGCCGCATCACTCTGGCGATTCAGAGAAAATTAGTACCTGGTTATCAACCTGGAACACATCGTTTAGTGCAACAAAGGCCAACACTCATTTTATCTCGTATTAAGGAGCAGCTGGCAAATTCTCCATTTCATTTATGTGGTTAGCCTCCAGAAAAGTTGTGTCTGGAGGTCTTGGGTCTCACCATTAGTTATAAACTATCTTGGGCAGATCGCTTCTCAAAACTGGCCTCCAACCACTGCTTCAGGTTACTCTGCAGGTTGAGTCCTTCTGTTGTCCTCAGCTTGTAGAGGTTTATTAAACTTTCATCTGGAATGTCTTGGATCCAATTGTGGATTGGTGCTGCTGCTGCTGCTTCTTCTAATCTTGCCCTCTTGAGGCCCTGGAATCGAAGGTCCATTCTGTGTCATTAGAATCTTGAGTCAGGAAGCTGGGTCTGAGGGTCTGAGGGTCTGCTTCCTGCTCACTGTGGGCAGGTTTGTGGCCTTTCAGTTTTTTTTTTTGTTTGTTTTACTGGCTGTTCCTCTTGCTTGTCTGCCGAGACCTAGCCAGGTCATACAAAATCTTCCAGAAATCCTTTCTTTGTTTCCTTTCCAAAGCCAAAACTGAACATCAGCCTCTAATTATTTACTAATGAGCTTGACTGTACCTGCTTCAAATCCTGTTTTCATCCTCTTGCAATTCCTCCGCTTTTTTTCTTTTCTTCTCTTGTAGCCGCTGGTTGGAAAAATTCAAATAATGTTGGTTGCTTGGTCGTGGAATAGAGTGGGGGGGGGAGTTCTATGTCCCCCCCCCCATTCACATCACACCAGCTTCCAGTAAAGTACCGGCATTTTTCCACTAATTTTGTGGCATTGCTTTGACATGAATGGAAGCTAAAACCAATGCTGGTATTTTTCTGGACATTCGTTTCCACCAATTTCCCGGAATTTGCCACAGTATTAAGAAGGAAGAATGCCGGCAGCCATTTAAAGATGCTGGCAATTTTACACCTTGTGAATTTTGGGGTGACGACCATGGGTCATGTAGACCAGTCGTGTGTGCGTGTGTGTGCGTGCGTGCGTTGCTTTTTTAAATTACGTGAAATGTTGTTTGTTGCTTCTCGTTATTTCCACTGATTGTTTCCACTCATCCTATCCATTCTGATATGACGCAATAGGACAGTGCACCGCATGCAAAGTGTCACATCCGGTTTGCAGCATTTCACTGGTGCGATGCGAATGACTGATACCAGCAATTTTGGAGCATTGGTCGTTTTGTGTGAATGGGGATCAGTGGGCAAGTTGCCGGTATTTTTGGTGTTGCATTTTAAATATGTCCAAAGGTCAGAAGAAAAATATGGAAGGGTTATAAAGAAGGGGATGGGCAGTGTGTTTTTGGAAAATGGCATGGGGTGGGGGGGGAGAGATTGGAGGTCATGGTCTTGGTGTATGTTACAGAAGGGATGGGAGTCAAATGTTTCCATTATTATGGATGTCATATGTGGTTGCCCCTCTCAATGTGATTAATATATAAATTGGTGTGTCGGGGAGAAGGTCGCGGAGACCTGCCAGCTGGCAGTGCAGAGGATCGAGTGGCTGCAAAACAAACAAAAGCAAGAAGAAACCAATTTGAGCTCTAACCCGTACCTGTCAGTGGACCCAGCGCCGCCATCCCAAGAACGAGACATCGCCAGTTTGCGGGCCATGTTGCTGGACTGTGACACACCTCTGTTTGCCCGTTATCGCGCGATGTTTGCGTTGCGCAATGCTGGTGGAGATGAGGCGGCCTTGGCTCTCGCAGATGGTATGTGTCGTGATTCAGATCTGCTCGTACAAATCACAATTTACTCAAAATCAGTGTGCAGGACATGTGGGTCTGTCATAAGAACGCGAGGCACGGTTTGTGAACATTCAGCACAAACGAGTGTTTGTTGATTGCATAATTGAACACCTGCATTGAAGGTGTCCCTTTTGTTGAGTTATTTTATTTTATTTTTTTTAATGGTTCATTTGGGATGAATTAAAAGCTTGGGGTGGGAAGAGAGGAACTAAAGCTCAGGTGGGGTCTTGATGCAAGACCCAAACACAACCAGAAGACATGCGAAGCGATGCACAAATGTCGTGGAGTTAAAAAAAAAACAGATGTTGCTGTTACGATGTGAATTTCTGATGGCATGGGCCAGTTGGCGTTTCGGTCTAGGGGTTTGTTCTATTACGATAAAGACCCTTGGAGTAGTTTTTACCTCTGCCACCGAAGGTGTATGGTAGTTATATTTCCACATCTGTGTGTGCTGGTGAGAAGGATATCTCAAAACGTTAAGGGAAGATTCGGATAAAACTTGGTGGCCAGGTTGGGTGTGTGACGAAGATTAATTGATTCGGATCCGATAATTTTAAAGTGATTCTTCACCATTGAGCTATGGGGCCAAAACGATACATAACTTGATAACTCAAGTTGTGGACGAGTTATGAATTAGGTAGGCGATAAGAACAAGCCAATTTGATTTTGGTTGAGGACCCGATCCAGATCAGTGGGACACAAAACGTAACTGTTCAGCCGGGCAGAGGTGTGCGCTCCACCAAGTACAGTTCAAGTTTTCTCATTCATTCATAATCTCATTCAATTTAACGCTCAATTGTGCACAATCTTGGCTTGTGGAAGAACATGGTACCAGACAAGGAAATGCTGGCAGATAGGAGGGACAATGTGCACATTGATTCCTCGCCCTGTCTGCAAAACACCAGGGTGGCAGTCAGCCTGGGTTTGAATCTCGACCCAGTTACAATTAGAATAGCACCTCGGATTAAAACCTGTCACAGCTCCACAAGCTTCGTATTAAAACCAGGTCTTTTTTTTTTTGGTACGACTCGCATATTCTCTGCTTCGAATACAAGTGGGCCGCCACTTCCGTCCCGCTCGTATGGTGAATGACCGATTTGATTTGAACCTCCCATGGTGATCCCTCTCACCCCATACGCAGGTCTCTCTTGCGGCAGTGCATTGTTTCGCCACGAGGTGGCATTCGTACTGGGGCAGATGCAGTTGGCGGTGGCTGTTCCAGCATTGAAAGCGGCATTGTCATTACCCACCGAGAACCCCATGGTGCGGCACGAGTGTGCCGAGGCATTGGGCGCGATCACGCAGCAGCATTGTGAGGAGCTTCTGCGGGAACACCTGCTCGATCCGGACGTGGTGGTGCGGGAGAGTTGCGAGGTTGCCCTCGACATACACGAAAGTGAGACCTGCGGAGAGTTCCAATATGCAAACGGGCTGTCCAAAATCGCCGATACAGTCTCTGCCAATTAGGGGGGGGGGGTGAAAAACATCTTCTCCTGCCCCCATCCTCCTTTCAGGGCTGTCTATTTATTATGTATGCAAATATGGAAGATTTCAACAGCACCTCCTCCCTTTAACATTTTTGGCCCAAGTCTGTAATACCCTTAAATTAAAACCAACCAATACTTTCTGCAAACCGTTCCATTATCTCCAACTGTTCTATGTCCTTCTCTCTTATCAATATACATCTTCTCAATTTAGCCATGAGATGGCTCCTTATCTTCCATTTGTGGCTTCACATGCTTTTATTTTTACTGCACTCATTGTGATTTAGCATGTAGAATGCTTGTAAATTTGTAATAAAGTTGAAGAAGAAATTATTGCTTTTCGTAATCTTTCTCCTGACTGCATACTGTCTTTCAAGCTTGATTTGATGATGACCGGTTTCCCGATGGCATCATTACACAGCGGTGGTGCGGATTGTAAGTCGAGGCTTTGGGCTTATCCCACGTTGGGAGAATAACAATCGTAAAGCATTGCCTGTGTTTTTCTGAGTGATGGCTGTGAAAGGGAGGTGAGGAGAGGAGGGTGGATTTGGGGGAAGCATGCTCGCGTGCTCTTAGTGAAGGACACGTGGGGTCTTTCATGTCCAGCTAGGAGACGGGATGCCCAATTTCAACATCCATCCGAGAGACAGACATTAATGAATCACCCTGCCTGTGACACACCACGATGGCAGTTTATAGCTGGGATGAGATTCAAACCAAGGCGAGACGGCTGAGAGGTGAGTGTGTTTACCTCTGCGGCCTCGGCCATCCCGCCTGCCCTGATGCCTGCGATTTGAACCCGGTGATGCTTCTGGTTCAAAACCTAACGAGCATGGCTATTTATGGGAATTTGAAGCAGCCATCTCAGCTTATCAGATGGTACCAGTGGAAATGTGTTTCTCATCGCATGATGAACATCCACGCCAATCCACGAACCGCTTGGAGACTGTCCAGGCTCTGTGCCACACAATGGATAATCTGAGGCGATTCAGGTCGCACGAAATTGGCAGCTTTAAGAACCAACAATAAATCTCCAATTAAAGTCAACTGGGAAAGGGGGGAGGGGCTCGTGTCGGGGGCGTGACGTCCGCCGGGCCAGGCAGGTGCTGCGTGCTGGCTCGACACACGCGCATCGGCCGAGACGAGCACGGGAACCAAACGAGTTGTTGCCTTCGCATCACGGCAACGCCATTCATCTCAAGCTCACTCCCGATGGAGCCTCTGCCGTCGGGCGTGCGGGACCTGGAGATGCGTCTGGGCCGTCGTCTGCCCGACAGCCTCTTGCGCTGCCTGCAGCGGGCCGAGGAGGTGACGCCGGCCGCAGCGGAACAATCCGGCTCAGGGCTGCCCAGGGCCCCTGCGCCGAAGCTGCATCACCTTGTGAACACGCTCCGCGGAGAGATGGTGAGCTGCGCCGGCGCGTCTCTTCGGCCGTTGAAGCGGCTAGTGGGTGCGTAGGGACGGTTCCATGCCGTGCTTGCTCCTCGCAACCCGAGCCCACGCTCGTCTCGATTCGTGCCGTCCCCATTACATTAAGCAACCTGTGCTCTGAGAATGGCAAATGCAGATTTTCCGCTTCGTGTTGAAACCTTATCTCGCAACACCCGGAAAGCTTCGTCATTCTCACGGTGGGAAAGCGTTTCGTGACCCCCCCATGGGGGTTTTACGTGACCCCCCCCATGGGGGTTTTACGTGACCCCCAAAGGGGGGGGGGCTTTACGTGACCATTGGGAAATGACAGGTCTCTTAACAGCTGCCTCTGCCAATTATATCGACTTTGATCTTTGCCTTTTTGGACCGACGGCTGCGTCTGAAAATAAAGGGGAGCAGGTGCATGGCGAGTTATGACGAATCGAACGTATGACGTCAGTTTATGTGCGATAAACCTCTGGCTCAGGTGGAGGTCCCAGCTGTGGTTGGCCACAGACCAGTCAAACTCTATCTGACGTCAGCATCCGGAGTGGTGCTGATTCGTCTTTGCAATGGATTCAGCTGAAGGACGTCTCGGTCTTCGATTATGTCGATTTGGAGGCTCCAGGGTGAGAGCAAATTGAGGGGAGGGGGGTTTTTGGAAGAGCAACATTTAAATAATCTACACCACGTGACAGCGCATTGCATTGCCCCATCTCCAAGAACATCGATTGTCTCGGAATCTTTGTTTTCAAATCTCCCTGGAGATGGATGGTTCGATTGTTGCGAGCTGTGCTTCATCTTCATGTGTGGTTAAATTTTATTTATTTATTTTGGTTAATGCCATGCTATGTGTGCTTGCTTGTCGGGGTCAAGCAAGCTGCGGTGAGTCTCAGTGTACAGGGAATGACGTCAGCGCGGTTTAAACCACACACCCACACATACCCGGAGAAGCTAACCACATCCCCACTTGTGCAGAAAGAATGATAAACACTGAAAATTGGCAAAGCACCAATTGTGTTTGGAATTTCGTCCCATGGTATTTGATTTGATCAACCATCGTCTTCACGGAACATTGGTGCTGCCCAAGCAGTTTCTTGCGAAAGAATGCACTGTGGGGTTTGCTGTTGTCTGTGCTGTTATCCTTTGAAATGCTAATGTCATGCAAGGAAGCAGCACTTACCATTTTGCATCATCGGGGCTTTGGACCACCAAGCTCCCAAATTCAAACCAGGCACTCAAACGATTACACCACCGAGTCTGGTAGTCCGTGGTATACCGGCACCCTACGGTTGAGGATCTTCAATGTGCAAGGATATCTGATGCCACCTTTGAGAATCTTCTGTGCCATTCAACTGTCTTACCTATTTGTAAGTCAACTGTACATCCAGCTTTAGTAACGATAAAAAAAAAATTCCCATTTGAGCTGGGAAGATAAAAGTGCAAGCATTGCCGAAGGAACGATTACTTCTTGAACTTAACAAGATAACTAGTTCTTCCACATTAAAAAAATTAAATAATTCTCGTATCCAGATCCGGATCTTCACCAAAATTGAAACAATTCGTCCGAGTCACACCTCCAACCTGTCCACCAAGTATCATCTGAATCTGTCCATAACTTATTGAGTTATCGTGCTATATATTAGTTTAGCCTCATCTCACAATGATGAAGAATCACTGAAAAATTCAGATCCGGATCTTTACCAAAATCGAATAAATTATTTCTTGTCACACACCCAGCGTGTCCACTAAGTTTCATCTGAATCCATCTATAACTTTTTGAAATACTCTGCACACAGACAAACAGAGAGGGGTGAAAACATAACCTCCTTCCACCTTCCGTGGCAGAGGTAACTCGAGAGTTCATGGAACACGTTACCCCACGCAGTTTTATATATTTTTAAAAAAATTTGAATGTGCAGTCAAGGCTCCTGGAAGAGTGAGAATACAGAACGGATCAGGACACAACATAAAGAAATAGCAGGAGAAGGGGAAATGCCAACAGCAGGGCAGAGAGAGGAAAGATGGAGATGGACAAACAAGGAATGGGGTAACGATGAGGGGTAGGGGAGAACGCAAGGGGCAGACAAGATGGACATAGAAGCAAAATACCTGGAGGAAAGGATAAGATTGAAGTGAGTCTGGAAGGTGGTTCCACAGGTGGAGGGGAAAAAAGAGGAACAAATGAGTTGAGGTGAGCAGTGGTTCTGGATTTTGGCAGTTTCACGAGGAGGGGGTTTGCTGGTCCTAATGTGTGTCCTAAAGATTCCTGGAGGAGGGCGGGGGACAAAGCACAGAGAGGGCACAGGGTAAAGACCAGAAAGGAGGAGGAAGAACACAGAGACCACCAAGCTGTTGGCCATGAAGTGATAGGCCCATAGTGTTCAAGTATATACTTCAATTTTAATAAAATAATGATTTTAGAGATCGTTAAAAAATTTGGAAGTTTAGCGCTACTGAAGCAGTTATACACTTCGAGCAGAGCCGACCTGCTGCTTCGCTGACACACCAATTGGTCATCGTATTTGCTAAAACTTTTGGGTGAGAAGAAGGGAAGACATATTTATCCAGGCATAGTGTTTTTAATCCCTCACCACAACACCCCCCACTCCCCATCCGCATGTCTTGCCCCTCCCCTTGTCCTGATGTCCTTTTTTGGGGGAAAGGGGGGGGGTAGAAAGGAAAGGGAACAAATTTACTAGTGCAAAGAGTGCTTTAACCTCAGCGTTGCCCAGGTAAAAAAGGAAATTGTTATACCCCCTGCCACCTGGTCGGGCTACACATTTGCATAGATAATTTATGCCCCCGTACTCCTACACCCCCACGTGAGGCCACGGCCACATAGCCTATGTTACACACACACATACACACACACACACAATAATTGTATTTGTACCCCTAGTTTGGAGTTTGTAACTTAAAAGATGTGGCCGTGCATAAGGAACAGAGAGACAGACAGACAGACACAGACATATATATATATATATATATATATATATATATATATATATATATATATATATATATATATATATATATATATATACATATATATATACATATATATTTAAAACTCTCATCTTGTACTTATGTATGTATGTTCCCGAAATACAGCCAAAACGGGACACAATCACGCAAAAGTTTTAGGGCCACCTTACTCACCATTCGCCTGCGGTGTGCAGTATCAAGTTTCGTTCAAATCGGACAATGAAAAAATTATTTTAAAAATCAATTCCCAATTCAGTCAAGTACTCTTTGGGAGAATTTGATCAATGCAAACAACCTCAGCGGTATAGTTTGCTGAAGCTATCTTTTTTTCTCTTGAAATGATTTTTTTCATCAACCGCTGTCACAACAGGAACCCAACAGGTTCACCGGTCGTCTAATGTGTATATATATGTATATATATATACACATATATATATACACATATACATATACATATTTACATACTGTTTATATAAACATCACAATTTCGATGGAAGCTTTATTGATCACCACAGAACAGTGTCAATCATCATCATACAAAGCCATAATCGGCGGCCTCTTCTTCACCCTGCTACTGCACCCTCTCACATGCCACGTCCTCATGCTATATATATTAACATATGGCATGATTCTTGGAAGTATTATGAAGACGATTTGTGTTGTTCAGTGTTCAAGTGGATAATTCAATTTCATTAAAGATTTAAAGACGTATAAATAAATTGATTCCGTGTTTTACCACCATTTTTTCCAGTGTCTATTACATCATCCCCATCTAACACGTTACATTAGTAATTTGTGCCTGTTGTTTATGTCCTTTATAACATCCTTAAACAGTAAGCTTCCTGTTTGGAATGATTTTCAATTCTGTTTGACTGCCAAACAGGCAAACAGAGGAAAAATATTATCTCGCTCCTTTCTGCACACGTGCGATCGGGTCAAATGATGGTAAAACTACAACCTTGTCTTCCTTCTCATGTTCCGACTGCTGTTCAAAACATAATATTCGATTCAAATAAGTTTTCCCTCGATGATAAACTGATAAGACGGACGGATGGGAGCCAATTGCTTCATCCCGCTTTTCACTCCGCGTACGTGGAGTTTTGATAGGTTCCTGGTCGAGGAATACGGGGGTGGTTGTGAAGAAAATTTAAGATCTTCATTTCCACAAAAAGGATATCACATTCCAGGAAGAAGACCTCTGTGGTTAAGGGTTAAGAAATGGGTCCTTGAGAACGGTTGGCTTTGGTACCTTGGCACAAAGAGCGAACTTGTCAAAAGTATTGGGTTGTATGAAGATGCTATGCCACCCCTCCCCTCTTCCCTTGATATCTTTTTATAGAACATCTTGGTTCATTGAACAGCAGCGTGACAGACGTTAGAAGCATAACAACATACTGAATAACATAGTTGGTGCCCTGAAAGGAAGAGTGCATTTGAACAGACTGTATAGTAGGAAGATTTCCACAAGGAGGCATTTACTGGAAGAATAAGCCTGGTGTTGGCTTAGTGGTTAGGGTGGTGGCTTGGGATCCTTGGGTCCTGAATTCAAGCCCCATTGGGCCGCTGATTTAATACACCAGGAAGTTGACTCAGCCTGTCATCCTTCCGAGGTCGGCAAAATGAGTACCAGTGTACTGGTAAGGGGGACACTGCATCAACCAATAATGCAACCAGCAGCCACAGGCTGCACTCGATAGAGAGAGACTGGAAGAACACGTCGATCCTATAGGGACTATTTGGATGAAAGTGCAGAGGTCCAGCATTCCCTGACAAAAGGTGGTAGAAGAGAGGTCACCAACCTGTCTGCATTGAGAGTATGCTTGTGCTTCTGTTCGAAGATGCCAATGAGGTTGAGACTGGATTCCGCACCATCCGGGAACAGGTGTGAAGTGGCGGCACCAGGACATCTCAAACAAAATCCACTCGTGAGAACATCAAAACCACTGCCTGCAACTGATTCCAACGGCCCGAGTCATTCCCTCTTGTGGGGTCGAGCTGGGTAACTTTTTTTTTGTCCCAAATCAAATAAGAACCGTCTGGTCAGGCCCGCTATTCTATGAAACGTGGCAGGAATCTTGTTCAGAGTGCCGGCGATAGGAAACTCTCCAACTCTTCACAAAAAGACACCGTGGGATCTTTAACGTTCACATAGCAACTGTACGAGAAGATGTGGTCCTCTGCCTGAAAGTCCTTCCAAAGAACGGCCCATGATTGCCGCATCGTCCTGTCTGCGAAAGACCAATGATATTGTATAGCTGGGCACAGATTCAAAAGCAGGCCAGACGGTGAAAGGCGAGTATGCATTCCTCCAAAGCTATCCTTCCGACCCATATGAAACCCTGAAATGTAAGGGCTTATTGCGAATGCATCGCCGCTCAAGCTCGTGAGCTGTTGCCAATCATAATAGAAATCTTTCTCTGGTCCAATCAGGAAGTTTTGGCACAGCTGTTTTGATTTTTGTCCATGATGGATGGACACTGGCTACTGTGGTTTAAACATAGCTATAAAGGTCAAGCAAGTTTTGAAAGCGTATATAAGTTGTTGACCCTGCGTTCACGTGCCCGGTTACACAAAGGGCAGCTGAACCAACCCGCACCACATTGGGGCTCATCCTGGCACAGCTTCTGTGAAGTATTGGATTGGTGGTTTTATATACGTAAAGCACGACACCTCATTTGCCTGTTGTATTACTTATCAGTTTTGTGCCTTAGCTTTCATTTGGGGGGGGGGGGACATCCACAGGAAACAACATGTTTCCAGGGTGTCATTTTATTCACCAAACAACTGAAGCGTGGAATGATTGTATCCGGTGTTTAAATCGCATGCACTTTAACCACATGCGCTAGCTGTTCGTGACCTATTTCACTCCAATTGGTGGTGTGGGTTCCAACCCCACGGCTGTCCACTCGTCAACTGGCCCTCATCCTATATGAACTTACACAAGTGATTGGTGTGATATGTCCTCACATGGTCCTGTACAGCAATACGTGCAATATCCAGCACAAGAACAAGTGTTGAGACATTTAGGTTTTGGGTCCGACTTGGTCAATCCATAAAATTTGGGAAAATGTTTGAATTAAATTATTGTAGTCTTCAAGAGTTGAATGTGGGGAAATAATAACTGGTATATAGAGACAATGGGTTAGAGGTATGCACACTCCTCTCTAAGCCGTCTCGCTTGGGTTTGAATCCCGACCCAGCTATAAACTGTCATCCTGGTGTTTCAAAGTGTGTGCCGCCTTCCCTTGGATGGATGTTGAACTAGACGTCCCATTTGCCAACATCAGTCGGTGGACGTTAAAGATCCCACGGTGTCCTTTGCAAAAAGGAGGCGAGCTATCACCAGCACCATGAACAAATTCTAAATTCATGCACAAACTACTCCTGGGAGAGGGATGGCAAACCACCCAGCATGGCCCTTGCCAAGAAACTGCTTCCGCAGAACCTACACTCTAACTAATTGACTGATGTATCATCATTTATCTCTGACTGTGACACAAAGTAAGAAAAACAACAACACCATACAACTGCAAAATATGTCCAAACTTGTTTGGCTCATGTTCACATTGGCATCCCACATAGCACAAGGCATTGTTTTTCAATCCCATTATTTTCCCTGTTTCCTCGACCGCAGGCTCGGCTCAGAGCTTTGGACGGCACAGTTTTGCGGCAACTGCTCAGTGTGAACGAGGGACTGGCAGCTGCCCGATGGCTACTCGATGAGCGAGGAATGTTGATCGAGGAGGATGAGGAAGATGAAGAGGACATTAGTTTTGACGGCAGCAGCCCCTCAGAAAGCCTGTGCAGCCTTGTAGACCCGAACCAGGCCTTGCCAATGGACCAAACCCTGCCCGAAGCCATCGACTACTTTGACCGAATCTCTGTCGGTAGCTTTTTGGACACGTTGGCAGATGAGACCGGCGAAGTATCCAACGACAGCGGACACTGGGGTTTTGATTCCACGCTCCCACGCAACAACTCACTCTTACGACGTGCTGGGAAGGACAAACCACAGACGCCCTCACACGACCAAGGTCCAGGATGCGGTCGATCCCCTCGTCAAACGACGACTCGCAGCCCCGGAGCCGATGGAGTACCAAGGCTCAAGACGCCGGACAAAAATCGTAACATCCACGGATACAGTGTTGGCTGCAACGGAAACGCACACGGCCTTTGAAAGGAGTGCGAGTACACCTGTGGACCATTTCTTAATCGCTTTCAATGAATGCACAAAAGGACTGTTGTGAAACCGATTACTTACATTTAGCAATGAAGACGCTTAACAGAGGAGAGAAGTTGTCAATTAAAACGTACACAGTTGTATGTACTACCTGCATGGGAAGTGTTTATCATGCGTTTTATTTTTGAACATTCCAGACAGTGTTACTCAACAGGAAGCTTTACACTTATAGATTGGCCAATATAAAAGGGCTTTGTTTGAAAAAATGTCAACTGATTAGAAGGGAAAAGAAAAACTGTTGTCACATAAATGTGCTGATGTAATTTAAAATTTCCACAAAGTGGATTTATCTGGAGGAAGTAGCAAAAGAAAAGAAAAGAAAATAAAAATTGATTAACCAACGATTTACATCGATGAATGCTTGGAAAGCAGACTGCTTTCCAAAAAAAAAAAAAAAAAAAAAAATCAATCTAAATCTCCCGTCTCACTTTTAGCATTCGGGAGCACTGGCAACAAGCCAGAGTCGAGCGTTTCTCCTATTAGCCTGCCGAGTGTCAGAGATAATGCACATATGGCCATTATTCAGATTATTCAAAACGTGCAGAGTCCATATCCACGTGTCACACCAAATTCAGACAAATAATTCAATTATCAAACAACACTGCAGTTTTAAGGTTCACAAGGGTATAACTTGAGGAGCGTGAGCCTTCTGGGACACAAGAGCGAGTTGCACAGAAAGACCAAATCAAAAAGATGAGTAAACTGACCGTTACTCTTCTTGAAGAGCGTGGGACTATGGGACGGCTTGTGGAATTCTCGGTACGCACCGCGGGCGGCAGGCAGCAAAGCAGGCATGGAGTTCGACCGACAGTGGACGCACAGCTGATGGAGAGATGCTGCTGGAATGGATTCCAAATGGCGTTCACTTTGAAGCTCGGGCTCCCGCTCCTCCTGAGCGCCTTTAAGAAAGTGCATTTTTGGCCTGGCGCTGCCATGCTCGAGGCGCCTCGGAGAGGCACAGAAAGACGTGCCCGGGGACGACGTCGTGAATGATGGCACTTTTAAAAGGCCAAACGTCTGGGAACTTCGCTGCAGTTCGCAAACCCACCAAAATGTTTTGTGTACACGAGCAGCCGAAGGGTGTTTATAAACATTTATTTTACTGTTTTGCTCAATTGTCAGAATTTTATAGATGTTAACCGACTTTTACACAACCTGTTCACTTAGCCAATTATTTCAAGGTCATTATCCCAACCCCTAAACCACCAGACCACATCATACCGATGCAAATTGGAACCTCACCGTAAAACTCGTCACATCCCAAAGATCGATAACCACATTTAAGAAATTTATGAAACTTGTGCATCAAGTAACAACCGTAGTGCTCAGCATACCCCATAATTAATGTTTATCAAGGTGTAGGAGAATAGTTCACTCAATGATGACCAGCTCATCATCGACTCGTGCCTCACCCATGAAAACTCTCGCAGTATGCTGCAGCTGCGTCTGATTGCAGCTCTGATCACAAGAGCCAAAAGCTTCCCGTAGCATTCCTTTGCACATGTTAACCAGTTCACATTCATCACTGCCGCAACCTTGACACCAAAGGAAAACTATCATAGACTTTAAAAAAATAAATAAACCACATCCAAATCAGTTAAGTAATTCCACATACCCACTGCCAAAAAAAAACATGCCTAGATTTCATCGGGGGGGGGGGGGGTTCAGCATTTCCACTTACTCAAAGGGCCGTGCCAAAACAGAACCCATGGATTCGACACCTTCGCAGGGTGTCTACGGTTCTGCGAAGAGCCTCATTACAAATACCATCACCTTTACCAACAACGTCATGTTCGTTATTTGTTTTATATGAAACAAACCTCTGGTTTCCGTCACCTCTCTCCTGGTTTTGCTCACTTGTCCATGATGCATAGGGTTCTTCCACTAACCCATTCATTAACATTTAATAAAATCCACACTTTCTGCTCACCTCCACTCTCTTGTTCCTGTGTTGTGGACAATTTAGAACCTTCCATATGATGGAACCACCTTCCCGAATCAGTACAATCTCACCCTTTCCTCCATGGGTTTAATACAGCTCACCACCATCTTCTATCCCTGGAGTTCCCACACCGACCCCTCATAACCAACCAAAGGCTCCCATCTTTTTCCGCTCCCCCCCCCCTCAATTGGCTATCCACTTGCTTGATTGAGTCCTATTTCCCCCACTACTCCAAGGCCAATATGTTATCCTTTTTATGTAACCTGCCATGTTGCTTGCAAACCGTTGCTCAAAACTTTCACTCTGACTATAAAAATGACATTTTAAATGTCGGGTGGAACCAAGAATGAATTTTTTAACTTCCAGCATAAATTTGGTAACCTAGAATTGTCGCCATAGAATGTTAAAGTGGATTGGAATTGCGTTGGCAGGTGCCGCCTTTGTCTTCATCGAGGCGGCAGATAGGGCTATTGTAGACCATCTGCAGGTTCACCTTGTGTCCTACCAGCTCGCGGATGTTGTTGATTCCGTACTTGATCATAGTCGGCCTAAAAAAGTGAGAATAGGGAGGTAGGATCCAAGGGTGAAAAATGAACCTTTAGGAATGGTGGAAGGGAGATTATCGATTTGGATTGAAATAACTAAATTGAAATAACAACAATGTTCGACACCTGAAAGAACCATTATCAATTGTCACGACTAAAAGTAGACAAATAAAGAAGTATTTACCTGAATGATAAACCAAGAAATTGTTTTTGTTTTTTTTACATGTTTACCCTCTGCCAACAATATCCAGGAACAAAGACTAACACAAGCCATGCTTGAATGTTTTGTTCCAAAAACCCTCCGGTGAGACATCCCACCTCTCCAGTGACAGTCCCCAGGCAATGACTGAGACACCTTCTGGGAGGCCCATGGGGAGAAGCATCTCCGGTCTGAACACACCAGAGTTGCCGACCTCCACCCATTTCTTCAAACCTAGTTAGTGCACACGGTGCAACCAAGTTATTATTCTTGATTCCTTTGAAATCTGCCCAATAATTTAAACGCTACATGCTACGACTTCCCCACCGACCTTCGTGGTAGCTGAACACCTCCATGCTCGGCTCTGTGTATGGGTTGTAGGCTGGCTTGAAGCGCAGTTTAGTGATGCCTGCCCACCACACCAAACAAGGTCATACCATGAGGATAAAAAAAAGGCATATTCATGTTGTAAAAAAATTATTTTTTTAAATAGCCTGCACTCTGAAAAATAATTAAAAAGGCACCAATAAGATGAACACCTCTAACATTTCACCATGAACACACACTCATGATGCAAGGCTCTACAAACGAACCAAAGAGTCGGTCGAAACACAAACCAAGCTTGGTGAAGAACTGGTGCAGGACACCCATGAGGTTTCCCAAAGTGAGGCCGAAGTCCACCACGAGGCCCTCGATCTGATGGAACTCTGCTAGGTGGGTGGCATCCAACGTCTCGTTGCGAAAAACACGATCAATGGAGAAGTACTTTGCCGGCGTGAATTTCTCCTGATGGAATGCAAGAGGATAAGAGGTCGTTTGTCGACTGGCAAGTATTCGAACAAACAGGTATGTGGTTGGAAGGGAATGGGGACGACATGAAAATGAGTGTGGGAATAAGTGATTAAAAAGGTCGGCTAGCTTAAGTTGGTGGACGTGAAAGATCCCAATGTCCTTCATGAAGAGTCGGCGAGCTATCATTGGCACCATGAACAAATTCCAGCCCTAACCTATAGGGGGCACTGCATCAGTGGCCCAACCACTCCAACAGCAAATTTTGTAACCGGCAGCCATGTGCTTCATACGAGAAGAAAGGAAAACGAGAAAGCATCTGAAAATACAAAGTCCATCCGTGTCCGCTTTGTACTTGAACCAAACTTGAGGAAAACAACAGTTAAAAGAGAATTGTACACATCATTCATCTGCGTTCTCCACAATGTCATAATAGATGTTCGTTGAAGATTTGATGACAAAAGCTGAAATGGTTAAAAAAAAAAAGTTACGGCCAGACCCACAGAAGTGATTGTAAAACCCAGTCTTCCGCTGCATGAGGTATGGGCTAAATAGCGATTTATAAAGTAAAGGTAAGGCGTGTAAAAAAGGCTGTATGGGGTGTAATATGGGGAGTCAAAATTCCATCCATTATTATGTAGACATTTGGAAACATATCAACTCCTCCCCCCTCAAAAAAAAACAAAAAAAACTCAGGAACTATTCCTGGCCAAAAATAATGACTCACGCCCTAATCTCATGTGGAACCTAAGGCTCAAGCACTTGGCAACACCCTGAAACAAATGATGCCAAAACAAATCCCCGGTTTCTACTCGAGTACAATATATTGTTCTTCAACTCGTGCAACTCCCGGCTGCATGCATTCCACTGCGGAATGCCTGCACGCATCAATAGCGAGCACTTAACATCTTTCACCGATAACGCCGAAAGTCAAAAGCACACAAGGAACCCGCCTGCTCGGTGATGGAGCATTGCACTCGACGAGTCAATACCTCAACCACCAAAAATGTTACAAAAAAAAAGTAAAAAATAAAAGAAAACACCTTTCCACCAGCATTCTTGATACAATGGAAACGATTTCAAAATTTCCGAGAAAAAACAGAATGCTTTGCCAAAAGTGCATTGTTTAAACAGAAACTCGCGATGAGGAGATGTGCCGAATCGGTTCCAAAGATATTAATTTATTGCCGTGGTTGACGACACGTCTTTGCACAAAACAGACGGGCTGAAAGCAACAATGGGCATAACGGCGTTGGTGCTGCCATTGTGGACACGACTACATTAAAAAAAAGTAACCCACCCTTGTAACTGCTGCGTTTTAAAGATAAACCGGATGAACTACTAGCAACCATGTTGATTTTCCCAAAACAGGAAACAAATTTCAAACGTGCTTCGTTTTCCAAAAGAGCACAGCACAAACTGCACTGAAAACAAAACAATTGAAGAACTCCACACGGAATGGTAGAAGTCAGCAAGCAAGATCGCGACCCATCAAAACCTCACAATCGTGATGGAAAAGCCAGAAACTGGCGGGAAAAAAAAACAAACTGAAATACAGAATTGAATCAACAAACTATAAAATTATACTCTAACTGCAATGGCACTCGGTAGGGAGCAGAGCATACCTCCACTAAGCTGAACAGTTCACATTTTGTTTACCACTAATCAGCCAGATCTGTATCCAAACCTTAACCAAAATCAAATTGGCTTGTTCTCGTCACCTCCCCAACTGATCCGCCCAGTTTTGTTCCATCCGTTCATTACTGTTTGAGATATCATGCTATTTATTGTTTTTGGTCCCATCTCCCAATGGTGAAGAATCACTTGATAATTTTTTTTTAAAGTTCTGGTTCTCCAGATCTTCACTAAGTCTAATCAATTTGTCTGTCACACACCCAACCTGTCCACCAAGTTTCGTCCATAACGCTCGAGATATCCTGCTCACGGACAAGCAGACAGGTGTGAAAACATAACTAACCTCCATCCACCTTCGTTGACGGAGGTAATTATGTAAAGTTTATTCACTTGGAGAATGGCAGATTTTGATTGCCGTTTGGAGAAACTATGGAACCGCACAAGGCAGAAGCAAAATTTGAAAGTCTTTGAATCCGAGCATTGATCAGTGCAGAACAGGATTCGAGATGGTCGTGATTGAAAATGTATTATTAGAGCATAAACACCACCAGCTTCGCATTTAGAAGTCAACCGAGCTACCAGGTTAACCCACACAACAAGAAGCCTTTTGCTTGAGGCACGTTTCTTCTCTTCCTTCCAGAGACTTATTTTCAGTCTTGTTCAAACAGTGACCTTGGAGTTTTCCTTTTCTTCGTACCGTTTGAGCTTAACCATTGATGCATCTCTCTGCAGCCTGCTGCGTATTGCCCTCGAGGTCATACATTTCACGTTTACAACCGTTGGGCATTTCCGGGTGGGAAACCTGTTTTTGCTTTTTTTCCTTTCTCCCTTTCTTTCTTTCTTTCTTTCTTTATGGAAAGCACCTCACAAAAAGGCTGAGCACTTAAACCCCAGGAAATGCTCACAATCAGGAAATAAGTTTCTCCAAAAAATGTGATCAAATCTCAAATGATCCTGCAATGCATTTTTGAGTAGCATCACTCTTTCACGTAGAGCAAAGCCAAGCAAGCAGCCAGTAGCAAGCAGTCGTTATAACAGCTGGCTTTGACTTGACAAACTGTCCTCCCTGCTTCCTCTTCAAGCACACTCTCAGTGTGATACATCCCAAACACCCCCCCGCCAATCCCCCCACACCCCACCCTCTCCTCCCCAACAGGTCAATCCCGAGTTGTCTCATCTAAATACCGTACTGTACATTAAAAAAAAATACAAGTGGATGCACAACATAAGCTCAGAACATAAAGGGCATAATATTTGAGAAAAAGAAGATAAACTTTTAAAATAATTCAACACTGTCTCTCACTTTCCCAGCTGCGAAGTGAAAATTTATGATACGAGTGGAAACAGCTGGAACATGAGAACAGCACTCGGTGGAGCGCATACCTCCACCAGGCTGAGCAGTTTACGTCTTGTATCCCAATGATAGGCTGAATCTGCATCTTCAGCTGGAATGAAATCCGCTTGTTCCCATCACCGAACCAACTCATCCAACAAGTTTTGCCATAATCCGGCCACAACTTTTTGAAACATCATGCTTATACATATATACACACACACACACATTTTATTGATATATACACACACACACACACACACACACACACACACACACACACACACACACACACACACACACACACACACACACACACACACACACTGTTTTTGGCCCATCTCCAAATGGTAAAGAATCACTTCAAAAATTAAAACTAGAGTAATTCGACTGTGCGCAGTCGACGGGTATGCCTCCGCTCTCCCGCACAAACACTTGAGTATTGACATATTCGACCCTTGACCTTTATCATATCTGACCCAAAATCGAATCAGTTAATTGCCCCGTCTAACTTTACCTTTTTACCAAGTTTGATGAAATTCTACAATTTGCTTCTTGAGTTATCGCGTGAACGAAAATCCGGATGGACAACCTGGAAACATAATGCCTCCGCACCAAGGGTGCTCGTTCCGGACCAATAAAAAATTCTCGTATCCAGATCCGGATCCGGATCTTCACCAAAATTGAATCAGTTCGTCCTTGTCACACACCCAACCTGTCCACCAAGTTTGTCTGAATCTGTCCATAACTTTGAGATATCTTGATCATAGACAGATAAACAAACATAACCTCCGTCTACCTTCAGTGGCAGAGGTAAAAATATAAAAAACGAGATACGTTTCATGATAATATTAACCGGTTTTGGAATTTCAACAACAAATGTGAGAAAAATAATAAGTAAAATCGATGGAAGTTGAAATTTTGATTATCAAATTACGTGTTGGAAAGATATCGAGCCAAAGTGGCCCCGACCTCCAATGTTTATCCGATTTAATCTTACGGAGGCTGTGGCCAGGTTGTGCCAAGTCTTGTCTGGAATGGTTTAAATAAAAAGGTTTTCAAATACCCAGCAATGCAAGTCTGATGATGATGAACACTTAAAGTGGAAGGGATACCACCACTGATGATGGAAAGATACTTAAACTTGATGTTCAATCGTATGCAGGATCGAGTCTGAAAGCGAAACGAGAAACATCCATACGATGGTCCTTCGGGTTCCTCCACACTTTTCCGACTCCACGGTGATGCAATGCAACAACCAACACCTCGGCATATATGTACTCACAAAGAGCATTTTAGGAAATGCACAAGCACCTAGTTGGCACTGGTACTCTGTTGCTTTAAAGTTTTTACCCCGTGGGGTCCTCCACCCCACGGGGTCTAAGTGCCGCTCGCGTTCTTCTTTTCTTGTGTCCAGTTCATTTGAACGTCTATTTATCCATTATTCGTGAACAGAATTCGATGAAAATTGACAGGCTTATACTCGACACAT